>NW_016806198.1:4256256-4350192 GCF_001698545.2 Rhinopithecus bieti
AAAAAAAAAAAAAAAAAAAAAGAACCTTAGTAAAGCTCTGTAACGCACACACATGCACTGACTCTTACCCACATATGCAGCAGGAGGCCAACGTATTTACTCATGAGCCCTACTGATAAGTAGAAAATTGTGTTTATTGGGAAGGAATGCTTTTATAAGTGTTTTGATTGATAGAATAGGAGGTGGGTTCAGTTCCCAGCTCTGACTCACCACCCCGCATTGTTCTGGGAATTAGCTGCTGTCAGTTACCCAGTGAGGGAAAAGTGGTTTGGCATAAAAACCAAAGAAAAGTTTGAATTCCCAGGGGAAAATCAAGGAGAAAAGAGAAAGGAGGCAACTAGTGACTGCATGGGTCAGTGACAGCCCATGGTGGGGTGGCCAGAGAAGGACTTTTGGAGAAAAGTCCCCCTAACTCTCATCTCCTTCTCATCTTTTAGTAAAGTCTACATTGATCACCAATTCTCTTTGGGACAGTGGATTTCTTTGGGGGAATGCAAAACTATGCCAAGTTTTGTATCCAGGCTTTGAGAGGTCAAAAGTAGAGATAGTGTGGACCCTGGAACTACAGACAGAGGAGATCATGGAAGGAAAACTCTCTAAGAGTTGAAGAAATGGTGGATGGCCTATGATGTCCACAGGCCATGGCTGGATTCTCAGCTAATAATACCAATTTCCCAAGATGCTGAAGTCCTTAGCTCTCCTCTTAGTTATCTACTTTTTGCCATTTATCTACTGATTAATATAGCATTTTTCTATATCAATGGCCTTAAAGTTAGCCAAGCAAATACTTTCTTTGACATATTGAACCACAAAACTTCACCCCTAGGTTGGAGATGGAGAGCAAGTGACTGGGTTTTATAGGTTCACCGAAGTTAAGAAATAGACAAAAACTTAAGGATCCTAAAGAAGTGACTGAATCCCCTCTGCTCCATTGGTATGTACTTGCAAACTCTATTTGAGCACCCCATTGGTGAGGCTCACTTCTTCAATCAGTCCAACACATTCTTAGGCAACTATGAGATAGAAAATACCTGCCTTAGACTGATGCAAGTTTCTTCCTTCATAATTCTACCTACTTACCCTCATCCTACAACTAGGTACACCTAGAACAAACACATTGCTCTGACAATAACATGCTTAAGATATTTTAGAGATGAAAGTCTCCAGACCCTTTTCTTTGTGTTACTTACTTTTGCTTTCAGTGTTCCTCTTACAACATGCATTTAATCCCCCAGAACGTTCTAGTGACTCTCCACTGGATGAACTCCTGTAGGTGTGTCTTCTAAAATAAATGTAATACTCAGAACTGAATGTAGTGTTATAGATATGTGATCAGCATAGTGCCCCGTCAATTCTATACCTGTCATAACTTCACCCTTTACTATCTGGCTAAGGAGAGTTCCCATACCTACCATGCATGTACCACCTCCTGGTATTAAGCAAGGCAAAACAGATACCTGTTTTGTTTCAATTCTGCAGCACATTTTGTGGATAGAACAACTTCCATCTCAGAGAATTCTGTCATAGGTCAGAGAGCCTTTTCTTAGGAGAATAAGCTCTAACCAATAGCAGCATGGATCATAGAGTAGTGAGTCCTAACCAGCAGTTTCAATTTCTGTGAGAACTTCACAAAGTGATCTGAAGAGTTTCTGATTGACTACTTAAAAACTCAAGTTTCTGAAATGAATGTCATTAGGGGCCATCCAATTCAAGAGAGGTTCAGCAAATACATGGTTACCTTTTCCTGATCTCTTTTCATAAAGATAAGTATTCAGCGAAGTTGCCATCTTTTCCGTGTTTATGTTGCCAATTAAAACAGTTGGCTGTTATCTATATTTTTTAAAAATAATTTCGCATCCTGTAAACACACCTCCACTTAGCCTGCAACAGTCAGAACTGAAAGGAGATAAATAAGACGGATGAGCAACAGCATAGTGAAAATGATTTGCTTTTACTAAATTAAATTGCTGCTTAGTTGCCATGATTTTTGTTTTTGTTATTCTAGAGATACAACAATGGTGAAATTATGACTGTAATGGAGTCCTAATTGGGCACTTAGTGTGTGTCGATACTGTGAAGGCATTTTCTCATTTAACATTCATAGCAACACCATGGAATGAGGGGGCAGAGGCTCGGGGGAGGGATATGTCTTGCAGTGAGTGGTGTGCTGCACCAGAAGTGTGCTGGTTCTGCCAGGTGCAGGCTCTGGGGAGAAGGGAGAAAAATCTCTTTCTTAACTGAGTTATTTTGTGTTATGAAAGGGTAGCTTCTCTCTTCTTAGCATCCTGGTTTCTTTCTCTAGCATGTTAGCTATTATTGTTACTACAGGTGTTATATAAGGTGATGTGGGAGACTCAGAAATGAAAAGAAAGAATGCACATAGTGTAGGTCTTGGTACATAGTATATGCTCAATAAATATCATTCTAAACTATATATCATTCAGCAGAATAGTCAGAACTGAACATCTGTCATGCAAGACAGTTTTAAATAGAGATGTTCATTCATTCAACAAATATTTGTTGAAAACTTAATGCATTCCAGGAAGAAACAAAGGAGCAGAAGGGAGGGAAATCTTCCATTGCAAAGTCCTTGATATTTTCTTAGCAGCTTAACCATACCCTTTCTTATAGGAGAAAATAGACACCTAAAACAAGCCAGTAATCTATTCAAGGTCAAATAGCTGGTCCCCGGAAGAACCTGTGTTTGAACCCATGTTTGCATAATATGCCACATGCTTGAAGCTTTCACTGCCCCATTCAGCTTCTCAGCATGAAGTTTTCCAGTTCCTGGCACTTGATCTGGAAGCTGTAGGGTTTGGGAAATGAGGGCAGATGATGAAGAGGGTGAGTGGTGGAGAGCAGAACAGGGATGGGCTCCTCTTGTGCTCCTCAGTGCTGCAGGCCTGGTAGGGATCCATGCCAGACCAAAGGGAAGCCCCTCAGGGCTTGGGAGATTGTAGAGCGTCTTTTAGGGCTCAGAGCACCCTGCTGTATTCCTTGCTCTGCAATCAAAAACATCCCTCCATCTCCTTGAGCCAGAGATGATGCAAAGAACTAAGAAACATAAAATTCAATTTGAGAACTAATTTAATCCTGAGGGCGGGAACCCAGTTTTGAGGTCAATGTTTTGGAAACATGAGAGGCCTAAATCAAATTTTCAACTCCAGGCCTGAGGGAGTGGTACTGACCCAAGGATCTGTGACCCGTGACCACAATCCTTTGTTCCTCTGTCCATGAGTTCTTTATTTGCCTGTCTCATGCAAGAAAGTGTAAGGTTGTACAAAGAATGAGAGTTTGGATTAGGTTCTAATCCTGGCTCACCAGTTAACTTGTTGTATTATGTAGGGCTTTTTGATTGCATGTATTATAAATGTCAGAAAGTCAGCCTGATCTAGCTGAGGCCAAGAGAGAGATTACTGGGTTATCTCATTGGAGAACTGAGTCCCTGACCAAAACCAGAAGGAATAAGAAGTTCCCAGTAAAAGGGAGTAGGCTCAGAGAAAAAAGTAGATACACATATTACTTGTTATATACCTTAGGGAATTATATGGAACCTCAGTTTGCCCATCCATAAAACTGGAACAACAGCAGGTTGTCTTCTAGGTTTATTGTAAGGATTAGATACAACAACACCGATGTATTAGGCATCTACTGCATATGTAATACATTTTTATTATTTATAAATTAAACACCTTTTTTTTTCTTTTTGAGATGGAGTCTCGCTCAGTCGCCCAGGCTGGAGTGCAGTGGCTCGATCTGGGCTCACTGCAACCTCCGCCTCTCGGGTTCAAGCAATTCTCTGCCTCAGCTCCCCGAGTAGCTGGGACTATAGGTGTGTGTCACCACGCCTGGCTAATTGTTTGTATTTTTCATAGAGATGGGGCTTCACCATGTTAGCCAGGTTGGTCTCAATCTCCTGACCTCATGATCCACCTGCCTGGGCCTCCCAAGTGCTAGGATTACAGGTGTGAGCCACCGTGCCTGGCCTGAACAACTTTTATCTTTCATACTTGTTTATTGTTTTTCTCCTATGCTAAATTAATTTATGCTGATACCTGAAAATATGCAAAATAGAAAAATATCACTACTATCCATAGTCTATGTAATTTTCTACACATGATTATATATAATATGTTACCTTGTTTTCACTTAGTGTAATTCACAGGAATATTTTCACATGTGTTTGTAGAATAGTTTGAACTTGGCCAGTGACTACTGGCAGGGCCACAAATATCCATTGAGAGAAGGGGAGAAAGCCCTCGGATAAACATTTGCATGTGTTACTTTGCAGATAAAAGGGAGCCCTTCATTGAGAAGAAGAGAAATAGAATGTAGATGCATCAATCCTGTCAGGTTCATAAGTCCATGTGGTCTTATGTCTGAGCTTGAGAGAGAAAAGACCTTCCAGTTAAATTTGAAGTGAGGGCAGGGTGCAGTGGGTCACACCTCTAATCCCAACACTTTGAGATGCCAAGGCAGGCAGATTGCCTGAGGTCATGAGTTCAAGACCAGCCTGGCCGACATGGTGAAACCCTGTCTCTACTAAAAATACAAAAATTAGCTGGGCATGGTTGTGGGCACCTGTAATCCCAGCTACTCGGGAGGCTGAGGCAGGAGAATCACTCGAACCCAGGAGGCGGAGGTTGCAGTGAGAAGAGATGGTGCCACTGCACTCTAGCCTAGGTGATAGAGGGAGACTCTGTCTTAAAAAAAAAAAAAAAAAAAAGAAAGGAAGAAAATTCGAAGAGGGGTTCTTATGAGGGAACTTTATGAAGGGGATGATCCCCCACTTCTTAGACAAAGACAATGAGGTGCTGATGAGCTGGAAATATGGGCTCCTTGCCCCTTCCTGGTATCCAGGAGGACTGTGGTTTCAGAATCATCAAAGACAGCTATCTGGGGCCAGATTTAGGGTAGGCTTGCTGAGTTCTGGTTGCAGGACTTTTGAGGGTAGTGGACATAAGCGAGGGATCACGGAGAGGAAAAGCAAGCAGAAAGAGAATGCCAAATGTGAGCTTAGGACAGACTTCCCAGTGAACACATGAAACATTCTCCTGGGACATTCCGAAACAACTGGGTGAGACGTCATGAGCAGGTGGGGACAAGAGCTAATGGCTTTTGACATATTGCTACTATGTGCTCTGGTGAGGTGCAGGGAATTCACATTTACTATTAACTCTGAGCATCCATTTTATAGCTGCGTACCGTACAATTAGAGATGCACTAGAATTTCCTTTATTTAGTCTCCTACTTTTTACTGTTTGAATGGCTTCCAGTTGTTCATTATCATAAATTCTATAGTAATGAAGAGTAACCTACTAAGCTTTTTGTTGGGCTTCTGTTAATTTTAACTGCAGTATCAATGGGAGAAAACAGGCTTTTCTCTCCTCAAAGAGAAAAGAATGATCATTAAACAGTGATGAATCATCATAAAAATTACTGAGTGAGGTCCTTAAAGTGGATCAAAATATATCATTTCTTTAGATTTTCTATTTTGACCTCATAATGCATACAAAAATAACAAATGTTGCAGTGTATATACACATGCATATATAATTACGTCCTCATACATAATATACATACCTACACATTATATTTTATACTTGATTGTAAATGGCAATGTTAGAAGAGTAATTAATTGGCTGTTGGGCTATTCTTGCATCTCTGTATTACTTAAACTTAAGAAAAGGCTGGTTCCTGATGGTGTTGACTGTGCATAGTCATCACATCATTGATTTGGTAGCAGCAGTAGCTGCTTCTGTTGGATAAAATCCTGATTCTTTAGAACAAGCTGGCTTATCCATGATTCAAGATCCCAGTGGCCCACCAAAGGGATCCACGGTTTTGTAAAAGGAAGACTTCTACAGAAATGGTCTAAATATGATGTGCTTGGGGAACCTGTGGTTTTTGCAAAACACCTTTTGAGGTTGCTTCTGAGCCTGGGCTGGGTGGTAGAGTGTTCCCAAGGTCTCTTAATCCTACTTCCCCCAGAACAAATGCTTTTTTGTTAGTTTCATTGTTTTCCTGTCCCATAAAAAGTTTCCTTGTAAGCCAGGACCTCCTAAAATAAAAGTTTAAAAAGCACCTCATGTTAAACAACCTCACAGGAATCATTTGGATTCCTGCTGGTTCTTGCAGCCATCCCTGTATTATTTTATCAGGGATAACTTCTTGTTTTTCCTTCTTTCCAATTAATTATCAGATGACATTACTCTCTCTTTCTCTATTTCTTCCACATGCATTTGAGTTTATGAAAATATTATTAATATTTTGCTTTAAAATTACATATATAGTCATATATGTATATATAATTGTGTGTGTATATATACACAGTCAGATCTATATCAACTGCCTTGGGTGGATTTTCATAATTGTTAAAGAGAAAATCCATATTGAGGAGATACATACATATATACATACACACACACACACACACACACAGACACCCTTGCCCCATGGAATAAATCTAATGGTAGTCAACAATCTCCTGTTGGTGAAAAAACACAGTGCTCCTGATCTCTTTGCCAGTTAAACATTAAACTGGTATATTTACTCATTTGGGATAGAAGTTCAGAAATGTGATTGCTGGGGCAAATAGTGTAATTTTTTTCTTACATTAAGAAAGATATTGCAATTTTATTCTTCAAAACCACACAACAATGAACATTTCCACTAGTGATATATAATGTTAACTCTATTTTATCTTCTTACATTCCTGCCTGGAGTAGGTGTACTTACTCTCTATAGTTTTGGTCAAATTTTCGATGTAAAATGTTATATTGTGAGTAGTCTAATTTGCATTTTTCTGATGAGTAGGTAGGCTCAGTAACTTTTCTTAATTGTATTGTTTAAAACTGGTTTGGTCTTTTGTGAACTGCTTATTCATATTCAGTCTATTACTATATGAGATTTTCAGTTATCTGTCTGAAAAGATTGTATTCAATAATAATCTCCTCAGTCACATATATTGCAAATATTTTATTTTGAAATAATAATTTTAAGTATTTCTTTTGACTTAATTTCTGGTATCTCCTTTTAGTTTTAGGATTTACTTTTTGTAGCTTTTGGGTTTCCTGTTCTAGTTTAAGAAATTTCCTCTTGTATTAATGGTTATATGGAAACTTGCCAAGATTTTTATTGTTTGATTTCTTTTATAGTTAAAACTTTAATCCACTGCTATTTTTATCATTTAAAGGAGAGATCTACGTCTATCTTCTTTTGCGTGAATAGCCAGTTGTACCAGAACTCTTTATTAAATAAACCTGCTTTCACTCCCTTTACTATAGAAATCACTTTTATCATCTATAAAATTCCCTTTTTTAATGGGATTTCTTTTTGGAATCTGTGTGTATTAGGTTCTTCTTGCATTGGTATAAAGAAATACCTGAGACTGAGTAACTTTTTTAAAGGAAAGATGTTTAATTGGATCACAGTTCTGCAGGTTGTACAGGAAGCATAGCAATGGTATCTGTTTCTAGGGAGGCTTCTGGAAGTTTACAATCATGGTGAAAGGAGAAGCGGGAGTTTGTATGTGGCAAGAGCAGGAGCAAGAGAGATGGGGGAGGTGCCAAACAGTCTGAAACAACCAGGTCTCATGCGAACTCACTCACTTTGGTGAGGACAGCACCAAAAGGATGGTGTTAAACTATTCATGAGAAATCCACCCCCATGGTACAGTCATCTCCCACCAGGCCCCACCTCCAACAATGGGGATTACAATTCTACAGGAGATTTGGGCAAGGACACGCATCCGAACTGTATCACTGTGTCTCACTTTACTTATGGATTTATTTATTCCCATTCACATATTATACTATTTGAATTGAAGAGGCTTTTTTGTGTGGTTCATGTTCCATGAAACACTCACCAGTTTTCTTTTGAGAATGCTCATCAGTTTCAGGCAGTATTCTTTTGTATAAACTTAAAATTATTTTATGCAATTTCAAAAAAAGCATTCTAATTAATATTCAAGTTAATATATACATGTACATCAACTTTGAAGAGCTAACCTTTTCTATGATATTCAATATTTCCAACAGGGAGCACAGTTTCTCTTTCCATTAGCTCCGATAAAATATTATGGCTTCAGTAAGATTTTTATAGTTTCTTCATATATGTCTGATACATTCTGGTAATTTTATTTCTAAAGTATTTTATTGCTTTTGTCACGATTCCTTCATTTTCATTTCTAGCCCATTATATTTTTAATGGATAAAAAAATTTTGATATTTTTAGCCAGCCAACTCATCAAATCAAAACTTACTAATTCTGGAGTTGTATGTGCCATAAATAGTCTCTTGAGCTTTACAGGTACACAAAAGTGTCATCAGAAATTCATAACTTTATCTCATTCACTCATTCATTAATTCCTTCGTTCACTCTTTTACCATGTATTGATTGTATTAATGCCATGTGCCAAGAACTTTTCTAGGTGCTTAGACTCTATCGGTGAATAAGTAGCCCAAGATTCCTGGTTTAGTGGAACTTAAATTTTAGCAGAGTTAACTGCACTAGAAAGGAAAGCAAAACAATAAGGGGCCCACAGTGGCCAAGTGGAGGTTGAGGATTAGTAAGAGAGGAGGTCAGAGATACAATGAAGTATTGGGGTATGGAGGGAAATTCATGTTGAACCTAATAGACCGTTGTAAGAAATTTGCTTTGTAGCGAAAGAGAGCAAGAGATATTAAAAGAAAGAAAAATGGGGAGCCATTGCAGTGGTTTTATTGTTATTCTTTCTTTCTAGACATAAACTGAAAAGAAAAACTTGAATTACAGCACAAGAGTAGCTGAGGAGAACTTGAGTTCAAACAAGAAATATTTGTGGGTTTCAAGGGGGCTAGAATTAATATAGATGCTTTTATCCAGAGATAAAAAATAAGGTCCATTCCTTCTTTGACCTCAATCCCTTCACCTCTTTCTCGGGCTGACTTTACTCTGCATCTTTTTGTGTCTCTGCCCTGTGCAGCAATGCTGGAACATTTGGGGAAACAGAGTAACTGGTAGGACACTCCAGTCTGCTCGTTGCCTACACAGGTTGACAGTGGAAGCCAATCAGTGGCCTCAATCGGGAGAAGGATTCCAATTCCCTGATTGTAAAGATGGGGGAAGTTGTTGAGGTGCTGTGGCTCATGCCTGTAATCCCAGCACTTTGGGAGGCTGAGGCAGGTGGATCACAAAGTCAGGAGTTCAAGACCAGCCTGGCTAAGATGGTGAAACCCTACCTCTATTAAAAATACAAAACAATGAGTCAGGCATGGTGGTGGGCATCTGTTAATCCCAGCTACTTGGGAGGCTGAGGCAGAGAGTTGCTTGAACCTGGGAGGTGGAGGTTGCAGTGAGCCAAGATTGCGCCACTGCACTCCAGCCTGAGTGACAGAGTGACACTCTGAGTCGGAAAAAAAAAAAAAAAAAAATAGGGGAAGTAGGCAAGCAATTGTTTTCTGTTGAACTCTTACTTTGGCCATTGCAGTGTTTTGAGCAGATAAATGACCCAATATGACTTATGTTTTAAAAGAATAACTCTGGCTGTTATGTTGGGGAAAAAAAGCCTGTCAGGAGGCTGCAGAAAGCTGCTAGGAGGCTCTTTTAGAAATTCCGGACAGAGGTGATGGTGGCTCTGAACAGAGATATGAGAAGTGGCCGAAATCTTGATGTAATTTGATGGTGGAACCCACGGGAATTCTTGCTGGATTGGATGTTGGGTCTGAGGAACAGAGAGGAGTCAGGGATGAATTTAGGATTTGGGCTTAAGAAACTGGATTTTTCACTGGTTGAGGTGGGGGAGGCTGTGGGAAGAGCAATTTCACTGTGAGGGAAGAGGGGAGGGTTGGAAATAACCATTAAAAGTTTCTCAGCATATGAATCATGCTTAAAACCATAAAAGTGAATGAGATCACCCAGAAGGGGATGTAGATGGAGGAGAGTGGCAGGGCTGTGATTCCAAGTCACTACAATATCAAAAATTGTGGTGAAGAAAAGGAACCAGCAAAAGAAACTGAGAAAGAGATGCCTCGTGTAATTGGAGGGATCACAGGAAACCAGTGTGTCAGTGAAATGATCAACCACCTCAAAGCTACTGATGATCACAGCTCAGTGTCCTCTGGGACAGAGGTTTCCAGGAAGACAATTTTTGAGGTATACTCTCAGGAAGAAGATTGAAAGGAAGCAAGAGACACAGAACTAAACAGAAAACTAAGTTGAGCAGTGGTGGGGCTGTAACAGAGGCCTCAGCAGCACCCAAAAGAGCTCTGGGGCTGGGGTGGCCATTCAGGGATGTCCTGAATTGAGGTAGAGGTGCTATACTTGGTAGCCTCCCATGGACAATCACTGCATGTGGGCTGCCCCAAGAAGGGAACATAATCTTGGGTGAAATCCCTTGAGAAATTCCTGGGGAGGGACTCCGTGGTGAGCTGTGAGCAGCCAAGGCTCCTGGCAGCTGTGCAAATGAGTTTCTTGTCCCTAAAGGGGAATGTGGGTGGTATACCACTACACCCACACATGGTAAAAGATGAAATTGACACAGGCTTCAGCAGCATGGGGGTTTTTTTGCAGATCATGAGCACTTTGGGGTTGGAGTGGTCGGGACACAAGCCAGCTTGAAGTAGGATAAGAATAAATGGATAGAAAGAGATTGAAGAATGAGCAAATACATAGCAGCCAGTTTAAGGTGCTTAGATGCAAAGAATAGCAAAGATTTGCTGCGGTAGCTGGAGGGCGAAGTGAGTCAAGGAGGTGGTAGTATGTTTGTATGCTAATGGCCCTGATGCTGGAGGAAGCAGAAAGAGTAATGGTATAAGAGTGAAGTTTAGAACTGCAAGAGCAATGTCTTAGAGGATTCTTTTACAGTATTTTAAATTATGATTTCATTTATGCCAGTGCAGTTATGATAACCACCAAACATGTGGAATATTGATGAAGTTAATGGACCTCCCATCTTGTGCTTGATTTTAAGAGCAGTGGCTTCAGAGTTTCACCATTTTGAACATCTTAAACAGAGTATTGCTTAAGAGTACATTTACACAGTGAATCATGATGTAGTTTTGATTTGTTTTATGTAGTCATGATAGCTACTGAATTTAACCAATTTCCTTTCTAGCATTTGTTCTTATGAGCTTACCCTACCTCCCTCCTGCCCCCAGCACACGCTTGTCTTAGTAGTGGAGTGGTTAAGGTCAGGGACAGAGGAGCCACAATTTCTGGGGATTTTAGGCCTACCACTTACTCTCTGTGTGATCACAGGGATACAAGTTATCTTCTTTATGCCTTGGGTTTCCCATCTTCACAGTTCAATGATCATTATGATTACCGTGACCAAAATAGGCTTGCAATGAGATGGTAACTGTGTTAATCTGTGTAAATTATGCAGCACAGTATCTGATGCACAATCAATACTGAAGATAAATTTGGTATCAATATTTTTATTACTATTATATTAATACATTTCCTAATAGAGTATTTTTGGAATTAAGCCCACCACGTCGAGGAATTATCTTGTTTGGCAATATTGCAAATTTTGCATCCCCAGTCATAAATAATGTTGACATACGGTTATTGTCATTATTGCCATTGTTGTGTCTTTTTCAGAACTTTGTAGAGCTTTGTCTTAAAGTGATGATGGTTGAAGAGTTGCATTGTTGAGCTTTTCATTTTCCTTGTGCCATCAGAAGTTTTAAATAGCATTAGAAATAGGTGGTTTTTACAAGTTTACATAGAACTCAGTTGTGAAACCACCTAGCCTGATGTCTCTTTTTAAGGATAAATCTTTATTTGAGTTTTCAATATTTTTTTGGGTAACTGGTCTGCTCAGATTTTCTACTTCTGAGTAGTTTTGGTAGTTTGTATTTTAGTTGGGAGATATTTTTTTTCTAGGTTTGTTTTAATTTATTTGCAAGAGATTTACACATATAATTCATTTATAATTTTAGTCTTTTATGTACGAGTTTCATCCTCCTGTTTTATTTTGTACCGTAAATATTTTACTCTGTTTTTAGTCTCATAAGGCATTTATATATTTTATTGATCTTTTCAAAGAACCATATTTTAATGTATTTCTTCTAAAATGTATATACTTTTCCTGTATATTTTATTAATTTCAGGTTTTACTTGAATAATTCTTTCTTCATTAGACTTTTGGGTTTATACTCAGTTATTTCCTAAGAAAAGGACTAATTTTCTTTGTATTTTGTCTTCCTTCCTCCAGAATAATGCCATTTTAGAGTCTAAATTTTTCTCTGAATACTGATTTTATTGTGGCCCATGGGTTTTAATATAAAGTTTTCTCCTTTTCATTGCTTTTCAGATAGTCTGTAATTTCAGTTGCACTTGTCGCTTTGTGTTTTTTGCTCCTA
The DNA here is from genome assembly GCF_001698545.2 of Rhinopithecus bieti. Classification (NCBI taxonomy): domain Eukaryota; kingdom Metazoa; phylum Chordata; class Mammalia; order Primates; family Cercopithecidae; genus Rhinopithecus; species Rhinopithecus bieti. The sequence goes on from NW_016806198.1 coordinate 4,268,604, forward strand.
AGTAGTCAATGATTTTTGGTCTTTTTTGTTATTTATGATTTAGTTTATTTATGTCATGATTTCGTTCATAGTATGTATTATGTCAAACTTCTATTTTGAATTTATTAGGGATTTTGTAGTCATAATTCTGATCAATTTTCATAAATTCTTGTTAGACATATGTAAAATGTATAATATCTGTTTGAAGAATGAAGAGTAATACACACACATATAATTCACAAATATGTATACAATATATAAATTGCATAATTACAGCTTATAAAATACTAGTACACCTATTTTAGCTTTGTAATTGAATGACTGGTCTATCTTTACTCATCTTTTTTATTTTCTACTTTTTAATTACTTCATATTCAATTCATTTTTTGTCAATCACATGGAGATGGTTCATATTTTTTAAACAAGTTTGGCAGCCTCTGCCCATTGACATACAGTATAAGAACAATAATATATGATTTATTTATTTCAACTTCTTCATATTTATTACTTATTGCCCCTTTTATTTACAGTTATTTCTTTTATTTTGCTAGTTTGTTGTAGTTACTATCTATAACTATTTAGCCTTTGTCAGTTTAGAATGTGTGCTATCTTTTTGATAGCACCATAATGATGTCTTCTTGCTTGAAGCTCAAAATTGCTCTTCCTCTACTATTATATGAAAATAAGATATCAGTTGTCACTCCTAGCCAACGTTCCTTAGCCCATATCCCCATTGCTTTCCTCTTACCTCAATGTAATATGAATTTGGAAATGCTTGTCTTCCCCTCATCTATCTCACATCTTCAGGGTTGTATTCACAGAAGGAGTTTTGTTCTTCCAGGTTTAAACATTGTCCTTTGTGGCGTGTGACTTCTATTTCAGGAATTCTTTCTCGGTATGTCTGCTATGTGTTCCAAGACTCTTGATGACTGGATCTGTATCCCTACCTCTGTGTTGATTCGCTTTTCATTCTTGTGAAAACCCTCTGTCTTCCCTTGTCTAGAGATCTCTCAACAAATGCTTGACAACAAACAACATTTGTTGTTTGAACTTCAGCATTTTCTTCAGGTGAGATGTGGGTGATATTTTCTCTAAGTCCTTGTGGATTTTTCCTTCCTTCCTTCCTTCCTTCCTTCCTTCCTTCCTTCCTTCCTTCTTTCCTTCCTCCCTCCCTTCCTTCTCTCTCTCTCTCCTTCTCTCCTTTCTTTTTCTCTCCTCCCTCCCTGCCTCCCTGTCTCCCTCCCTTTTGAGACAGAGTCTCACTGTCACCCAGGCAGGAGTGCAGGGGTGAAATCATTGCTTACCACAACCTCAACCTCCTGGGCTCAGGTGATCCTTCCACCTCAGCCTTCTGAGTAGCTGAGACTACAGGCATGCACCATCATACCTGGCTAATTTTTTGCATTTTTTGTACAGACAAGGTCTTGCCATGTTGCCCAGGCTGCCAGATGATCTTTCTTTCACATCAACAAGTACATGTTATTGTCATTTAACAGAGAATTCTTGGGTAAATAATCATTTTCTTGGAAGTCTCAAAATACTATTCTACTGTCTCCTTTTTACCTTTGAAACTTATTGCTTTTTTTCTGCATAGAAGCTTGAAACATTTTCTCCTTATTCCTGAGATCCAAGACTGAAGAACAGTGTCAGACTTTGGCTTCGTGTGTGTATATTTTTTAATATCAGTCTTGCCTAGGATTGGGTAAGGCTTTGGGCTTCCGACTCAGGCCTTTCTTTAACTCAGTATACTTTAAAATGTTTTAACTTTTTATTATTCTTTCTTCACCTACTGTCTTTGTTCACCTGTAAGTACCAGTATTGTAAATCAAACGCACCCCACCTATTCTCCTCATCTCTTGCCTTTCTCCTCACAGATCCATTTCTTAATCTTTTCTCCTGTTTTGAGATTTTTCTTCTACTTAGTCTTCCAGGTTCTCATAATGACCACCTTCTCCTTCAACTACCAAAGGTTTTAGTTTAAAAGAATTATTATATAGAGTTGATTCTCATTATTCATGGATTCTGTGTTTGCAAATTTGTCTACTTACTAAGATATATTTTTAACTTTAAAACCAATACCCGGGCTGGGCGCGGTGGCTCAAGCCTGTAATCCCAGCACTTTGGGAGGCCGAGACAGGTGAATCACGAGGTCAGGAGATCAAGACCATGCTGGCTAACATGGTGAAACCCTGTCTCTACTAAAAAAATACAAAAAACTAGCCGGGCAAGGTGGCGGGCGCCTGTAATCCCAGCTACTCGGGAGGCTGAGGCAGGAGAATGGCGTGAACCTGGGAGGTGGAGTTTGCAGTGAGCTGAGATCTGGCCACTGCGCTCCAGCCTGGGTGACAGAGCCAGACTCCGTCTCAAACAAACAAACAAACAAACAAACAAAAACAATACCCATGGAGGTTTCACTGTCATACATGGACATCCTCAGAGTGGCAAAATTTTGGGGAAGGCACACGTTCCCAGCTGAGGCCAAACAACACCACCTTATTCCTTCAGCTCTTGAACTGTAAACAAATGTATTTTTCATGGTCTATTTAGTGCCACATTTTTCACATTATTGTGCCTTTTGGGTAGTTTTACTATTTGAAATAGCCCCCAAGCTTGGTGCTGAAGTCTAGTGTTCCTAAGCATAACAAGGCCATGATGTGCCTTAGGAAAAAAATGTACGTGTTAGATAAGCTTTGTTCAGGTGTGAGCTATACTGTTGTTCAGGCACATTAATTGATATGGTTTGGCTCTGTGACCCCAACAAAAACTCTGGTGGAATTTTCATTCCCAGGGTTGGGGGAGGGACCTGGTGAGAGGTGATTGGATCATGGGGGCAGATATTCCCCATCCTGTTCTCATGCTAGTGAGTGACCTCTCATGAGATCTGATGGTTTAAAAGTGTGTGGTGCTTCACCCCTCGCTCTCTCTCTTTCCTGCTCCACCATGGAAAGATGTATCTTGCTTCCCCTTCACCTTCTGCTATGATTGTAAGTTTCCTGAGGCCTCCCCAGCCGTATGGAACTGTGAGTCAATTAAACTTCTTTCTTCATCAACTACACAGTCTCAGGTAGTTATTTATAGCTACCTGAGATATAGGTATGCAATGTGAGAATGGACTAATACATAAATGAATCTACAATATATACTAAATCAGGTGTTTTTTTTTAAAGAAACACATACAGAATAAGATTATGTATTTATTGGTTGATAAGATTGTTGTGACCAGAGGCTCACAGAAACCTCATGTTTTGTATCCTCTAAGAGCAATAGTTCAGTATTCTCTACTCACAGAAACTTTATTAAACAACTACCACCAGTAATGACAATTGGCTGTATCTAGTTCTCTGAAGTCTTTTCTGATGCTGTAATGTACTCTCAAGCATTATTATTTTGCTTGTTTAAGTTGCCTGCCTTCTCTAGCATTGTTTTGCTACCAGATGACTTGTGTTTCCTTTTTCTAACTATTAGGCCTCTCTTGAGTGGGTTGCAATTTTCCACTACCCATTCAATGGAGTTTAGGTTCAGCTACCAATATTTTACTTTTGATCTCCAAATATGAGAAAAAAGATTTTGGTCTCTGCTACAGACTAATAATCTACTAGACTCAGTTAAAAGGGGGACTCAGTCTACCTGTCCAGATCCTACAAAGCTTCTCTGAGACCAGGGAAGTCAACCTGTCTTCCCAGAAACACATTTTCCAGCTCTGGAAACTTTTGGAGAGTCAAGATCTCCACAAGTCACACTTCCTAGTTCTGCATGCTCCACTCCTCAACCTAGGACTCTCTCCATTGGTTTCCAGGCTCTCACCTAACCTCAGGGAGCAGAAATCCTTCAGCAGCATTTTCTGTCAAGATTTCTGCATGTCCCAAGGTCTTATTTATCTTCGTTATGCATCCTGTATCTACCGACACCAAGTTCATAGAAGTGGTTAGCAGTTGGGAGTTGAGAAAGAGATGTAGATATAAAGATGCCATCATTCCAGAATTGGATTCTGAAGTATATTATGTATCTATGAATGCCGCCATATTCAGCGAACACTGTCTTTCTCCACAAATAAATTATTTGGAAGTGTAGAGCTAAATGCCACCACATCCTCTGTACTCCAGATGTTACCACAAGAGACTTCCCTCTCTCAGTGGCTGTTGTTTCTTACGCTGTTGCTCATAATGATGGGGGCAGATTGGTTTATCTCTTTTTTATTTATTGGCAAGTTGCTTGCATAACATGGGAGCAGCTAAAGTCTGTAGTTATGAGCATTGAAGGGGAGGAATTTCCATAAATGCCGTATGTTTTACAAACTCTGCTTCAGATGAGGCTCACCCGTGAGTTTTTGATAATGCACTTGTGATAACACTTCTATTTTTGTACAGTCTATTATTTTCAAAATGAGGCAAATGGCAATACCATCTCTGGTTCACTAACTCTTGTTAGCTCACCCAAAATCAATAGACTTTGATGCTCCACATACCTTCCATTCAAGGTAATCCATGGCAAGCAGTCCCCACTAACAGTTTTTATATCCATTTAGGCATATCAGTTTTAGCTGATGTCAGTGTGGGCATACTTTACCACCGGTTTCTTAGTATATTTTATAGTTTTATTTTATTTATAAAGAATTTTTAAAATGTTTATTTCACTTAACCATGGTGCTTATAACTCACTACTTTTGGAAAATTTTCTCAAATCAACTATATTTGGCCCTTATTTCTTACCCTTACTTTTTTACCACTTATAAACTGAATGTGAATATTGCAGAGGCATAATTTCACATAGGCTAAATCTGATTTTTGTTAAATATTCATGACTTCTGTTTAAATGTATTCTGTTTGGTACATATTTGATAGTGTGACAAGAACACTGCTTTAAAGGCAAAAGGTTTAGGTTACAAAATCTCTCCGGCTGAGGAGTTTGTTTATTCTTTATCTGTGTAACTCTGAGTATATCCAACATCTGTGAGCTTTGATCTTCTTGCCTTGAAATGGAGGTGAGAATACCAATCCCACAGAATTCTCAGACTAAGTGAGGTATACAAAATTACCTGGCCCATAATAAATACTCGATGAAGTATTACTTGAATTTAAAATCATGAAGAAAGGTCTTGTACACATAATGAGTAATATAAACACAACTTTGAGGGAGAAAGTTGAATCTACCTAAGAGAAAAAAAAAATATTTTGAACCACGTAAAGAAACCCGGTTTACTGCCAAAGTGTTACTTCACATCATGATTTCTGTTCATTGAATGATGTCTGGCTTACCTCTCTGTTTCAGAAAGACTTCATAGCTCACTTTTCTATTTTCCATAACTGTATTTACTTTAAATTACATAACCTTTTAAAAAATAAACATATAATTCAGACTTTTTGCTAAATTACACTTCTCTTTGCCTCACATTGTATTGATTTTTTAGAAAACATTTTAAGCAACATAAAAAAAGTACCAGAGAACCAGACTAGGGAAAATACTGGCAACAATATATTACAAAGAATGAATAATTTAAAAATGTATCTTTCAAATATGTACAACTGGCAAATGCCAAAATCAAAAATGGTTTCAACAGCAATGGAACCAGTTGGAGACATATGGTATACCCAAGCAGTAACTGAAGAAAGGGTAGTAAGGGGACTGTTTGGAGAGATGAGGACAAGGTTAAGAAATGCACAGGATGGGAAACACCCAGGGAACAGTAACAGTGGAATTCTTTCCCAGGCAAGATCTCAAGGGGCATAGAAGAGGGCGGTGTTTCCAGAGCCTGGCTGTGAAAGAAGAACCCCAGACAAGCATGGTGGCCACCAGCATAAGAGTACAGCCACTGGCAAAGTCTTGGCCTGACCTGGTGGAGAGGAGAGAAGGAATCTCTTGCTGACCCTCTGATTCTCTTTAGGGACCACCATTGGACCAAATCCAACAGGATGCTAGAAGTTAAGAGAGCCTGGGTGAAGCTCTCCCCTAGACATGGACCACAGCACAGTGAGCATGTAGCTATAGTGCACTAGGGGAGTAACCAGCATAGCAGGATGTGGGAGGAGATAAGCAGAGACGGCTGATAAATATGTGAAAATGTTCAGTGTTGCTAAGCTGGTAATGCGTGAAAAAGTGACAATATTTGATGTGGGAAAGCAGGTACTTTCATATATTGCTGGTAGGAGAATGAATCCAACTTTTCTGGGAAGCAAGTTGGCAACATGTAGAAGACATCTTAAAATTTGCATTTTCTTAGACCTAAATTTATCCTGTGGAAATTGATCCTAAAGAAATAATTATAATGTAGCCTAAGAAATAATTGGATAAGTTCATAAACTATACAGAAGAGTTTATCACATGAACTATTATAATAGCAAAATTTAGAAGATATCTTAATGTATAATAATGACTATTGGCTAAATAAATTACTGTGTGTGTATGTACATATATATATATTGCCATTATAATAGCAAAATTTAGAAGATATCTTAATGTGTAATCATGACTATCAGCTAAATAAATTACTGTGTGTATATATACGCACACACACCATATATACCATATATACACCATATATATACATATATACTGTGTGAATATATATATACACACCATATATCTAGATCTTGCAAATATTAAGAATGAAATGTTAAATCAGCATTTGTTGTCACAGAAAAAAGACCCACAGTATATTGTTAAAGTGTACAAAGCAGATTGCCACAGCATTTCTGGTTTATAGATAAGTAGGAACTGGAGGTAAAGACGTCTCAAAGGCACACAGTTAGAAAGAACCAGGGTTCTAAATCAGGCTTCAGTAGCACCACTGAACCGTGTGCGTTTTACTTTCCTCTGCCTCTCTATAAGTTATTTGTGACCCATCTTTAGAAAACAGGCTATGCCTAAGACCACCCAGAAATTAGACCAGGGTCTCTTGGTGGGATGTGTGTGGGGGATCTCCTTGACATCCGATCTGCCAGTTGGTCTCAGTTGTTTCTTGACCTGTCTCAAGCTATGATCAAGTTCTGAAAACTTACAGATTTCTTCATCCAGAAGTTACTTCACAAGCCGGGGACACGGAAGATGAGAGCGGAGAGGGAAGGGAGAAGGAAGGAGGGAGCAGACGGGAGAGGAGAGGAAAATCAGTTAATGGCAAGAGTTCCTTGAGTAGCCACTGTAACCAGTCCTGTTAAGGGCACTGATGACTGACTCACACACTCCCTTGCTCCATGGAGCTTGTGGTAGACCCATAAAGTGTGAATCTCTATATTAGTTTGTCAGGGCTTGTGTAGCAAAGAACCACACACTGAGTGGCTTAAATAATAGATTTTTATTGTCTCACAGTTCTGGAGGCTAAAAGTTGAAACCAAGGTATTGAAAGGCTGGGTCCAAAACCACTCTTCTAGCTCCCAGTGTTTAGCTGGCAATCTTTGACTTTCCTTGACTTGTGGAAGCATCACCCCAACTTCTGCCTTTATCTTCATGTGGCATTCTCCCTGTGTGTGTGCCCGTGTCCAAACTTCCTCTTCTTATAAGGACACCAGTCATATTGGAATAGGGCTCACCCTCATTCCATGACCTCACTCCTATGACCTCATTTTAACTTCATTACCTCTGTAAAGGCTCTATCTCCAAGTAAGTTTACATCATGAGGTGCTGGGAGTTAGAACTTCGATGTGTGAATTTTCTTGGCAATGTAACTCAACTCCTAACAATCACAAATTGAGATCATTGGAGGAAACTACTCAAAGAGTGGTTCAGCACAGCCTCCCTGAGAAGAAGCCATGGAACCCCAAGCCCTGAGGTGGGGAAATCACATTAGCTTTGGAGAGAGACAGAAAGCATTTTAGGTAGAAGCAAGAGCATATGTGAAGGAGGCATGAGTCAGAAAAGACCTTGGAATGTTCAAGAAACTTTGAAAAAAAGGCAGGTGGGCTTGACTCTAGAAAGGATAGGAAAATGTGGCAAAGATAGGACTCTAAGGGCAGGCAGGGGCCAAACCATTCTGACCTTCCAAAGCTACGGTGAGGTTGATATTTTCCTCTAGTGCAGGGGGCTTGAGCATCAAGCTCCAGAGTACTCACTGGGCCAGCTCAGTCATCCTTTGGCTCTCACCTTAGTCCCTCACTGCTGCCCTAGTTCCTTGTCCTCCAGCAGCATGGCCTCCATCACACTTCACTGCCAGCACCCTCACATGTTTCATCTCTGTGAAGACAAAGATTGGACTTTACCCAGCTTGCTCTCTGTTGTCTCTCTAGTACTGCCTTAGTCCATTTTCTGCTGCTTATAAATAATCCCTGAACTGGGTTATTTATAAATTAAACTACTTTATTTCTTACAGTTATGGAGACTGAGAAGTCTCAGGTAAAAGGGCTGAATCTGGTAAGAGTCTTCCTACTGGTGGGGACTCTGCAGAGTCCCGAGATGGTATGTCCTCCTCCTGAGGAGGGTGTCCATTTGCAAGGGGGCTGAGTGTATTAATGTGCTGTCTAAGAGAGAACAGACTGAGCACAGAGGGGGAAAGAGAAGGTTCCAAGAGTTGCCTCCTCTATTTTTGCCTTCTCATCCCATTGTTGGAAAAGTGGATATCACATCAACACAAAAAGATGCTGAAAACCAACATAGAGTCATCACTGGGTCTATGAGCAGGTCAAGGGACAGTAAGATGTCATTATTAAGGGATTGACCATTATCAGTCAGAGAGAGGAGGCGACTAAAGCAGTCATAGGAAGAGTCAAGCCCACCTGCCTTTTTTGTTTTTTTTAAGTTTCTTGAACATACCAGAGCCTTTCCTGACTCTCTCCTCCTCTTCTTATACAGCCACCAGTTCCCTTCCCATGATAACCTATTAGTCTATTAATTATGATTAATTAATTTTTGAGGGCATAACCCTTCTGATCCAATCACCTTTTAAAGGCCTCACCTTTCAATGCTGTCACATTGGGGATTAAGTTTCAACACACATTTTGGAGGGCACAAATATTAAAACCATAGAAAGTACCTTGACATTTGCTGGACTGAACTAAGCATTTAGTGGGTTTGTACTAATTAAATCGAAAGGCACTGCTGAACTTTGGCTCTGGACTATTCACCTTTTTTTTTCTAGGCCCCCATTTCCTATGCTATTAAATAAACATGTTTTTTAGTGGCCAAGAGCGTAAATTCTGGATTCAGATTGTTTGATTCTCACCCCAGCTCTGCCGTTTATAAGATGTGTGATATCATCAAATTCATCATCTTTGTGTGTCTCAGTGGGTTCATCAGGAAAATGGGCATGTTAATAAGACCTAACACATAAGACTCTTGAGGATATTAAATGAGTTAATAGACACAAATCTCTCAGACAGAACAGTGTACATACAGTGCTAGCAACCATCATCATTATTAATGTCATTATGATCAGAAGTTGATAATTAGATTCATCCAAACCAGGTTGTATTCACAAATGACCACAATAGAATGATTTTATAAGATACAACTTATAATTATGTAGACCAATTTGTACATGAAACACTCCCTACATACACCTCACACATCATCCATAGAAACTCTTCCCTCCAAGTAGGAAAGTGATGCATCTAAATTTCCTCATGGACTCTGTACTCATAGATAGGTGTCTGCCCTGTGGAAATTTATGCTCTCAGCTCAGGCAGAACATACTTGTCCCTGTAACTGCTGTGGATAATTGTTCAATAATCTATGAGTGGAATTGACCAGTAGAGATGGATCTTTTTGAAATATAGCTTTTATCCTAACTTTTTGATAGTTATTGAATGTGAAGACATAATGTTTACAGATTCAAAGTTCACACGCATGAAACAAAGCTTTGTTCTAATAATCAATATATTCAATAAACATGTATTGAAGACCTGGTGAGTAGTGAACATTGAGCTCAGGTTTTAATATTCACCATCAACAAGTAGCTGCCAGTCTCTATGTATCTATGTATCTATATTTATCTTACTTTACTTGGCTGTCTATCTATCTACTGCCTCATTCAACAAATGATTTGAGATTGATTAATACTATCTTATTCACCCTCAAAATCCTCCAGTGAGAAATGGACTATTATTATCCATTTTACACGTGAGAAAACAAAAACCACCTAGGGATTAATTTTCATTTTCACTTCTTATTAAAATATTTACAAAATTTTGAACCAGACTTTTCATAATTTTGATAAATTTGATTGAAGCCTTTCTTCATGCTTATTTCTGATCCCCATCCAAGGCTCACACCCTGGAACAGCTAGAATATGATTCTCGATGACACTCTGCCTATTTGGCTGGTCTAGATTGCCAGTATCCCATTATCCACCCTCATGTGGCTTGACAGGTTTGAATAATAGGAGGCTGTGTCCAAAAGGATGGAAATGATACTGGAAAGAGTATATCCTGTTCCCACTTTCCTAACATTCTCATGATTACAAATATCATATCTGAGTCTCTGAGATCCATCTGGGGGTAAAAAATGCATTTCTAAGGCCATGAATGAAAACTAGAGGATGTGTGAAACGAGGCTTCCCAAGAGGTAGACAGCCAACTGTGGAACTGCATTTCCATTTTTTATATCCACGCTCTAAAATAACCCACCCAACCCTCGCCGGCTGTGTTTCTCCCACAGACTCAGCAATGGAACACTGAGCCTCCCTGAACCTTTTTGCTTGACTGAGGACTGAGGACAGAGGACTGAAGGATCTTCTGTGGGCCACAGGAGGCTTGCCTTTAGCATAATATTACACACAATCTTGAGGGCTCCAATGTGGGAAGAAAAGTCAGTGATTACCCATTTTTGGATCTCAGGCGATGCTGGCTGAGAAACACCAAGACCGTGTCGTCAAAGTGCTCTGTGAAACATGGCTCATCATGGTGCAGTTGGAGCTTTAAAAGATGCTATTAAAACCATTGCTGCAGAAAGGGACGGATTCTGCTGAACTCAGTCGCTCCTGCTCTTTATATTATTTCTGAGATAATTCAGCCATTTCTTTGATTCTGGATCCTTTTAAAAAATGTTTTATTTCACATACCATGACAATAAATTGATCAGTATATCTATCCTTAAGTATTGATATATTCTTTTTTATTAATGCTTCCATGGGATAAATTCCAAAGTGTTGAAGAAGTCTATGTTCTGTTAATTCCCACTAATATTAATCTAAAAAATTATCATTTTATTATTGAGTCCCTGGAATGTGGGGGTAAAGGGTAAGGCAGGAAAGTGGCTAAGTATTAAATAATACAAAGCATATTTAACAGATTTATTTTACATGGGATACTTGTTTTCCAAGAGGCTCTGAGAATTCACATTGCCACCAGAAATGACTGAGGGTACCCTTTCTCCAACACCCCATTGGCAGAGGACTGTGCCATATTTAATAAGCAGGGTTGTTACTCAGTCGCAATGCACCTATACACATTATATAGGTTCTTGAAAAATTGAAATACATTTGTACTATTGGTAAGAAGCTCTTTAAATGTTTATTCCTTGACCAAGTCAACACAGACTCCACCCTGGGCCCTCCAGCATCCCCAGGATCTAGCAACTATAGGATAAATGCCTGAGGGAACAAGCTCTCAGGAACTTTCTCTATGCCATGCCAGTTAAATAGTGTCTTAAATATCACTTTTGCCAACAGGAAAAACGTGATTATCTCATTGTTATTTTAATTTAGTTTTTACCAGGCTTACGATGATAATGAAATAATATACTAATAATTATAATAATATAGATATCTGTCCATTTATGTCTATGTCCAGACAAACATTCAGACAGACATATATTCTTGTTGTTGTCTAGTTTTTTGTTCTTCTGTGTGTTTTTTTCCATGAAATTCCCATTTAAAGTTTCCCTCAAGTAATTATGTCCAGACAGGAAGTCACATTTGCGAATATCTTTATTTTAAGTAAGATTACTTGGGTAGAAAATCTGCAATAGAATGTAACAAGTTTTTTCTTGTTTACTTTTGTTTTGTTTTGTTTTAAAACAGCTTCTTTTCTCACATAAATATTGCTTAAAGGAAACTGAACTTTGCAAAGGTGGTGGTAGTCAAATTTGTAGCAGGACCAAAGGGCCTTGTGGAGAACTATCACCTTGAGGCTTTCCTGCTTAAGGTTCAATGTCATGAACCATCTTATTGATTGAGGTGACATTTACTGAGATCTGCACAAAAGCCACCAAGCACAACCTTTGAATGGGCAAGGGAATATTCAAATGGGGGATCTGGACTCACTTGGGATACACTTTATAACTGAGTCAAACATTCTCCTTCCAGCATTCTGGTGCATTGGGAGGAGGAAAGCGAATGAGTCCATGTTATCAAAAGCTGCAGCATTAGGAGCTTATGCTGATTGTGCTCTAGTGTCCCCCAAATCCATTCTCTGCCCTTTAGTGTTCCCAGGCAAGCTGATCTCCAGGATCTATAACATCATGATCTCTAGCCTCCTGACATCTCATTAAAGCTGACCAATGGGGGCTACCAGCAGATGATGGAGAGTGGAAAGATAAAGAGGTTAGAGTCTTTATTCCCTTGCTTCCTCCCTACCTCCACATAGATCTGGCAGTGGCTATGTTTCTGTGTTGGGTACACAGCTTCTTTGCTGCATATATGGCTTCCATGGCTCTCATGTGCTTCTCTGGTCTGAGCTGGCAAAGGCTTCTTGTGTTTGCTGGTGCCTGCAGTCTTCACTAACCCCTCTTAGCCCCTTCAACTCTGACCTCTCCTCTGAAATTGTTCTTTTGTTAAGCTTTTTTCAGTTAAACACCTTGGGCATGACTTCCTTCAAGAAGATTGACCAATATGGAGTCCATGTGTGCATAGGTATGGGGTGCCATGACAGAGTAGACAATGAGATAAGACTTAGTTGGCCAGTAGTGATGGCATGTTTAGATCACCACAGTGGAAGTCAAGGACGTCTTCTAAAGACAATGAAAGAGCATCTGCTTTTTAGCATGTGCCATTGACTTCAGCAATGTAGTACAGCATGGCCCCCAGTGAACTGGGAAGGTTTTCAGGTTCTACTCTGCACAGCAATTTGCAACTAGGATTGACCTGTGTCAATCCTGGGACCAAGTAAACCCCAGGGACTTGATTTGTCATGAAGTAGGAGATTACCCACAGCGGAGCAAATTAAGGGCTTTCTCATGATGGAAGAAATGGAATGTCACACACTTAGCTCAAATAGTCAAATGGGTTTTTCTTGAAGAGACCTTATAGTGAATCTTCAAATTAAAGCTTACTAACAGTGGTTGTGTTGACTCTGGGATCCTTTTGTTAAGAAATATCCATTCATATCTTAAACCTATTTTTTGTTGGATTAGTTTTGGAAACTATCAGATTTTCTATTTGTTCAGTTACTGCTGCCATTAAAAGACCAACATGATTTAATGACTCTGTATTTCCCTCTCGTATTTGCTTTCATAGTTTTTATTGATCTCCCCCAGTTCATCAGGGACTCTGCCAAAGCTGAGATGAGTAGATAAAAGTGCATACTTCCTGCATTCTAGAAGGGAAGGAATTTAATATTTATCTAATCTCATCTCTATATTTAAATACTTTATGTACAATAGCCTACATATTTTCCCAACTATGTAAAGCACATCATAATATTTCTGATTTTGAAGATAAGAAAATTGTGAATTAAAGAATTAATTTGCATACCCGTTCACGCAGTGATTGAAGGTGGATAGGGCACACCCATGTCCATCTGCCATGAAAACCTGTGCCTCTCCAATGAGCCAGGGCTGCCTGATTCTCACATGAGGCTGACCATGAAGTAAGAATTGACAAAATGCTAAGAACACTGTGGAGGAGAACTGGGATAAGTTTATCCACCTGTGAGGATCAGAAAATACTCATTGGAAAACATACACGTGGAATTAGCTGCAGAGGTTATTTCACCACAATGAGGAGAGGAGCTGTGTGCACAGTATTGGACTCTCGGTAGTTGCTAAATTTGTTGGATTAATGAATTCACTCAAATAACAAAGACCCAAAACAGCGGGGGGAGGTTAATGTGCTGAGTGCTTTGCAGAAGGTTTAGTGAGGGACATGTCCTATCTATGTGTATCCACACTGATGTCTGTTAGTAAGATCATAAACCATATGCTCAAGGACCTTATGGTCCTCTGAAGAAAGCCAGTCTATGGAATCAAGATGTGATTATGGTCAATCACTGTCTCGTCAGGCAACATAAATTGGAGACTGTTTTCCCATGTGCAGCTCATGACAAGTCTTATGATTGGGGGCCTGTGTTTTATTGCCTATAAATCCTTAATATTATACTAGCTGGCAGCATAAAGCTACCATTTGGAAACGCCAGTAAGTTAAAAAACAATAGCCCCACAGACTCTGCCAATTCTAATTTCTTTAATGTTTAGGGTCATTAAGTGGCAGAAAGATATCACTATGAAGTCATTATACTTACAACATTTGGACCCACATGGCAGTTGTTCTTAGCCATTATGGATCAACTCTTCAAAAAGGCTGAGGACAGATCCACATTGAAGAACATAGTTTAATGAATTATCCTAGTAACAGGGTGCAAAATGGACCTATGAATATGCTACCTCCCTGTCATCTTTCTTTCTTATTAATTCAGAAATGCTTATTTCTTTAACAAGTATGTGTTGTCTGCCTATTTTAAACTGGGTTCTCTATTAAACCCTGAGGATGCAGTGTAAGCAAATAAGACCTGGAGCTTACTTTTGAGTCAGGGAAACAAGTAGTACATATATATTTACAGAAATAAATGTAGAATTATGATTATATTAAATGCTATAAAGAAAAGTACAAGGTGCTATGAGCAAGTATAACAAGGGAACCTACTTGAGATGTGGTGAGCTGTCAGTTATTGTCATAAAAAATGCAAGCCTAGTGTTACATCTCTCAATTTCTTGAGAGGCCTGATACATAGATTTTTGTGCAAAATTACCAAATTAAAATATTTAAAAACTTAAAAGATGTTTAGAAGGTCACAAAACTAGTCATACTCTAGTTGCATCTTACAGTCTTTCTTTTTATTGTTATTGCTTTAAAATGTAGGATAATGTCATTGTGAAAAGGTAGAGATCAGGGTAGGAAAAGATGTCAAGTGTGTGGGTCAAATGCAGAGTCAGGGGAAAAAATTCTGAAGCTTTGGAGACACTTCAGCACACAGTTTTGGTATAATTTCATGTTTGCAGCTTTTGGTGTTATTTTTATAGTATGACTTGTCTCAAGGAGGAGCAGAATAACAGTAGTTCGTGCTTGGATTTTGGGGTCAGAGAGACCTGAATCTTAGATGAGTTTCTAAAGTTCTCTGACCTTCAATTCTTTAGTCTAAAAAAAATTAATAAATCTATCTCACAGAGTTATTGGCAGGATTAGAGATGATCAGTCAGGTGAAGCACATATCACAATGCTTGAAATGTAGTAAGGACTTAACAAATGGTAGCCAATAATACAATTATTGTTGCATCTCATTAATTATAACTGACAATGCAAAAGCGTCAGCTAACTCACCCTATTAATAAATAGAAGAATCAGTATCTGAGCTCAGGTCTGCCTGTTTCGGATTTCAGTTTGCTTCTAATTGCCTCACTGTTTGGGACACTTGAACCTGCCATGTCCTCTGGGTGAACATCAGTTAACATCACAGTGGCTGGGAGCAGGCACTCTGGGATCCTTGTTTCCCTAAGAACTTAGTGCTTATTAACAGGAAGCTCCCATGGGCTGCACAAAGCTTATATTCATTTCCTTTGTGAGCTCCTCTTGCGGCAGTAATCACATTGTAGCTAAGTTTCTTCATGTTCTACTTATTAATGATGTTGTAGACTACTTGAAGGGAAGGGCTTAGATTGTATAGAAGGTATCCTCCTCCCCTCACATTGTCTACTAAGAACAGATGATTCGTTACATAAATCTCCTATATTTACAATTCCTAAATCCAAAAAGTTCCAAAGCTGTATTTTTAAAAATTAATTTGACAGCAAGAGAAAACCTGACTTTATTTGAGAGGGAAAATATGACCTAACTCACTGAGAGGCTATGTACAGTCTTTATTTTTTTTTTTTTTATGTTTTATTCTTTGAGATGGTGTCTCGCTCTGCTGCCCAGTCTGGAGTGCAGTGGCATGATCTCGGCTCACTACAATCTCTGCCTCCCAGGTTTAATCAATTCTCCTGCCTCAGCCCCCTGAGTAGCTGGGAGTAAGGTACACACCACCACACCTGACTACTTTTTGTATTTTTTAGTAGAGATGGGGTTTCACCATGTTGGCCAGACTGGTCTAGACCTTGAGAGATCCTCCCGCTTTGACCTTCCAAAGTGCTGAAATTATAGGTGTGAGTCACCACTCCTGGCCCAGTATTTATTGATCCCAAGTAGAATATTCATATGTTTTGTGAAGAAATATTAATACATTTGATTAGGCGGTTCAACCAGAACTTGCCAGGAATATTATATGACCATGTACAATGTGGCTACACCACCAGTGAGGTATCTATTGTTAAGCTGATGAAGCTTAGGCTTCAAGGCTTTTGTACATAATTTTGTATTCAAAAATTTGTAATATTTTACTTGAAGAATCTTTCCAAATTACATAAGATTTAAGCCTCAAGCCTCACCAGGGATCAACCCTTGTATATCACCTTAACTTTGTAAAATCTGAAAAGTTTTGAAACCAAAGCACTTCTTACCTTGAGGGTTATGGATTTGTGCATTTTAGCAAAGAGGAAGGCAGGAAGACAGATGGAAAGGAAGACATTAAGGAGGTAAGTAAAAAAGAGAGATATACCTATATAATTTTTAGTAAGAAAATACTGCAGTAAATAGAATTTAAAATTTAGTGGCTGACAATGCAATATGAACAAGTCGTTTATATTTAGCCCAGTAATCTGTCCAAAGTGAAGGTTCCAAGTCAGGGGCAGCTCTGCTCCACTAGGTCATTAAGGGACTCAGGTTGCTGTTGTCAACGTGTGGTTTCCAGGATTGCTCTCATCCATATCCTTTAAGGCCTCAGAGAAGTGGAAAAACAAGAAATGTGCTTGAGAGGTTTTTTGTGTGTTTTGGTGTGTGTGTGTTTTTCCTAAGGGTCAAGTTACAATGTTGCATTTTACTTCTGTTTACACCCCACTAGCTATAACTCAGACTCATGGCCACATCTTCCTGCAAGGGACAGGTAATGTGGCTGTAACTTAGGGAGAAAGGGAGAATAGACTTTGGTGGAATAAAGACAATATCTGACACACCAACCAGCCTTTAAATGAGGTTTCATAACAATGCATGACTTACTGCTTCTCACGGTCTAAAACTCCAGGCAAGCACTTAGGTTTCTCTTATCTCAGACCCCTGTTCTACAGCCAAATTACCAGAACACATAAAAGTAGAACTAGGCAATAAAACCTCAATTAGATGTGCTCAGAATGTTCTTTGAGTCTGTACTGACCTTTTAGGATAGTTTCTTTCCTTATTTGACAACTTTCCAGTTTTGAACTTGTAAATAAATAAGTGAATGAATAAATGAATGAATGCATACCTCTCCTACTAGCCCATGGTGTGGAGTGTGGAAGAAAGCTACAGTCTGAGTCTAAATAATAATAATGATGATGATATTAATTACATAATACAATTGACTAGCAAGTCAGCTTACAAAGCAACATCACATGTGATATGATTTTGATTTTCCCTACAGTCTGTGGTGGAGGCACTCAACGCATTTTGTAAAGATAAGAAACCCATTTTGTAGATAAAGGCTCAAAAGTGTGACATGGCCAGCCTGAGACTACACACAAGTGCCCAGAGTAGGAATTCACCCCAGGCCTTCTGATTCTATGAAGAGCACCCTTTTCACAACATTACATGTCCTTGCATTTTTGGCCTCTGGAGGAAAAGGCACATGCAATGGATCACATTGAATTTCTTTTTTGTGCATCGGGTGGGCCCATCACAGATAAGAACAGACTACCTGGAAGGAAGAGGACATTTCAGGGTCAGACTTGATCCCTGATATGGTTAGGCTTTGTGTCCCCACCCAAATCTTATCTTGAATTATAACCCTCATAATCCCCACGTGTCAAGGGAGAGACCAGGTGAAGATAATTGGTTCGTGGGGGTGGTTTCCCGCATTTTGTTCTCGTGGTAGTCAGTGAGTTCTCATGAGATCTAATGGTTTTATAAGTGTTTGGTAGTTCCTCCTGCATTCATTCTCCCTCCTGTTGTCTTGTGAAGAAGATGCCTTGCTTCCCCTTCACCTTCCACCATGATTGTAAGTTTCCTGAGGCCTCCCCAGCCATACTGAACTGTGAGTCAATTAAAACTCTTTCCTTTGTAAATTACCCAGTCTCAGGCAATTCTTTATAGTAATGTGAAAACGGACTAATGCAACCCCAGAATTTGGAACAGATACCATTTTTCTAATGTTTGTTATGCCAAGCTCCATGCCACCTGGATGGGGTAGAGCAGGAGCTGAAAATTATGGCCAGGGGACAAATCTGACTTTTTGCCTCTTTTTATCAATACAGTTTTATTGGAAACACAGCCACACTCATTCATTTATAAGTTGTCTATGGCTGCTTTTGCAGTGCAATAGCACAATTGCATGGTTGCAGAAGAGACCATGGACCTGCAAAGCCTAAAGTATTTACAATCAGGCGCTATACAAAAATTGTTTGCTGACCCTTAGGATAGAGCAATGATGAGTGCAGGGGACAGAGGCACAGTAAACAGTAATTGAATAGAGAACCTAAAAATAGAACTATGACCAGGACACAGAAGTGGAGGAGAGGGAAAGCTCTGTGGCAATTGGCACCATTTGTCTCCATAAAAGGAAGGGCTACAGTGGCTTTTGTAACAGGGAAGGAAATGACATCTGAGTTGCATATTGAAGGATTAATAGTAGTTTGCAAAGCAGTGAGAGGACGTTCCAGGCACAGAGAGCAAGACAAGAATCAAATTGCTCTATTTGGAACATCATATTAAATAAAAGCAATGAGAGTGAGGGAAAATTGAACTCTATCAGGTACTGACTGTGGGACCAGACAAGAGATGTAGGTTGTCACATTCAATCCTGAAAACAAACCTGCCAGGCAAGTCTTCTTCCCGTTCTACAAAAGAGGAGACAAAAATTAGGAGATTAAGTAATTCATCTCTGTTTTCAAAATAAGGAGTGTGCGAGGTTTTGTCCCAGGCTCCTGAAGTTTCTGCCTGGCCGTCCACCACTCTGCCAGGTAATTCAGCTCTGCCCTGGGACTGCCCAGCCTCATCTTGACTGCAGCTAGCCAGTTGCTGTGCCTGCTCACCCGTTGGCTGGAAGCACCATGAGGTGTTGCACAGCAGGTGATGGGACCTCTCCTGGTCTGTTCAGCCTTTGCAGCAGCTGTCAAGACCAGATTGAACTCCTGGGATGTCGAGACTGACTTTTTTCTGTGTGGGGGAACCAGCCTAGATTGATGTGAGCAAGGACTAGTGACCATTAATCATGGTGATAAGCAGCCACAGTCACAGATTCAAGGTGAGCTCATTTTCCTGTAGCTCATGCTCTCCCGTCACCTTATTTCACTGAACGGTGCTGCATTCAAAGTCTGCAATCAACCCAGACCTTAAGTAGCAGTTGGAATCTGAGCAGGTTTGATTATATCCACTTCACCTTCACACTCTGAATCCAGCAATGAAAATATGTGAAGGAGTTATGCCTCATTTTCATATTAATGCATATTTAAAGGACCATAAAGGGAGTTGGCATCTAAAGCAATGGACAAAGATGACAAAACTCTTTTTTGAGAATTCTAATTATCTTAAACTTTAAAAGTAGATCAAGGGATTGTTGGAAAATCTTTACAATCTTCATATTAAGATAAGAGAAAATGGTTTCTTTTTTCTGGAGAAAGAAAAAAGTGGTCGTCAGGCAACTTCATGGGAGGAACCATGTTTGATTTTTATGACTTTTTGTGAGAGTAAAATGTCTATAATGAAATTTACCATCTTAACCATTTTTAAGTGCACAGTTCAGTGGTGTTAAATACATTTACATTGTGGTGCAAAAACTACCATCATCCATCTCCAGAACTTTTGTCATCTTCTCAGACAGAAACTCCAACACATTAAATGATACCTCTCTATTCTACCCTTCTCTCAGTCCTGCACTACCACCATTTTACTTTCTGTGGATTTGACTGCTATAGATAACTCATATAAGTGTAATCATACAGTATGTGTCCTTTTGTAGCTGACTTATGTCTCTTAGCAGAATGTTCAGAAGGTCCGTCTATGTTATAGCATATGCGAGAATTTCCTTCCTTTTCCAAGACTGAATAATATCCCACGATATGTGTATATCACATTTTGTTTATCCATTCATCTGTGGATGAGTGGATGAGCTCATCTGTGGGTGAGCACTTGTGTTGCTTTCACTTTTTGTTTATTGTAAATATTGCTGCCATGAACATGAGTGTACAAATATAAGTTCAATTTCCTCAATTTCCAAAGTTCAATTTCCAACAAATATTGGTTCTTGAAGTGGAATTGGTGAATCATATGGTAATTCTGTTTTTAATTTTTTGAAGAATCACCATACTGTTTTCCTTATATACTTCCCCATTTTACACTCCCACCAACAGAACATAATGGTTGCATTTTTTTCCCTATCCCCACCAAAACTTGTAATTTTCTGATATTTTTGTAATAATCATACTAATGGCTACAAAGTGATATCTCATTGTAGTTTTGATTTGCATTTTCCCAGTGATTAAGGATGTTGAGAAAAATTTCATATACTTATTGGCCATTAATGTATCTTCTTTGGAAAAATGTCTGTTCAAGTCCTTTGCCCCTTTCTAAGTTGGGTTGTTTGTTTTTTGTTGTTGTTGAGTTGTAGTTTTTCTTGATATATCTGGATATTAATCCCTTACAATGAACATGATATTCAGATGTCTTCTCTTATTTTATGGGTTGCCTTCTCCCTTTGATAGTATTCTTTGATTCACAAAGGTTTTTAATTTTAATGTAGGCAAAATTATATTTCTTTAAATTGTTGCCTGTGCTTTTGGTGTCATATTCAAGACAGGTTTGCCAAATCCAGTGTCATGAAATTATTCCCCTATGTTTACTTCTAACAATTTTAGAATTTTGGCTTTTATATTTTGGTCTATTTTGAGTTAATTTTTGAATATAGTATATGGCAAAGGCCCAACTTTTTTTTTTCCATGTGTATACTCAGTTTTCCTAACACCATTCATTGAAAAGACTGTTCTTTCCTCATTAAGTAATCTTTGAACCACTTTAAAAAATTACTGGACCATATATGCAATGGTTTATTTATGAAGTCCCTATTCTATTCCATTGTTCTATATAACTGTTTTTTATGCCAATGCCACATGGTTTTGATTACCATGGCTTTGTAGTTAAGTTTTGAAATCAAGAAGTGTAAAACTATCAATTTTTTTTTCTTTTTTCTTTTTTCTTTTTTTCCTTTTTGAGACAAAGTCTCACTCAGTCTCCCAGGCTGGAGTGTAGGACATGATCTCACCTCACTCCAGCCTCCACCTCCTGGGCTCAAGTGATTCTCCTGCCTCAGCCTCCTGAATAGCTAAGATTACAGGCACACACCATCATGCCTGAGTAATTTTTTTTTTTTTTTTATTAGAGATGGGGTTTCATTATGTTGGCCTGGCTGGTCTTGAACTCCTGACCTCAAGTGATTCGCCCACCTTGGTCTCACAAAGTGCTGGGATTACAGGTGGTGTGATCCACTGCACCCAGCCTCTTTTTTTCCCAAAATAGATTTTTCTATTTCTGCAAAAGAAATGCCACTGGGATTTTGATAGAAATGGCATTGATCCTGTAGATCACTTCATGTAGTATTGGCATCATAATAATATCAAATCTTCCAATCCATGAACACAGAATGTATTTCTATTAATTTATATCTTCTTGAATTTCTTTCAGCAATGCTTTGTAGTTTTCAGTGTACAAATCTTTTACCTCTCTGATTAAGTTTATTCCAAAATATTTATTCTTTCTGATGTTATTTTAATAGAACTGTATTTTAATTTTTTTGTATATACTGCATATTCCTAGTGTATAGAAAACAACTTATTTGTGTGTGTTAAATTGACATTCTGCAACTTTACCTAAGTTGTTTATTGATTCTAACGTGTGTGTGTGTGTGTGTGTGTGTGTGTGTGTAATGTTTAGGGTTTTCTACAGATAATGCCACCTGAGAATAAAGAGAATTTTACTTCTTCCTTTACATTTTAAATTATTTTATTTTATTTTATTACCTAATTTCTCTGCAAGGACTTCAATACTACGTTGAATGTAAGTTGCCGGAGAAGGTACCCTTGCCTTATTCCAGATCTTACAAGAACATCTTTCAATCTTTCACTGTTAAGTATGATGTTAACTATGTGGTATTTCTTTAATATATGGCTTTTATTATGTTGAGGTAGTTTCTTCTAATCCTAGTTTTGTTAAGTACTTTTATCATGAATGTTGAATTGTATTAAGAGCATTATGAAATGCTTTTTCTGCATCAACTGAAATGATTGTGTATTATTGTATTCATTTTGTTAATGTGGTGTATTACATTGATTGATTTTCATATATTGAACTGATTCTTCTAGCCAATGCAAATTTATTTAGGTAAACTTTAAGCTCCTTCCACAATTGCCTTTTAACAATATTAAATACAACTTTGGCAACCCAATGTGGCATTTAAAATTTTAAATATGTCTCATTGCTGAAGTGTTCATGCAAAATGCCTGGTAGAGTGTTTTATGTTATAAGTGACTGGTTAATGATATCAAAATGCAATACAAATATAATACATGTACTACCTAGAGAATTACAAAATGAAAATAATTTGTAGGATTCTTTATATATATAATATAATCTATTTATAAAATATACTCTATGAATTATAATACTATCAAGGTACAATTTGAATAATTGTGCAATTTCTTAAACACTAGTAGTTTAACTAAACGGAAGGCAATTCAAAATGACTTTAGTATTTATCTGGTTATAGACCTTTAGAAGGAGGTACTCTGGAGGATGGACTCAGTCCTGCTGAACATTCACTTTTTCTCGAGGGATGTGGGGAGATGTAGTGTTTGGATAAGAATGACAAGGAAACTCCCCTGTGACTAGAGTGTCCTCAGTGCTATTAGAAGATAGAGAAGTTCAGGGAAGCCCCCTGGACTGCAGAAAGTAATCTATGGAGGCTACTATAGACTCCATTTTGTCCCCTTACCCTAAAATTTGCATATGTGACTGCATTTGGAGATAGGGTCTTTTAGGAGGTAAGATGAACTGAGGTCTTAGGGTGGGAGAGTGGGGCTCCATCCAATAGGACTGGTATCCTTATGAGACAATAAAAAGAAATGAGACATCTCTCCTCTCTCTCTTACTCTCCCTTCCTCCAGCCCACCCCCACCCTCATACACACACAGAAAAGGTCATGTGAGAACGTAGAGATAGTTGTCTGCAGGTCAGGAAGAGAGGCCTCACCATAAACCAAACCTGCTGGCATGTTGATATTTAAGCTTTCAACCTCCAGAAGTGTGAGAAGATAAATTTATATTGCTTAAGTCACCAAATCTGTGATATTTTGTTATGGCAGCCAAAGCAAACTAATATCAAGACTTCAGATGAGTTTCTAGGGAAGAGGGAAGGAAAGGAGGTCCTTCTCCTAGAACCATCCTCAGGGCCTGATTCCCTGGTTCCTCCTACTGGCTCATGAGATGGGGAAATGAAGCCCGGATCAGCTGCACCACTCTCAAGTGTGAGAGACATATAAAGAGAACCTAAGATATTAAAGGTATTATTAACATCATTTCTTTGGATAGGGTCTTGCACTATCACCCAGGATAGAGGGCAGTGGCACAATCTCTCCTCTCTGCAGCCTTGACTTCCCAGGCTCAAGTGATCCTCCCACCTCAGCCTCCTGAGTAGCCAGGACTATAGGTGTGTACCACCACACCTGGCTAATTTTGTTTATTTTTCAAAGAGACAAGGTCTCCCTATGTTGTCCAGGCTGGTCTCCAACTCCTGGGCTCAGGCAATCCTCCTGCATCAGCCTCCCAAAGTTCTAGGATTATGAGTATGAGCCACTGTGCCTAGCCCATTAACATCATTTTTGAGGATCTTGGGCCATTTGCCCCTTTAAAAGGAAGCACATAAAAACTTCGGTACCCTGTTGGTCTGAAAGAGATAACCAGAGTTGGAAACAAGAGGATAAACTCTGCTTTTTTTGCTTGAGGAAGAAGAGTTGTTCTAGGATGTGGTTGCCTTGGTGGAGGAATTTTCATCCTGAGATCTGAATACTGTGGAAGTAGCTTCTGGTCCATATGACACACTTTGGACACGAGATCTCTGAGCCATCCCAGCTAAACATACCTGAAGCCTCAGTGATCTGATAGCCCATAGGATTCCCTTATTCCCATAAGCCTCTGCCAGATGCTGATCTTGAAATACTAAGGTCTTGAAGATCATCTGTAAAGGCTCAAATTTAATATCTGCTTCAGGGAAATTTCACCTGCGATCTGTATTTTCTTTTCTAAATTCACTGGGGTTTCTTTGACCAGTCTCACCAGCCTTAACTGTCAACCACTTATTAGGAGTTTTGATATCAAGTATAAACAGCTGACATTTGAAAGATTCAAAGAATCTTTCCATTTCTTCTCCTAGACCTGTAGCTTTTCTTTTTCCCTGAAGCTGTCTGGCTCTTCAGAGGCAAGACTCATGCTTTTATCTACTTGACAAATTTCTCTGCATTCTCTGAACTATCTCTTTGGTCTAGACTTACTTTCCTGCAAGTCCCCTTCATTTTCTTGAGAAAGTTCATTCATTTATTTAAGTTTCTGCTGAAACACATAGGCCTCACTTTCAATCTTGCCTTTTGTGATTTCCAAAGATATATCCTTACTTTAGAAAAAATTGCTATAATACTTTATGATATCATCTTTAAGCACTTTTAAAATTATATCTTCTCTAGCTAACCCAATACTTTTTTGGTTACTTTCCTCTGAGTTTTTGTAAGAAAACATTTGTAATAAACTTTTGTTGTTATGTTATATTAAATCAGTTTTATTATAATAAGCCTTATTACTTATTATAAAATTGGCTTTTGGCAATAAGAAAGTCAACTGTAGCTGTCCATTCTGCCAGATTCCAAGAAAGCTCCAGAGACCTGAGCCTGGATATGCAATGCTGCCCATATCTTGGCATAATGTTTTCAAGACAATCCTGAGGCTAAGCTTTGTGTCATCAGCAGGGTCTTCATGTACCTGCAGCTTTTCCAGGACTAAGAGGACCAGCTTCCCAATTTGACTTTGACAGAGGATTTCCTTAAGATGAGGGATTTTCAGTGCAAAAAATGTCCAGAAAAGTCTCAGACAGCTGTAGAGAAGTTGGTTACCCTAGCTAGAATTCAAAGAACTCAAAGCAGCACCTGGCAGCCAGGACCAATGAACAGGGAGAGGGTCAAGGTGGGGGCAGAGATGATAAAGCACAACTGTCAATATTTTCATGAGACACCTAGAAATTGGTAATACTTTGACAGGCTTTATGAGAGATGGGCTGCCTATGAACTGAGGGACTGGCACATGCTTTTTACACTGTGTGCGTTCCGGGGTCACCGGCTCTTCACCTGCTCACCCTGTTTGGATAAATGTCATTCTTGATTCCCTTACTTCCCTCTGACTGGCAGAACAAGCTGCCTGATGAAGGTGGAGACAGTCACAAGGTGGGGCTCACAAGGTCATTCTCCTTGCAGCCTGGCTTTCATTTGACCCCTTCTGACTGTCTCTCATCTCAAGTCCACATCAGTCTCCTGGGGACACAGACCTAGCATTTCCTCTGAAGATTCAAGTTCCTAAAGGAACCCACCGTAGAAAATTTTATGGCTGAGAAATTTAAGACCCTATAGGAAAAGGCAGAGTTGGAATAATTAAGATGCTGTACACATGGCTATTAAGAATAATAGACAAGCTCACTAAGTAAGACAGTATATGCATTTTACTTAATGCTTACATAAAAGTGAACATTTTGCAATATATTCCCATTATCATCCCTTGCTCATTGATTTCAATTAGCTGCTGTGAATATTGTCATACATTTTTAGAAATATGCATATGAAGTACCATTTTACACCATTTTCTTGATCATCATGTCAAGCAAATCATGATCTATATTTATAATTACTGCTGACAAAATTTTTGTATTTAAGAGCAAAAATTAAGCAGGAACATCTTAATGTAACAGCACAAGAATATCCCTAAATCACCTATAACTTGTGAGATTCCTTAAATAGTTCCCAAATAGTTTGAGCTTCCTTTGCATAGCTTCTGTGATAGCAGGGCCAAAGTTTGTGGACATCTTTTGGCCTTTTCCTTGTGCTCACAAGATAAACATAGTTCCAGCCATTCCATTCTGGAAGGAAGAATGACAAACAGAGGAAGTAGAGAAAGCAAGAATAGCTTTTGTAATTAGGAAGCAAAGACTTTCTCCCAAATCCTCAGCAGGCATCTGCTTCTTCCCAGACTCTGCAGCAGAGGAAGAGAAGGAAGAAAGTAAAATGTTGGAATGGCTATTGAGTAACATATTCTACAGGATCTGCCATGGAGGATGGTTCAAATGGAATTTCTGACATCCTTGTTTCTAGAAATTCTTAGACACTTTCCCCTATCAGAGAGCTTCCATGGCTATGTCCTTCCATGAATTCCTGCTACACATATCATTTGTTGTGGCCCCTCCTTTGTCTCTGAAGATTTCTTTCCTCTCTCTTTCTTCTAGTTCTAGGTCCCTCAGCCCTCTCTCCAAATGTTCTCAAAGAATTGAAAATTTCTCTCGTAGGATGACATGTCATTTTAAGCATCACTCAGTCTAGTTCACTTTGAATGGCTGAATGAATTCAGTAAGTCATTTTCTTAAACAAAAGAACAATTTTAGACCTATTACAAATGATGTTTTCTATATACAGCAAATTCAAACTGTAGTTAACTTTTATCTTCACATTATGCATATGTACCAGAATTCATAGCTGGCATAGTAGTGCTCTGCCAAGGATAGTTACTATTGACAACCCTCTAGTACAGAGAAAAACCTATACTACTGCCTGACACTTCCCGGTTTGTTCTGACCGGAGTAAATCTCTACCTCTGGGCTGTAAGCAGTTTGAGTTAGAAAGGAAGGAAGGAAGGAAGGAAGGAAGGAAGGAAGGAAGGGAAGGAAGGAAGGAAGGAAGGAAGGAAGGAAGGAAGTGAGAGAGGAGGGAGGGAGGAAGGAAAGGAAGGAAGGAAGGAAGGAAGGAAGGAAGGAAGGAAGGAAGGGAGGGGAAGAAGGAAGGAAAGAAGGAAGAAGGAAGGAGGGAAGAAAGAAGGAAAGAGGGAAGGAAGGAAGGAAGGAAGGAAGGGAAGGAAGGGAGGGGAAGAAGGAAGGAAAGAAGGAAGAAGGAAGGAGGGAAGAAAGAAGGAAAGAGGGAAGGAAGGAAGGAAGGAAGGGGAAGAAGGAAGGAAAGAAGGAAGAAGGAAGGAGGGAAGAAAGAAGGAAAGAGGGAAGGAAGGAAGGACAGATGGACAATTAGGAACTGTCAGCCTATATGTATACAGTCATAACATCAAAAAAATGTTACCCTGTATTACTGCATTTTCTAATTTCAATAAGTTTTTGGGGAGCAGGTGGTTTTTGGTTACATGAATACGTTCTTTAATGGTAATTGCTGAGATTTTGGTGCACCCATCACCCGAGCAGTGTACACTGTACCCAACACCCCGTCCCACCATTTCCCCCAAGTTCCCAAAGTCTATTGTATCATTCTTATGTCTTTGTGTCATAGCTTAGCTCCCTTGTTGCCCTTGTATTTACTCCTTTACTTCCAAAGCATATAAGTTAAAGCATTTTAAAACTTTAATGCATTAACATTATGTATATATGTGTATGTATGTATGTGTAGCAGCTTATGGCTTGAATAAACTTGCTCTATCTCTTCTTAGATATTAGTTCAAGTTCAGCCAAAGGCAAAAACAAATTTCTTTGCAACTTACCAAAACAGGGGTAAATCTAGTGAAAACCAAAAAAGGAATTTTCACTAAGGTCAAAATCAATGGGGTTAATATGTCTTACTGCTTTTTCTTTTGATCTCATGGAGACTCTTTTTATCTCCCATAAATTGGACAATTGGACAATTGGACAATTCTATTAGGGTCTCTAGAGAAACAGAACCAACAGGAGAATATGTATACATTTATATATATGTGTGTGTATATATATAGAATATATATATATATTTCTCTCTCTCTCTCTCTCTCTCTCTCTCTATATATATATATATATATTCTCCTGTTGGTTCTGTTTCTCTAGAGACCCTAATAGAATTGTCTATATGTATAATGTCTATATATATAATAGACTACATATATATAATATGTATGCGTGTATATAGATATAGATATATAGAGAGAGACAGATTTAATAGGAAAAATGACTCATCCTATTATGGAGGCCAAGAAGTCCCATAACATGCTGTCTAAAAGCTGGAGCACCAGGGAAGTCTATGCTGTAATTCAGTCTGAGGCTGAAGATGTAAGTTCCAGAGTTCGAAGGCTGTGGAAACAATGTCTGGGGGCAAGAGAAGCTGGATGGCCCAGCTCAAAATAAGTGATAATAGCCCCTTCCTGAAACTGACCTTCTCTTTGTTCAGGAACAAAAAGCCACCCTTGTAAAAACTAATGAAGGGCCAGAAGGTTAAGATTATTGGAAGAGGCTGAATTCTTCTAAGATGTAGGTGTAGCTAAATGATAACCAGCCATTGTCCCCTAGCTTGCTTTTCTATGATTCATTACTGCTCAGGAGTCATGTAGCCAGAAGCCAAAGATTTGTAACTTCCCCAGTTGCTCCTATAGATAACATCAGTATTGTAAAACCTAAGATTGGTCTTTGAAATATTTTTCAGGTTTTTGCATTCTGATGACTGACTCTGCCTGGAATCACTCAGACCTATGACCCACACTAAGGAACTGACTCAACCAGTCCTATCGCCCCCATTCAGAAGCTGACTCAGTACACAAAGATTATTTTTGACCCCCTATGATTTCATACCTAACCCAACCAAGCAGTATTCCCTGTTCATTAGCCCTCTACCCACCAAACTGTCTTTGAAAAAAATAAAGCCTCTGAATTCTCAGGGAAGTGGATTTCAGAAACATCTCTCATCCTCCTGCTTGGCTAACACTGCGGTAATTAAACTCTTTCTCTACTGCAACACCATGGTCTCAATGTATTGGCTTTTTTGTACAGTGGGCAAAAGAATCTGTTGGGTGATTACAATAGCTGGCCAACTTAATAACCTTGAAGATGGGTCTTTCCTGTACAATTTAGATCCAATGCATACAGTTTCATGATTTCCTTCCCCAGCCCCTCAAGGGCCTTGAAAATATTTCATTCATTTTATACACTACATTCCCTTAAATACATCAGAGTATTGCAATAACTTACACAGAATACCAAGATTTTATCTACTATTCTGGGTCTCAAGTAAAACCTGAATTTGATTATCTAAGCAAATTTACCAGACCCGTTACACCAGATTGTGTGTCACATAAAATTTAAATTTTGAACAAAATAGATCTCTCTTCCTTTGATCTCATAGAGGAGTTAAAGTCTCAAAATATGGATATTACCATTCTCCACTCTTTGTGATTCATTAGTCCTAGCCAGATTAATTTCATTTACCTTCCAAGTTGAAATCTGGTTCCTTCTTTAGGTTCTGAAGGATGTGTGTGTTTTACTTTCAAATTTCATTTGCCCATTCCTAGTATATAGAAAAGCAGCTTGTATTCTGTTGAATTCAGTTGTTAGTTCCAGGAATGTTTATTGTTGTTTTGAATTCCTTGGGATTATTTTACATAGACAATCATGTCATCTGTGAGCAAAGATAGTTTTATTTGTTCCTTCCCAACCAATGTACATTTTATTTCCTTTTCTTGTCTTATTACATTAGCTAGAAATTCCAGTACAATGTTGAATAGAAATGATCAGACAGGATGCTATTACCTTGTTCCTAATCCTAATGGGAAAGTTTCTAGTTTTTCACCATTAAGTATTATATTAACTGTAGGTCTTTTGTAGATGTTATTTATCAAGTTGAAGAAGTTCCCTTTCATTTCTAGTTTGCATGTTGAATTTTTTTCAAATGTTTTTTCTATATCAATTGATAAAATCATATGGTTTTTCTTCTTTAGTCAATTGATGTGATGGATTACATTAATTGACTTGCAAATATTGAACTTGCCTTGCATACCTGGAATAAATCCCTCTTGGTTGTGGTGTATAATTCTTTTTATACATTTAGTTTTGTTTTCTAAGATTGTTTGTGGATTTTTGAATCTATGTTCATGATACATATTAGTCTGTAGTTTTCTTTTGTTTTGCTTTTCTTTGTCATGTCTTTGGTTTTGACATTTGGGTAATCTGGCTCCAGAAAGAAAGTTAGAAAGTGTTCCCCCTGCTTCTAATTTCTGAAACAAGTTGTAGAAATTGGTATAATTTCTTCCTTAAATATATGATAAAATTTAACAGTAAAACTACATGGGCCTGATGCTTTCTGTTTTGGAAGATTCTTTGAGACAGAGTCGCACTCTGTCACCCAGGCTGGAGTGCAGTGGCGCAATCTCTGCTCACTGCAAACTCCGCCTCCCAGTTTCACGCCATTCTTCTGCTTCAGCCTCCCAAGTAGCTGGGACTACAGGTGCCCACCAGCACGCCTGGCAATTTTTTTTTTTTTTTTGGTATTTGTTTTAGCAAAGAAAGCATTTCACCGTGTTAGCCAGGATGGTCTCGATCTCCTGATCTCATGATCCGCCCACCTTGGCCTCCCAGTGTTAGGATTACAGGCATGAGCCACCGCACCCAGCCAGAAGATTCTTAATTAATGATTCAATGTCTCCAATAGATACAGATGAATTCATATCATGTATTTCTTCTTGTGTTAAGTTTTGGTAGATTGTTTCTTTTAATAAATTGGCCCATTTAATCTAAGATATAATTTGTAGGCACAAAATTGTTCATAATATTTCTTTATTATTATTTCAGTGTCCATGAGATCAATCGTGGTGGCTGCTCTTTGTTTATAATATAAATAATTTGTGGCTTTGTTTTTTTTTCTTGGTTAGGCTGGATAGTGGCTTATTAATTTACTACTCTTTTGGTTTAATTATTTTTCTTTTTTTTATATTTTCAATTTTACCAATTTTAACTGTGATTTAATTTTTTTTTATTCTGCTTATTTGGATGTGAATTACTCTTCTTTTTCTAGTTTCCCATAATGGAAGTTTAGATTATTGATTTGAGATCTTTCTTCTTTTTCTAATATGTGTTATGAATTGAACTGTGTTCCTCCCAAAATTCGTATTTTGAAGCCTTAACTCCCAATGTTGCCATATTTGGAGTTAGGGTCTATGAGAAGGCCATAAAGATTAAATGACATCATAAAGATATTCTTATAAGAATACCAGTCCTATTAGATTAGACCACAGGAAAAAGACCATTTGATTACACAGCAAGAAGGCAGTCATCTACAAGACTGGAAGCAAGGCCTCACTAGAAAGAGACCCTGATGACACCTTAATCTTGGACTTCTAGCCTCTAGGACTAAAAGACAAAAAATTGTTTTAGTCACTCTAACTGTGGTCTTTTGTTATGGCAGTTCAAACAGATTAATATACATTCGATGGTATAAATTTTTCCCCACACACTGCTTTTGCTATACCCCACAAATTTTAATAAGTTGCATTTTTAATTTTCATTTAGTTTGAAATATTTTTACATTATTCTTGGGACTTCTTTGACCCATTGGTTATTTAGAAGTGTGTTGTCCTAAATATTTGGGGATTTTTCAGCTATCTTTCAGTTACTGATTTCTAGTTTAGTTCCATTGTGCTCTGACAGCATATTTTGTATGATTTCTATTATTTTTAATTTGTGAAGATATGTTTTACAGTTCAGAATGTAGTCTGTCTTGGTGGATATTCCATGTGAGCTAGAGAAGAATGTGTATTCTGGTATTGCTGGATGAAGTATTCCATAAATGTCAATTAAATCCAGTTGATCAACTATGCTGTTAGAATGTTCTGCCCGCTGGATCTGTCATTTACTAGAAGAGGGGTATGGAAGTTCCCAGAGGTAATTGTTCATTTGTCTATTATTCCTTACAGTTCTATCAGTTTTTGCCTCAGGTAGGCATATACTTACTAAGGATTATTACACCTTCTTAGAGAATTGGCCCCTTTATTATTATGTAAAGCCTCTCTTTATCACATAATTTTCCTTGCTCTGAATTTGGCTTTGATTTAAATTATTGTAACTACTTCAGCTTTCTTTTCATTAGTGTTATCATGGTATATCTTTCTTCATCCTTTTGCTTTTAACATATTTGTACCTTTACATTTAAGATGGTTTTCTTTTAGACGATATATAGTTGGGTGCTGTGTTTTATCTACTCTGACAGCCTGTTTTTTAATTGGTGTATTTAAAGTGATTATTAATATAGTTGGATTAATTTATACCATATTTGTAATTTTCCATACATTATCCTCTCTTTGTTTTTTTAAAAAATATTCCTCTTAGCTCATGCTTGTTATCCCAGTACTTTGGGAGGCTAAGGCAGGCAGATCATGAGGTCAGGAGTTTGAGACCAGCCTGACCAATATGGTAAAACCCTGCCTCTACTAAAAATACAAAAATTTGTCAGGCATGGTGGCATGCAGCTGTAGTCTCAGCTACTTGGGATGCTGAGGCAGAAGAATCACTTGAACCTAGGAGGCAGAGGTTGCAGTGAGCTGAGGTCGTGCCATTGCACTCCAGCTTGGGCAACAAGACCAAAACTCTGTCTCAAAAAAAAAAAAAAAAAAAAATCCCTTTTTTCTGCATTCTCTGGTCCTATCATTTTATATACCTCCATTTTCTCTCTATCTTACTATACATTTTTTTAAAAAAATTAGCAGTTATCCTAGAGTTTGTAGTATACATTTACAATTAATCCATCTACTTTCACTACAACCACTTCACAGGTTGTGTAGGTACCTTAAAACAGAGTATTCTTGATTTTTCCTTCCCTTTTCTTTTCTCTTATTACACATTGTCTTTTATTTCATTTATCCATAAGCTATAACCCCCAATATAGTGATATTATTATAATTTTGAGCAAACAATTATTTATTAGATCAACTGAGAATAAAGAAAATACATGATTTTATCTTCTGTAACGGACGAAATTGTACCTCTTCAAAATACACATCTTGAAACCCTTACCCCCAGTATCTTGTAAGCATGAGGGCTATCTTGCATATGTGGTATATATTCTGAACCAGCAGCCAATGTTTGGTGCCATTTCTCCCAGTGCTAGAATAGAAGGAGGTAGGATCTAAGGGGCAAAAGTAGAAATGAGGCAGTTGTGACTCTCCTAAGAACATACTTACAAACTTTTTGATTCTCATTCATGCAATATGAGCTCCACTGTTTTACAAGTCTCTACCTGTTTCAGTTAAGATCTCAACAGTAACAGATAGCGTATGCAAATTGGGATAGTTCAAACAGAATTTACTTACAAGAGGACAATTAGAAAATTGCAGGCAGAATGTAGTGGAACCACAAGGAATAGTGAAGAAACCCAGGGCCAGCAGGCACTACAGTTTTCATCACCTCTAAACCCAAGGGAACAAAGAGTCTTAGAAATTAGGAGAGTGATCCCTTTGGAATCAGCCGTTTTGAGAGTGGCTATGATCATCTGTTGAAAGATACAGCTAGCAGTGGCAATCCCACAGGGGTAGAAACAGGAATAAACACCGTGGCTGCACTCTCCTCCCTCCCCATCAACTCTCTCCAATGAAACTCCCATTGACCAAGCTCAGTAGGGAGCAAAAGCCATTGGAGCCTTTGATCATTAATCATTAGAGCAGAGAAGAGTAGAAGACCATTAATGCATATTTAGAGAGGTACCCAGAAGATATTCAGCCCAGTAGCCAAAGAAAAAATGCAGAAAACTATTATAATTAATCACTAGATACAAATAGATACTTTTAAAAAGCCAATTGTATTTATACGTACCAGGAATGAGCAATAAAAATTAAATATATATGGCCAGGAGCAGTGGCTCATGCCTGTAATCCCAGCACTTTGGGAGGCTGAGGTGGGCAGGTCACGAGGTCAGGAGATCAAGATCATCCTGACTAACACGGTGAAACCCTGTCTCTACTAAAATACAAAAAAAAAAAAAAAAAAAAAAAAATACCAGGCATGGTGGCAGGCAACTGTGTCCCAGCTACTCGGGAGGCTGAGACAGGAGAATGGTGTGAACCCAGGAGGCAGAGCTTGCAGTGTGCCGAGATCACACGACTGCACTCCAGACTGGGTGACAGAGAGAGACTCCATCTCAAAATAAATAAATAAAAATAAAATAAAATAAAATAAATAAATATATGTACACACACATACACATATATAGTGTGAACCCTGAAAATATGAGACAAATCTCAGTTAATTTAGAAAGTTTATTTTGCCAAAGTTAAGGACTGACACCCATGACACAGCTTCAGGAGGTCCTGCCAACATGTGCCCAAGGTGGTCTGAACACAGTTTTGTTTTGTACACTTTACGGAGACATGAGGGATCAATCAAAATATGTAAGACGAACATTGGTTCAGTCTGGAAAGGCGGGACAGCTCCAAGTGGGGAGGGGGCTTCCAGGTCATAGGTAGATGAGAGACAAATGGTTGCATTCTTTTGAGTTCCTGATTAGCCTCTCCAAAGGAGGCAATCAGATATATATTTATTTCATTGGGCAGACTTTGGATGACTTTGAGCACAATGGGAGGCAGGTTTGCCCTAAGCAGTTCCCAGTTTGACTTTTCCCATTAGCTTAGTGTTTTGGGGGCCTCAAGATATTTTCCTTTCACAATAGTAACTAAAAAACTCCAAATACATAAATATAAATTTAATTAAAGGTATTCAAGAACTCTGCAACCGAAAAAAATTATAAAAGACTATTGAGGAGAATTACAGAAGACTCAAATAAATGACAGAATATATCATGTTCATGCCTGGAAAGAGTTGTTATAACATTATTAAAATTTCATATTGTATTATCCACAATTTATAAATTTGATACCATCTTAACCAGGGTTCCCAGGTTCTTTAGGGAAATTTCAAGCTTGTTCTCAAATTCATATGGAAATACAAATAGTCAAAAGAAAATAGCCAAGACAATCTTAAAAAAAAAAGAAAGTTGGAGAATTTACACTAACCAGTATAAGTACTTCTTATAAAGTTGCACTAATTAAGACAGTATGGCCTTGGTACAAGGCCAGACAAATATACCAATGGACCAGAATAAAGTCCAGAAATAGAGCCAAATAAGGACACTTTATTTATGACAAAGGTGACACTGCAGACTAGGGAGTAATGGACAATCTTTTCAACAAATAGTGCTATGTCAACTAAAATTCATATGGAGAAAAAAAAAAAGAATTTTGACCCCTATTTTGTCCCCTACAAAAAAAAAAAAATCAATTCCATGAGGTTCTAATTAGCTAGAATGGATCATGGAACTAAATGTAAAATGCAAAGTTAGAAAGCTTCTAGAAGAAGACATGGAGAAAATCTGCATGACCTTAGGTTTGGTGATGAGTTTTTATTTTATTTTTTGTGGATGCATATTTATTACAGAGTCTTTTATACAATACAAAAAGTACAGGCCATTGAAAAGTTGACGTGTTATTAGTAAGAGAAGCAAATTGATAAGTTGCAATTCATTAAAATTTTACTCTGTGAAGACATTGTTAAGAGAATGAAAAGATACTGGGATAAAATATTGAAAATCACATATCTGATAAAAGACTTATATGAAGAATGTCCAAAGAAGACTTAAAATACAACAGTAAAGAAATAAACCGCCCAAGTTAAAACAGGCAAAATGTCTCAACAGACACCAGTGAAAGGAAAGTAAATATTCAGATCACAAATTCACTAAGCCAAAGGGAAAAGTCAACCTGCAAACTGGGTCATGCCAACCTGCCTCTCATTTTGGTTCCTAAACAAGGTGGCTACAAAGATGAAAAGCTATATGCCTCCCTAATATTTTGCACGCAAGGAAATTCCTTGTGGGCCCCAAGATCTTTACCCTAAAGTGTTTCTCTTAAAACTCACCATGGCAATCTAAATTGATAGCTTATCTTCACAGGTGCTGGGACATAGGGCAGCACTCAAAGTCATTCCTCTGCCCACCTTAGACAAATGCATATCTGATTGTTTCCTCTGCCCTATTGTCTATGTTATTTTATGTAAAAATGCAGATTCACTGAGGCAAAGGCATGAATGACCTCACATGAAAATTGTGTATTTCTCAATATCCTGCCCTTCCCTCTTTAAATGTGAAGCCCTCAAAATCGTCTTCAAAAAAAGGCATAGACCTGTCTCCAGGATGCATGTCCTTATCTTTGGCAAATAAATCTAAAATGATTGAGTCTTGCCTTGGTCATCTTCCTTGATTGACATGCCTCAATAAAGAATATATACTGATGGCAAATAAGGATATTAAAAGATGTTCAACATTAATTATCTTTATGGAAACACAGATTAAAACAACATTGAAGGCTAGGCACAGTGGCTAAGACCTATAATCCCAGCACCTTAGGAAGCCGAGGTGGGCAGATAACTCGAGCCCAGAAGTTGAAGACCAGCATGGGCAACATGATGAAACCCCATCTCTACTAAAATACAAAAATTAGTGGGGCGTAGTGGCGGGTACCTGTAATCCCACTTACTCGGGAGGCGGAGGCAAAAGAATCGCTTGAACCTGGGAGGTGGATGTTGCAGTGAGCCAAGATCCTGCCACTGCATTCCACCCTGGTGACAGAGCAAGACTCTGTCTTGCTATAAATAAAGTTTTGGTTTCGCAAAAGAAATAGCATTCGAATATAAAATTTTCTTTTTTTCTTCTCCGCAAGGCAGTTTACTTCTATAGAGGAGTGTGACCTCACAGATGGGGCAATGGTGAGTGCACACCTGGACAAGGGAGGAAAAGGGGGTCTTATTCCTGACACATGTGGCCCCTGCTGCTGTGTCTTCCCCTATTGGCTAGGGTTACACCACACAGGTGAAACTAATTCCAACTGGCTAATTTAAAGAGCGACGGGGTGAGTGGTTTGGTGGGAAAAATGGTTATGGCAAAGCAGGAAACCGTAATGAGTCAGGGTGGAGAATGAGCAGGAAACCGTAATGAGTCAGGGTGGAGAATGAGCAGGTAATCGGAATGAGTCAGGGTGGAGCAGGTAATCAGAAAAGGTTGCTTTATGAGGAAGTTAAATTTAAAAGTAGAAGGCAAAGAATTGAACATACTGACATATTGATTATTTGAAGAGAAATTTAGAACTCATATCTAACAGTCTCAAAAAAAAAATTCTGAAACCCACTGTGAATGCATACAGTGATTAAACAATATGTAAATAGATGGTGGAAAGCAGATTTTTCACTGTTGAATTGGGAGGTTATAGACAGGCAGAAAGACTAGAATGATCCATCTGATATTGAATTAAAGTTGGAACCATCGGTATGAACTAATGTTTAGCTTAATATAGATACTACTGGATGGCATAAAAATAATTACAGATGTCTATGATACATGTATAAATGGTTTGAAGGCACATACATATATTTCTTAGCTCTGTCCTGACAAAGATTATTTGCTTGGACAAACTTTAGTTAGGCTTCTGAATCTTTTGCTAGCACCATCTGTGCACTTCCTTGCAAATTCCAGTTTTAACAAAGAACCCTGCTGATATGGTCTGGCTGTGTTCCCACCCAAAATCTCATCTTGAATTATAATCTCCATAATCTCTGTAATCCCCACGTATCAAGAGAGAGACCAAGTGGAGGTAATTGGATCATGGCAGCAGTTTCCCCCATGCTGTTCTTGTGATAGTGTGTGAGTTCTCAAGAGATCTCAAAGTTTTATAAGTGTTTGGTAGTTACTCCTGCATTCATTCTCCTTCCTGCTGCCTTGTAAAGAGGGTGCCTTGCTTCTCCTTTGCATTCTACCATGATTGTAAGTTTCCTGAGGCTTTCTCAGCCATGCTGAACTGTGAGTCAATTAAACCTCTTTTCTGTATAAATTACCCAGTGTCAGGCAGTTCTTTATAGTAGTATGAAAATGGACCAATACACCTGCTAACTCAGTTTAGTGAGAAGCCCTCATCCTTGATAGCTAATCAAGTTCCTCATCCTCCCCCACCCCCAGGCGATGTCTGATGACTCTGGCCTGTCTTCAGCAATAATCCTTTTGGGTCAGTTGAGCCAGAATTCCCTTTACCCTGATGTTTTCTCTTGGTAATTTCTCACTCACTGATTCCCATACTGCTCCTTGGCTATCATTTCCCACTTGCTCAGAGTCGAATCCAATCCCTCTCCTCCACTGGAAGATGTGTTGCAGCAGCCCCTACATAACCTGTGATGGCCTTGAATAAAATCTTCCTTATCATGCTTTAATACATATCATTAAATAATTTTTCTCTAACAGTCCTCTGAGAAGGCCTAGAAACAATGACACCTGCCCCAGTATAACAAGCACCCCTAACACTCAGATCTTGGTTTCTAATACCATTCTCCAATAAAGGGAATCAGGGCTTCTTAGAGAAATGGCTGATTCTGGGATGGGGGCATGGAAGATGCAAAACTGATCTGAAGAATCTTGAGGTGCTAGAAAGTAAAGAAGTAATAAAAAAAGAAAGATTGGGTCATATTGTAAAGACACATGAGCCAACAGAGTCATTGGTCAAAACTGAAACAACTTGATCAAAACAATAAATAACTCAAAGTCTAAAATAAATATCCATGAATCCATATCAATGTAAATAAATGACTGAATAAATAAATAAATGGAGGAGGAGAAAGAGACAAATCCACCATACAGAAGAATTTCAAATAATTTATGTATCTTCTCTGCTCTCAAGGAGGTAGAACCTAGAACCTTAAGTTCCAAACTATGCTTAAGAACTTGCCCCAGAGTACAGTGTAGAAAAGGAGGAGAGGATAGTGACGCCACAGTGGAAAAAACTGGCAGCATGACTTTAGCCAGGGGATCAGAATTAACATCATCAGTGACAAGTCATGTTGATAGCATGTATCCTTGAGACCATGTTTTGGTCTCTTTTGGGAGAAAGACATACTTCTGGGTCTTTCTCTCAAAACCCCATTTCCCTAGTCTAAGCAGGAGAGAACATCAGACAGATCCAAATTGAGGGACATTCTATAAACATTTGATTAAAACTCTTCAAAACTGTCAAAGTCATAAAAAACAGAAAAAGAAATCTAAGGAATTATCACAGCCATAGGTGTCTAAGCAGACATGATGACTAAACATAATGTGGTATCCTGAGTGGGATTCTGAAACAGATAAAAGATATTGGATTTGGAACCAGCCTGGCCAACATGGTGAGACTCCATCTCTACTAAAATACAAAAATTAGCCGGGCATGGTGGCAGGTGTCTGTAATCCCAGCTACTCAGGAGGCTGAGGCAGGAGAATCACTTGAATCAGGGAAGCAGAGATTGCAGTGAGCTGAGACCGTGCCACTGCACTCCAGCCTAGGTGATGGAGCGAGACATTGTCTCAAAAATTTAAAAAAAAAAAGATATTGGAAAAAAACTAAGAAAATCTCAATAAAGTAAGGACTTTAGTTGATAATAATGCATCAGTATTCATTCACTAGTTGTGGGAAATGTGCCACAGTAATGTAAGATGCTAACCATAGGGGAAACTGAGTGAAGAATACATGAGAACTTTCTGCATTATCTTTACAGCTTGTCTGGAAATCTAAAGCTACCTTAAAATAAAAATTTATTAAAATATAAACTATAAAACTTCTAGAAGATAAAGTAAAATATACATAACCTTGGAGTAGCGACAGTTTCTTATACAGAACACAAAAATAAGCAAAATTTATAAAAAAGATTGCTAAGAGTTGGACTATGTTAAAATTAGGAACTTCTGTTCATCAAAAGATGCCATTAAATGAGTAAATAGAAAGCCACAGGGTGGGAACAAGATATTTTCAATAAATATTATCTACAAAGAATTTGTATCCAGGATAATACTCTCTTATTTTCTCTCTCTCTCTCTCTCTCTCTCTCTCTCTCTCTCTCTCTCTCCCCCCCATATAAATCAATAAAAACCAGACAACAAACACAATTGGACAAATAAAAAACAAAAGCACTAAGCAATGCATAATTAATGAATATGAAAATGTGTTTAATGTCACTAGTAATCAGGAAAATACAAATTAAACCCACTGAGATTACAATATATCTGACCAGAATTACTAAAATTAGAAAAACGGAAAATACGAAGAATGTGTAGCACTGGAATTCAATACTCTGTTAGTGAGTGTGAAAATGGATACAACCATTTTTGAAAAACTATTAGGCCATATCTACTAAAAGGTGGACATAAACATACCCACATATTCCATGGCTTAGCAATTCCGCTCCTAAGTCTATATCCAGCAGATGCATAGGCATATATGCACTAAAGAAGTACAAAGTGTTCATAGCAGCAAGTCCTGGACTAGGGTGAGGTCAGCCAGGCACCTAGGGTGCACAATTGAAATAGCCTGTCATTCTCAGGATCATACAAGTGCTGATCCTGCACTTTGCAGAGCCTTGAGGATGATTGGTTCTTTCAATTTTGTTCCCTAGGTGCCTCCCTTGCCTCACACTAGTCCTGACCCCAATAGCAGCATGTTTCATATCAGCTGAAGCCGACACTGTTAAAAGTGCCCCCCAGTGTCATCTGCTTTCCTGTTGCAGTGGCCACTGTCGATGGCTTGTACCTGCAACCTTCTCAGAGCACTGCCCTGAGCAATTGGGACAGCCTTCCCCAAAAGTTCCTAAGAGGTAAATTCATACGCACCACCTTGGGTGGCCTGGAGCCCGGACTGACTCCTGGAGAATGCAAAAGCCTCACTCTCTTTCCTTAAGGCAGACCAGATTCCGTGGTGGAATTAATGCTCCAGAGCTTCCTAAGGAATCAGACTGGGGCTGGACTTTACCTGAACCCACATTCACTGTTAGCTTCTCCCCTAGCCACAGAACTTTCCCCATCCTACTTCCTTCACCTCATTACTGGTTTCTTCTAAAAACGGCTTCTCAATGAATCACTTGCACAAGAATTCCTGTCTTAAGTTATGCTTCTAGGAAACACGACCTATGACAAGCCCCAAACTGGTAGCCACCCACATGTCTGTCATAAGAAATGGATCAACAAATCATGTTATGTCTATACAATGGGAAACAAAACACCCTCAGAAATGAGTTAAACTTTGTTATATACAACCACATAATAAAGTACACAGTCATGTCATTAGGGAAAAACACTAGGTATGATAAGTGGATACCACATTATAACCTAATACACCATTTATAAACCAGCATCATTAACCTGGAGCAGGAGAAGCAAGAACTGTGCTTACCTCTGGGAAGAGGGAGTAGCAGGTCACGGCCTAAGAGGAGTTTATGTGATCCAGGGTTGTTCTATTTCTTGATCTGGTTAGAGGTTAGATGGGTGTGAGTGGAATTCAGGTAACATTCTTGTAACATTAACAAGGTCAATGGAGAGAAATAAATTTTATAAAGGTTTTATAAAACAGACTACAGATGGTCCCCAACTTATAATGTTTTGACTTGACTTTTTTACATTATCATGATGAAAAAGTGATACGTATTCACTAGAAACGACATTTTGAATTTTGATCTTTCCTGTGGTAGCATTACTTTATCATGATGCAAATGTGATATGCATTCACTAGAACCTATACTTCAGATTTTGATCTTCTCGTTTGCTAGCATTACTCTTCCATGATGCTGTAGCAAGTCACAGCTCCCAGTCAGCCACAGGATCATGGTGGTAAACAGTGTTTAGTGTTTTAACATGCCATCATGTCTACAAAATGCCCATCTGTGTCTCCCGCTTCTGGTGAGAAGAAAAGAAAGGCAATTACTCTTGAGATGAAACTCAAGGTAATTGCCTGGCATAAAGGCAGCAAGCCAGTAATGTGACCAGTGCGAGGGGAGTTAGGACTTTCACAATCCACTGTCTCGACCATCTTAAAGGATAAGAAGTAAATCAGTAATATGTGAAATTGTCAGCATTGGTTAAATCCATCATCACCATGAAGAAAAGAGCTGAGCAGATTTATGATATAAAAAATTACTTGTCATGTGGACAGAAGGTCAGTTACAGAAGTCCACATCACTTATTCTACTAATGGTCGAGACTAAGGCAAGATGTTTTTTCAATATACTAAAAGAGAATTCCAGCGACCTCATGTACACAAAATGCTTATAGCAAGGCATGGGCAGTTTCAATGCTTCGTAAGTTACTGTAATTTTTATAACATGAAGGTCAGTAGTGAGGCAGCAAGTGCTGATACTGAAGGTGCTGAAGCTCTTAAGAAAGGGCTGCAGAGGGTAATTGTGAATTAGAAATATTTGCTGGAACAAATATTTAACGTCAATAAAACAATCTTGTTCCAGAAGCATATGCTGGAGACTACATACAGTCATCAAAAGTCCAAACAATGTCAGAATCAAGGCATTCAAGAACTGTGTAATGCTGCTTTGGGATGGAAGTATTGCAAGGTTCAAATAAAAGACTTTCCTAATCTACCACGGGGAATCTTAGAGCATTCACAAATGTGAGCAAGTATGCATTTCCCTTTATTAGCTCTATAACAAGAAAGCCTGGTGACATCTGCATTGTTTGAAGACTGGTTTTGAACAGTTTTATTCCACAGGCAAGCGAATATTGTAGGCAAAACAACATCTCATTCAAGATTCTTCTGATCTTAGACAATACTCCACAGCATACTGTGGACATGCATGCCGCTGTGAAAGTTGTGTATTTGGCACCACACATACACAACTACACTGATTCAACCAACGGACCAAGGCACAATAGCTGCGTTCAAAGCATACTATTTATGCCAAATGTTTGTGCAGGCTGTTGAAGTGACTGAATCTGGCTGTACGCTCTGAGTTTTAGGAAGGTTTTAACACCCTAAATGCTGTCCAGAATATCACTGCAGCATGGGAAGAAGTCACACAGCAATGAATAAATGGCTTTTGAAAGACAGTTTTGAAAACACGTGTGAACACATTCAAAGGCTTTAACAAAAATTCTTCTGCGGATGAAATAGTAAAAAACACAAGACGTTACTACTTGGGAACAGCTAGAGTTGGACATTGATGAAGAGGATATTCACGACCTTGTTGGCATTGAGGCTGGAGAGCTTTTCAGTGATGACCTGGAAGACTGAACTGGAAAAAAAAATGTAAAGAAGTTGAGGCAGAGGGAGGAGAAGTTATACCTGAGGCACCAAGAAAGATAACAGCAAAGAAACTGGCCAAAGTATTTGCTACTATCAGAAGTGGTGTATGGGTTTTAGAAGAAATGGTCAATTGTAAGAGATGCACAGGAGCCAATCGGCAGTAACAGGATGGTCATGCTTGCTCTAGGGAAATATATAACAAAAAGAAAAAAACTATGCAGTCAAAATTTGATATCCTTCTGAAGAACACTATACAGTGTTGGTACCTCAGTGCCTTTACCTGCCAATCTCTAGCCCAGGAGTCCCCAACCCCTGTGCCACAGAGCGGTATCTATCTGTGTCCTTTCAGGAACTGGGCTGCACAATAGGAGATGAGCAGCGGGTGAGCAAGCAAAGCTTCATCTGTATTTACAGCCACTCCCCATCACTTGCATTACCACTGGAGCTCCACCTCCTGTGAGGTCAGCAGTGGCATTAGAGTCTCATAAGAGCGTGAACCCTATTGTGAAATGCACATGCAAAGGATATAGGATGCACACACTTTATGAGAATCTAATGCCCAATGATCTGTCGCTGTCTCTTTTCAACCCCAGATGGGACTGTCTAGTTGCAGGAAACAAGCTCAGGGCTCCCACTGATTCTACATTATGGCGAGTTGTATAATTATTTCATTATATATTACAATGTAATAATAATAGGAATGAAGTGCACAATAAACGTAACGTGCTTGAAGCATCACAAAACCATCTCCTCCATGGAAGCATTTCAAACCCAGGTCCATGGAAAAATTGTCTTCCATGAAACCGGTCCCTGGTGCCAAAAAGGTTGGGGACTGCTGTTCCAGACTCCCTTCTGTTCTCTTCATCAGAAGAGGGACCCGGTTGTTATAGCTTCCCCATCAACCAGCAATTAATTTTAGTTTAATGCTTCAAACATTCTTCAGGCCCAGTGTGCTTTTAGCTGTGTATGTTAATGATGAGTACTGAGCACCAAAAATAAAATCTAAATCCCCTACCTGATCTCCTCTGACCCAGGGGACCTCAGAGAAAACTTAATTAAAAACTGGATTCCAAACCATGACAGGATGGGAGGTCAGAGACACACTTCATTATACTCCCTCCCTTTTACGGTATAGACATAAATGACCAGCATTGATGTTAAAATGGAGATTGTAAGACTGATGGAATGAACTTTGTGGCAATAAGATATCAAATTATAAATAGAACCTAAGACCATGCCAGATAAGGATTAAGTC
Source organism: Rhinopithecus bieti (assembly GCF_001698545.2). NCBI lineage: Eukaryota > Metazoa > Chordata > Mammalia > Primates > Cercopithecidae > Rhinopithecus > Rhinopithecus bieti. The sequence goes on from NW_016806198.1 coordinate 4,313,143, forward strand.
ACTTACCCTGTTTTAGTCCATTTTCACACTGCTATAAAGATACTACCAGACACTGGGTAATTTACAAAGGAAAGAAGTTGTATTGACTCACAGTTCTGTGTGGCTGGGGAGGCCTCAGGAAACTTACAATCATGGCAGAAGGGAAAGAAGACACCTTCTTCACAAGGCAGCAGGAGAGAGAAGACTGAGGAGCAAAGAGGAAAGAGCCCCTTATAAAACCATCAGATCTTGTGAGGACTCACGATCATGAGAACAGCATGGGGGAAACTGCTCCCATGATCCAATCACCTCCCACTGGGTTCCTCCCTCAACACATGGGGATTATAGGGATTATCATCCAAAATAACATTTGGATGGGGACACACAACCAAACCATATTACACCCAACACTGAAAGGATGAACTATTTTCTAACTGCCACAAGATTTTTCTTTTTCTCTAGCAGCTAATCAAGCACTGGCCTCAGAATAAGCAACATGAAAACAATTGCAGCTCATCTACTGCCAGACACTGACTTACTCCCTGTTCCACAAGCCATAACTACAGCTTCAATTGAATAAGAGATTGATTTCAGTAACTTCCACCTGAAAAAAAAAGATCACTGACTATGGACTGATTCTGGCTGATTTACAGAGGCTGTGCATGGAGTGCCTTTGTGTCCCCATTTCACATTTTGACATATAGGGCCCAATTGTGATACATTTAAATACTAAGTCTCCATGCCAATGTGAACACGGGCTACAGGTAACATATATGTTTACTCTCTATACATAAACAGAATACTCTTCCACCTTCATGAGTTTTCATAGCTCCTCCTATAACCTGTTGAATGTGTACACTTGGCCAACCTATGCAACATAGATTCCCATCTCATCCTGCCCTCCCTTGAAGATCTGCTAATGGCTTTGACCAAAGACTGCACTTCTCAGCCTGTCAGATGGCCACCCTGCAGGCTGAAACCCTTTATAAGAAATAAAGTCTCCTTTCCAAATTTATATTGTGTGATTTTAGTTGATAGTACCCATACAACCATTCTGTTTTTCACTGTCAGTATTCAATACATTACATGAGATATTCCACATCCTATTATAAAATAAACCTTGTGTTAGATGATTTTGCCCAATTGTAGGGTAAGGTAAGTGTTTGGAGCATGTTTGAGGTAGGCTAATATTCAGTAGTTTAGGTATATTAAATGCATTTTCAACTTATGATATTTTCTGCTTATGATGGGTTTATCAGGAGGTAGCCTCATCATAAGTCAAAGAGCATCTGTACTACAATGTGTTCTATAATGATCCCCTAATAACTGCTTTCTCTCCTTACTATGGTGGTCTGCTGACAAAGACAGGGTCAGGGTCCTGAAGGTTATGTGTTTGGAGGGCTTGTCTTATGATATTCCAAGATTTATGACTCAATTGGTGAGTTCAGCTTTCCAAATAACCTAACTAAAATTCTAAGTTAAATAAATGTTACATACCAGGGGAATTCATTCTGCTAAGAAAGATTCTAGAAATAACAATACTACTGCAAAGAAAATGGTGAAATAACCAGAAGGACGAAGAAAAAAACTTTTGAGCCATAGTTTTTTTTAAAGTCTGATCATCCGAGCTATAAAATTTCATTCTACTTTGAAAGGAAAATGTCAAATGCCTAATAGAGAATGGGAGTAGGACATTTTTCCTACTTTTAAATTACCACAATTCTATTTCAATATTGTAATTAGTATTAGTCTCCCTGCCACCTAGCCTTGTGAAATATTCCTTAGCTGAAAGAATATGGCCTTTCAAGTAGGACAGAACGGAATGTAATCCTAGCCGCACCATTTTCCAGCTACATATCATGCACATGTCACCTAACTTCTCCAACACTTGAGCTTTCTCATCAGACCAGTGGGCATGATCACAGCTCTCTAACTGCAGAGTGGGAAGGACAAGTGAGTTTCTTAGTTTCTTAGGAGAAAGAGCCCTGGGCATCAGGGAAACTCAAGAAATGGCAGCTCCTTCCCATTCCTTTTGAGTAGAGAGGGTCTTCCTTAGCACACTCTAAATCCATACTTGAAAGGATTCACTTATGTATTTGTCCATTCATTCAACAAATATTATTGAATTTCTACTATGCGCTGACACCTTTCTAGGCCCCAGGTATGCGTGGGTAAATAAAATAAAGTCCCTGATGCCAGGGAGCTTACATTGTCCTGGAAGACACAGACACATATTTAGAAAATATGGCAGGTAATGATTGGTGCACTGAGGCAAAGGAGCAGGCTCAGGACACAGAAGTGCATAGGGTGGTGGGTGCAGGCTGCCCTGAGGAGGTCATTAGAGCAGAAACCTGAACAAGAAGGGGGAGCAAGACCTGTAGAAGGTGAGATAAATGAGGAAAGAACATCTCAGCACAAACTAAGTCAATTATTCCAAGATTTCAAGGGGAGCTCCCTCCCTCTTTCCCAATGGAGGGAAGAAAGTGACTTATTTAATGGTAAAACAAAACTCTTAAATGTGAAACTAGCTCCTGAATACTTTCACCGGAGTCGAGAAGAAACCCTTTGGACTCACCTGGAGGCTGTGTGTTACCATTTGTTACCTTTTACCTTGACAGCCATGCTTGAGAATTATTTGAATCTATGCTTGGTAATAAGAACACAGTGAGAGGGGCCAAGACACCACTTGATTGCCTCATAGCTTCAGCGTCCCACTGTGGATGATTCTTGATCTACAAGACCTTTAAATATAACCCATGAGTAGATCCTCTTTATAAAAAGGGCACACAAAGGCAACAAGGGCTTGGGTTTTGGAGGCGGGCAAAGTTTGACCTGAATACTAGCTTCACCTCTTCTTAGATACGTGACCGTAAACATGTCATTTGACTTCTCTGAGCCTTAGAATTTAAATCTGTAAAATGAAGATTACAACATGTGCCTCATAGTGTGGATTTTTGTTTTATTGGTTTTCATTGTTGCTACTTTTTGTTGAATGTCTAGAAAACTGTGCTAGGCACTGAAAATAGTGCCTGCCCTCAAGGAGCTTATATTTTAATAGAAAAATTCAGATAGTAGACAAACCAAAAATTAAAAAAAAATAATAAAATAATGTCATGGAATGGCATGTGCTACTGCAGAAATTATCTCTATCTTATAACATGATTGAGGGTGAATGGGAGGAAGCTCTTTTAGACCGATGGAGAGGCTTCTGGGAGAGACTCTATAAAAAGGAAACATTTGACCAAACATTTGATTGGTCCTAAAGGGTGAATAGGGGAAGACATATGGAAATCATGGGTGTGAAGTGAGAAGGAGAAACCTGGACACAGAAAAATCACAAGTGTTCATGGAAGAGCCTGACAATGTGTTTGGTGTACAGAGAAGGTGAGCTGAGGTGGGTCCAAGGTTTATTTGGAGGGATAAACAGGCACCAGAACATAATGAATTTGTAAATGCCATTAAACTGTTTGGATTTTAACCTACACACAATGGAAAGCCATAGGAGGGTTGTAATTAGTGGAGTGTTGTGATTTCATTTTATTTTAGAAATTACTATGCTGCATGATGATTCATTATAAGGAGACAAGAGTGGAAGCAAGAGGATTTGTTAGGATTCTGTTATAGGAAGAAGGATGATGTTGGCTTAAATTAAGGGGAAAGCATGATCAGCAGTAGATGAATTTAGGCTTTAGATTGGAATAGAGTCAAAAAGAAATGTTAATAGATTAGATTTAAAGTCTGAAAAGGCGGGGAAAGAAAGGGTCATGATTCTTAGGCTTTTGGCTTAAGCAACAGGATAATTGTACTGAAAGGATGATGTAAAACAATGTGCATAGTCTGTCCATAGTGCCTCATTGTATTACTAAATATTTTGAGGATACGACAGAGATCAAATTCAAGATGGCTTAAGCACATAAATGGTGTTGACTTACACAGTGGGAAGCTAAGAGTCATGCTGGCTGTATGTATAAATGCTCCAGATCTTCCAAAGATGATGGCAGGACATTGTTCCTCTGTTGCTTCGTTTGTTAACCAGGCTCTTTCTACCTCAAAGGAAAAATGACTACTGATCATTTCAAGTTTAAATCCATACAACTGCAATCTGAAAGAAAAAGAAACTCCTCTTCCAGAATATAAATGCTAGATGCTGTGAATTGAACAGATTTTCTTGAGGCATGTGTCCACCTGGGGACTACTTTCCGACTGCTACTCAGGGGAGAGGGCATGCTGATTAACCTAACTTCAGCAACCAGTCACTTGCTCTTCTGTGGTTGGTTGTCTGCAACAAGGCTGACTACAATCCCTCTCTACCCTGGTTGCACATGTCACCTCTCCTATCAAGAAGTATATCTGTAATCTCTCCCTTGAATCTGGGATGTCTCTGTGATATAGTTTGACTCATAAATGCAGTGGAAGTGACAATGTAAGACTTTCAGTCTTAAGTTTTTAGAGCTCCCTTACCTTCAGTTTCATCTTCTTGGGAGCAAGCCACCACGTAAAGAAGCTTGAGCTAGACTGCTCATTGGTGAGAGATCACACAAGAGAGAGGCACAGGTAGTCCCAGTCATTTCAGCCTTTTTGCTGAGCCCACAGACCTGGGAGTGAAGCTGTGTTGGATGTTCCAACACTAGCCAAGCTCCCAGTTAATTGCATCCACACAGGACTGCTTACAGAATTCCTGGGACCCTCTGCAAAATAAAAATATGGAGCCTTTTGTACAAAAAGCAGAAAAAAGTACCATGAAATGTATTAAAATATACAAAGTACTCTCTTTAGTTCATGGTTTATCTCTCCACTTGTGACTTTTTTAAAAATTTGCAATTTAATATTGTTTTAAGTAACGAACATTGATACTAAATTATTAGCATGAATTTTACCATTCATTTTAAATTCTACTTTTAAGTACAAACATCAGAGTACTTAACTCACCTGCAGAATCACTGAAATTTCACAATTTGTGTTTTGTGACTCATCTCTGGATAGTGCCTCCAGATGACCAAAAGAAAGCTTGGGAGTGGGAACCCCAGGCACAGAGAAGACCAAAGGAGGGCCTCTTTAGGACACTCATGGGGCAGGTGCAGACTTTCACAAGTCTCTGGGGTTCCTGCCCTGCAACCTGGGATCAAGCCTGATGGCCACTGGGATCCTCCTTCCACAAACTATTGGAATGGTGGCCAGAACTGGGATGAGGGTGGAGAAGATAAGTGAGGCATTTTTTCATCCTATAACCTGCCACCCCAACCATAATGAACAAACAATCCTCAAGGGTATGGCAACCTCCATGCCAGGATGTGCAAGTCAGGGGTGGGCAAGAGGCTCCCAAGTGCTGAGTCACCCACCAAATGGTTCTGTGGTGCTGCCAGCCCAGGGCAGGAATGGCCACTGCCATGACCCACCCCAAGAAGCCATGGGGCATGGATGTATGACCTAGACCCTCCCAACACCCTGTGCCTGGGTTCCTCCAACACTAGACAGTAGAGAGTGGTGGCAGAACACAGACTTTCCCCTTGCTGACCCAACCTTGTCACCATCCCAGGTGGAGGGCAACAGTGGTCATGGGGCAGAAGCCAAGAGAGGAATCCCAGGTGGAGCCCAGGACATCAAGGTACATGGAGAAGGTGGCTGAAAATCTCATCTGGGGATGTGGTGGGGAGACAGGAGCGATATAGTGGGAAGCAGGGCCACATGTTTCAAGCCCTCTGTGAATATTCAGTTGTCCTATTATTTACAACACACAAATTCAAAGATAAATGTGACCACTATTTTAAGATAGAGACCACAAAGCTTTAAACCTCAATCTTGAGGCCCTTTAAGTACAGGGCCCTTAAAATGCCCTGGTCACAAGCTCATGAAGCTAGTCCTGCAGCTATCTGAGTGATACCAGCCAACATCTTATGGAGCAGAACCACCCAGCAGAACCCAGCCAATGTATAGAATCATCAACAAAGAATACATTATTATAGTTTTCTCTTTTAAGCTACTAAGCTTGGGGTGCAAGTTACATATGCCTGGCTAAATTTAAGAGTGGCTAAAGATGGCTTGGTATTTCCCATTCTTCCTCCTTTCCCATTCATAAACACAAGTATCAAATGTAGCTCTTTGGTCCTATCTTATCATTGCATATTGAGTGTTTATGTAGAAAATAATTTTTTTTAAGTGCCCAGGCCACTGGATCAACTGGTGTTGCACCCAAGGAATTACATTCAAGGAATTGCACCTAAGAAGTTTAATCTGCACCTAGACCTCATTACATGATGAGATTTTGGACTTGGAGTAGCCTTATCCCATGATTGAATGAGACTTCAGGGATCTTGTGAGGGTCTGAGAGTATTTTGTACACATGAGAGACATAAATGTTTGTAGCCAGGGTGAAGTGTAATATATCATCAGCAAAAAGATCTACCAACATTCCTTTCAACCTTATCTATGCATACTGTTCCTCCCATTAAGAGGGAGGAAGCATCTATGTTTCTCCCCTTGAATCTGAGCTGGCCTTTTGATTCATTTTGACCAACAGAATGTGGTGGAAGTGGCACTGTATAACTTTTGGGACTATGTCATCAGAGACCTTGTAGCTTTTGTTTTTAGTCTTTTGGGGCCATCCTGGATATATCCCAGCCCCGGATGAGTTACCTGCAGAATGTACCACAACAATCACACAGAACAGCAGCAGGGCCAAACTAAGTTCAGCCAACCCACAAATCATGGGATGTGATGCGTTATTGTTGTTTTAAGTCACTAAGTTTTGGTGTCATCTGTTACACAGCAATAGATAACTGAAACACCTTGTAACTAATGAGGGCAGACAATCACATTGGGATGGTCCGTCATCATGATGATCCACCATGATGAACAATCCCAGTGTGAACACATAGAACTGGGGAGGGGAATTAGTAGACCCAAAGAAAATAGACGTGCTCTCACCACTACATTCCACCCCTTGGCTGTCCTGTGCATTCCTGAACCCTCATTTTCATAAGTTCCAGAAATACTCCTTTCTTAAAAAAGAGAATGATCCCATATATAAATGAAAATGTACCCACTCCTCCCTGAAAGAGAGACAACTCCAAGATGTTTTCAATTACTACATTCAGTTTCAAATCCACATTTTTCTGATTAAATTCTTAGTTATCTTCCAGTGCAGTTTTCATGGTCGATCAACCTATGCGATGAATAATAATTTTAACTAGTCTTGACACTCAGTATACAATAGTAGAGGAAAACAAGAAAAGAAAAAGATCAAGGTTGTCTCCACCTTTGGATAAATGGGGAGGGGGAAATGGCTTATGTTTGCACAGCCATCCTGTCGGGCAGCAGAGTCAGATTCCATTGTTTTGGCAAGTCAGGAAGTTTCCTGATCAGTCAACCTGGCCCATCCAGTTCTGTTCTTTAAACAGCTTGCTTTTGTCCACTGCTCCCTAGGCTGCATTTGAGACAAGCAGTGGAAGGATTCCCCTCCCCGGCCTGCAATCACTTGTCAGCCCACTTCCTGTTGTCTCAGAGGCCTGGGGAGTTGTGTAACCACCATCCTGCATTTACCAGGATTGAAGTTCCTCCTGCCATAGAAAATCCCCTAACATCTCAGTCATCTGTTAATTGATGCAATTTCTGAAAACACCACTGGCCAGTAACCAAGACAAGAGCTTTTGGAGTCAGAGTCCACGAATCTGGATACTCCCTTGAAGTTTTCATTACTTTTTTTGTTGAGACAGAGTCTCGCTCTGTTGCCAGACTAGAGTGCAGTGGCGCTATCTCAGCCCACTGCAACCTCTGCCTCCCGGGTTTCAAGCAATTCTCCTGCCTCAGCCTCCCGAGTAGCTGGGATTATAGGCATTGGCTACCAAGCTCGGCTAATTTTTGTATTTTTAGTAGAGACGGGGTTTCACAATGTTGGCCGGGATGGTTTCGATCTCTTGACCTCGTAATCCACCTGCCTTGACCTCCCGAAGTGCCAGGATTACAGGCGTGAGCCACCGTGCCAGACCATAGGTTTTGTTATTTATTAATGGATCTGAAAGCTCTGCCCTGTCTCATATTTTTCAGCTAGATGGCCTCCATTTGGGTGGCTGGCTCAGTAGGAAGGCTGATCTGTTCCTTGTGCTCTGCCTCCAGGCTGTAAAACAGAGTGCACAGAGAGAGTATCTCTGGAGGAATACAGCGGGTCAGGCTTTCCTAATTTTCCAACTCCTTCTGGGCCACGATCTTATTTCCAGTTATATTTTCCAACTTCACTAGCTTTATTGGGGTAAGGAAGAGGGCTTTTGCAAATTTACAGGCCCCATAAATCTGATTCTCCATGATCTTGAACAGCTGCCCAGGGGCAGAAAATGCCTCTAAACAAAATTTCCACCATTTCCTTCCTTCTTTAAAAATAACTGGCTTGGATGGAGTGTGCAATAGTTAAAGCCATAGGAGTCTACTTCTTAACCTCCTGATATTGACTACCAACTCTTCCTCTCAGAAGGACCAGGGACTGAGGCTTTAGATATGCACTGTAACAATTTAACAGACTGTTTTGTTACTACTGCAAACCAGGGATTTCCAGCTTCTCAGATGCAACAGGGGACTCCTCACACCTTTCACTTTGTCTTGACCCAGGTGAGCCTGTTCTATAGGGTTAGTCACTTCCAAGCACTAATTTCTTGGTTAAATGGAAATCCTTCAAAATAACTCAACTAAAAGTAAATTAAGAAGGAAGAAAGGGATACAGGGAAGAAAATGTAGGCTTAAAATAGGAGGAAATCCGAGGTAGAAACTGGCTAAAGGCACATCAGGTCTAGGGGCTCGGCAGATGCCTGGTCTCTATGTCTCCAGCAGCGCTTTGCCTGTTTCTTGTTTGCTGACTTCACTCTCAGTTGGACTTCCTGCAATGGTAGTAGAAAAGATGCCTTCTGTAGATCCCATGCCTGTATTTTTATAGCTCATGATCCCTGAAAAAAGAAGACCACTTATTTCCCAGAATCTATGTATCATTTTTCATAGAAAAGTTTTGATTCCCTGCTTGTCTCCCTCACTATTCAAGGGACTTCATAGAACCTGGATTTTTTTCTGTTTCCTATGCTCGGAGAGGGCAGGATCTGGGTGGCTAAAGTCAGGGAGTGGACTGGTTTCCCTTGGGAAACAGGTGTCTGAACAGAAAATAAAATAAAATAAACAAACACAATCAGTGGTGCCTAACATTTTCCTTCCTTCCTTCCTTCCTTCCTTCCTTCCTTCCTTCCTTCCTTCCTTCCCTCTCTTTCTTTCTTTCTCTCTCTCTCTCTCTCTCTCTCTTTCTTTCTTTCTTTCTTTCTCTTTCTTTTTTTTTTTTTTTTGAGGGAGTCTTATTCTGTTGCCAGGTTGGAGTACAGTGGTGTGAAACCTCCGACTCCCTGGTTCAAGCTATTCTCCTGCCTCAGCCTCCAAAGTAGCTGGGATTACAGGCATACACCACCATGCCCAGCTAATTTTTGTATTTTTAGAAGAGGTAGGGTTTTACCATGTTGGCCAGGATGGCCTCAGTCTCCTGACCTCCTGATCTGCCTGCCTTGATCTCCCAAAGTGCTAGGATTACAGGTGTGAGCCACTGCGCCCAGCCATCATGGGCCATTGCGCCCGGCCTAACATTTCTATTATAAAGGACAACATGTCTTTGTATTTTTAATGTATTTTTAGTCTGAGCTAATCCTGAGATTTTCCAGTCGGGGAATGAAGGAGACCACCCAGTAAAGGCTTTTAGCCTCCCCCATGACCAGGAATGCCCATCCATTTTTGGGAGCCTGGTGAGGGGCAGGATTACCTTCCTGCTCAGACCCACGGGACTCGCCATGGCCTCTCCTGCTGGGGCTCTGGTTTCCTGATGTCTGGGACCCCGTTGCTGAAACCTGCCCACGAGCAGTAGGGGTTGCTCTTTCATAACTAACTGGCAGCTTCAGCCCTGCCATGCTGCAGCACGCAGCTCCCACGTGTGCTCCGCTCAAGGCAGGGTCTCTCTCCATCCCACCCTACACCCCAAGGCACAGCAGCTCTGGGCTTCCAGTGTCTCAGAGAGCCTTGAGGCAATAGCCCTCTCACCTCAAACCCAGGCTGGAAGACATGGGGCGTGGCTGGGGGTCTACAGACAGTCTCCGTGACAGACCTCAGCTGAACTCCCCAGTCCTCTCCAATGCAGTAGCTTGGCCCTAGAACCAAGTGTGTACCTTGATCATTGCTCTTCTTTTCTTCTTCTTTTTTTTAATTTTATTTTTAATTTTTTTTAACTTTAATTTTTTTAACTTTTAGATTCAGGAGTACATGTGAATTTTTGTTAGATAGGTAAATTCATGTCATGGGGGGTGTTGTGCAGATTATTTCATCACCAAGGGACTAAGCCTAGTGCCTAATAGTTAAGTTTTCTGATCTTCTCCCTCCTCCCACCCTCCATTGTCGAGTAGGCCCCAATGTCTGATGTTTTGTGTCCATGACTTATCATTTAGCTCCTAGTTATAACTAAGAAAATGTGGTAGTTGGGTTTCTGTTACTGTGTTAGTTTGCTAAAGATGATGCCTCTTCTCTTTTTTTTTTTTTTTTAAGATGAAGTCTTGTTCTTGTCCCCCAGGCTGGAGTGTAATGGCACAATCTCGGCTCACTGCAAACTCCGCCTCCTGGGTTCAAGCAATTCTCCTGCCTCAGCCTCCCGAGTAGCTGAGATTACAGGCACCTGCTGCCACGCTCAGCTAATTTTTGTATTTTTAGTAGAGATGGGATTTCACCATGTTGGCCAGGGTAGTCTGGAGCTCCTGACCTCAGGTGATCCACCCGCCTCAGCCTCCCAAAGTGCTGGGATTACAGGCTTGAGCCACTGCACCCGGCTGATACCTCTTCTCTTAAGACCAACTCTTCCTTAGTTATTCCTCAGATCCGAGGGCCGGCAGATCTCATGAGGACCTTCTGCTGGGCTGTCTTCTCACCCTCTGATATAATTTGATTATGAAATGAATGGGTTCTCTCCAGAGCTGAGCTTCAGAGGAAACTATTGCTTGTAGTTGCTTTTAATCCCATGGAGTTACTTGGTGGAGACTCTCTTTTCTTTTCGGAGCCTAGAACATGTTCCAAAGTCAACAGTGAGGTCAGTGCTCTGCAACCAGCATGATGAAGTCAACAGCCAGCCCGACCCTTCTACACAGCTGCTTCCAAACAGAAAGACCTTGAAGAAACCCGGGATTAGAAATCGCTTCTTTCTTGTCAATATTTTTTTTCTGGTTTTATCTTTAAAATCCCACATGTTTAGTGCTGGAAATATGGAAGTGACACTTTTGTCAAGAAGAAAGTTATTCAGATATCTTGGACGATTGAAAAAAGAAAACCATTAGATCACCCTAAATCTTAGAGCTCTGAACATGTCAGTGGGTTTCTGAGTTCAAGTGACCTAAGAAGCACATTTCTGGGCAGGAAATCAGGGGGAAGTGTGAGCCCAGGCGTGGGGTGACCAGTTGCCACCCATTTTGTCATGAATTTTGGCCTTCTTGTCAATGTTCATTTTGCCCTCAGTACTGCTTCCCTTTGCAGCTGAGACCGGTTGTTTATTGTTCATCCCCAGTGGCAGAGAGAGGAACCACCTCCATCCACGGTGTAAGAAGATGCATCCATGCATCTTCGACGGGTTCATTAGGCCCTGGCAAAGAGGAAGTAGAGCTAAATGCAGGCAACTTAGCACTCACACTTTCATTGAAGTTTTCTGAGTTTTGAGGGACAGTGTACGTGAAGACAACATATTCTTGACAGTTATTAACTGTTAGGTGTAATTATCAACGTGTGGATTGCATTAACACTATAACAGGGGCAGGATTTACTAATACATGCAACCCTTATTTTACCATTGTACACAATGCAAGGCAAGTACTTGCTAGAGTGGTTACGAGATGATTTTCATGTCTTCTCAGAGAGCAGAAAAAGAATATCCCAACATGAGAGATGAGAGGAAGGGGACAAAATCTTAGCCAAAGAGGCAAAGTCAATTTATATACTAAAGAGACCTGTGAGTGCTGGCAGAAAGGGAGCCTCTGAAAAGAGTAACAAGACTCCGGCAAGTTCAAGCTCCTACAGAGGAGGTGGTTGAGGGCAGCTGAGAGGTGTAAATTGGCGATACCAGGGCTGGACAAATCTCCCACATGACAGTTCGAGCATCCTGAAGGTCTAAATGAGGACTCAGCCTCCAATTCACAGCATGTGCTTATGGAGCCACAGACTGAGGTTGGCAGCTTCCCCATCACCAGCCTCTCAGAGTTGCCAAGAGAGTCTCCTTAAACAAGACCACCAAAGGAGTTCATCAGGCCTAGGCTGTGCAGTGTCCTACCTCCATTCTGCCAATACTCACCTTGATTTATGGACTCCTTTCAGCTACATGTTCATTCATTCATTCATTCATTCATTCATTTATCAAAGAGTGTGTGAGGACTCCCAGTGTCCCAGGCACAGCCTGAGGACTGGGATTCAGAGGCCAGTGAAAAAGACCTTTATCCTGGAGGGCAGAGGCCAGGTGGGCAGACAAACAAATTACTGAGAACAATACATCCCTTCATACCATGTTATGTCATCTTGTATTGCATTCCTTTATTTATTCATCAAATATCAATATGGCACGTTCCTCTAAGCAGCAGGGATGTAGCAGTGCACAAAACACAGTTCTTGACCTCACGGATCTTCCATTCTAGTGGGGAAAATAAGAATTTTTATTGAATGTACTTTGCATCCCATTTAATTATCAAAGAAAAAAAAAAAGGCTGTGAAGTGGATTACAATATCCTCCAACTAATAGATAAGAAAATTGAGTCACAGAGAGGCTGGGTAACTTGCTGGTCGCACAGTGAAGACATGGTAGTGCGTGGCCTTTGACTTGGCTGTCTGCCTCCTGGGACCACGTTCCCCTACTGCTCGTGAGAGAGGAGCACAGGTGGCCCTTCAGAGAAGTGGGAATTGAATTGCAGGTTTGAAGGATGAGTAGTAATATTTCCAAAAGACTGTGGCATGTTCTTTTCTAGAACCCATCCAAGACTCCAAAGTAAAGTCAGCTTTTTCCCCTGGCACAGAGTATTCTCCACAAGCTGCAGATGGTGAGTGCTTCCCTTACATACCAGCTCTTCTCTTGTCCATGACTTTGCTTACACTGTTCCCTCTGCTTAGACCCCTACCCCATTTTCAACAAGTAAAGGCCTTCTCAACATTTCCAATGCAGATAGATGGTACCTCCCCCAGGAAGCCTTCCTGGACTTCCCCATGTCCTCCTCCCAGGTTTCTTAAGAAACTCCTCTGCTGGCATTGTCAGGACAGGCTGTGTTCACTTCTCTCCCCAGAGTATGAATTAGACTTGCATGACCGGTTACCTGCCTGATTCCCTGCCAAGCAGTCCCTCAGTGCTTGGATGGTGCAGGAGTGAATGGCCCCAGGTGCAGGAGGAAGGCCACACTAGCAGAGGGCATAGCTTAGACAATGGTGAGGAGCTGGGGTCATGCCAGGTGAAGCCAGGGCCCCAGAAATTTCCTCTGGATGTGGGGTGGGGTCTCTGCAGAAGGAATGCAGGGTAAAGAAGCAGGAAGATTTGGAGAAAAAGTGGCCAGAATACAGGTGCCAAGGAAGAACCAGAAAGGCTGAGTTCTCTTCAGGAAAGAGGACCCTGTATGGCGGGCAGAGCTGGCAGGCCTGCAGAGCTCCACCCTGAGAATGTGGACAGGAAAGCGTGCTCAAGGGTGTCACCACATGTGGAACAGGGATTGTGTCTGTTTTGTGTTGTGAAACAAAAAGTGTCTGAGACAGGTCTCAATCAATTTAGAGGTTTATTTTGTCAAGGTTGAGGATGTACCTGGGAAAAAGAGACACATCACAGTAAAATCCGCAGCCCATGTTTTTCCAAAGAGGGTTTTGAGGTCTTATATATGTATATATAAGCCCAAATATATATATATACACACACACATACACACACATACATACATACACACACACACACAAATATGTGTGTTTATGTGTGTGTGTATGGGTGTGTGTATATATATGTATATATGTTTCGAGGGCTTATACATATATATACGCACACACATATATAAGCCCTCAAAACCCTCTTTAGAAATACACACACACACACACACACACACATATATATATATATATTTTTTTTTTTGAGACTAGGTCTCACTCTTTTGCTCAGGTTGGAATGTTGTGACATGATCATGGCTCACTGTAGCCTTGACTATTCAGGCTTAAGTGATTCTTCTTCCTCAGCCTCTCAAGTAGCTGGGACTACAGACATGCGCCACCATGTAAGGCTGATTCTTTAATTTTTTTTGTAGGGATGGGGTCTCACTATGCTAGGCTGGTCACAAACTCCTGGGTGGTCCTCCCACCTTCACCTCCTGAAGTTCTGGGATTATAGGTGCACCCCACCCACTGGTTTCAAATTTAAAGGAAAAAGAGCAGGCAGGAGGGAAGGGGGAAAGAAAAAAATGGAGGGTTAGTAGTGAAATAAGTGGCCACATTCTTGAGAAGTGCTCACTGAATCTGTATGTCACATGGGAAAGGAGAGGGTAGAGAGTAGTCAATTATGCATTCATCTCATGCTCAGTAAATCTGCATTTGTCTCTGGATAGGCAGAAGGATGATGTCTAGTTTTGTCTTTGTCCTGTACCTGTGAAGATAAGCTGTTAATTTACATTGTCAGGGTGAGAAAGGCCACCTAGGGAGATATGTGGTCTTCTGTGTTATAGCTATTTGTTTAGGAGCAAAAGGAAAAGCAGGCTTTTTTTTTTTTTTTTTTTTCTTTTCGCATGAGTCAGTTTCCAAGCTTAAATTTTCCCTTTGGCATAATCAGTTTGGGGTCCTGAGATTTTATTTTCCTTTCAGAGTCCTCTAGGATCCTCACATTAGGATGGACTGCTACAGGACAAGTGAGCTTCTTCCACCAATGCCTGCAGACTGTGGCTAATACATGGTTGTCGGCAATGCACTGGGCTGTTGGAATGTTGGACAGGACCCGGGTTGGACTTCTCTAACACCTCTTAACGTGAGCTGCAAGGCATGCAGGGCCAGTCCTGCACCAGCCAACTACATGCTGAATGCCTCTGTCCTCTTGACACAACCTGCTTAGTTGGACTCTATTCCCTTTCCCAATCTATGTAAGGGGAAACTGAGGACAGAAAGGTAAAGTCCTTTGTTGAGTAAGCAGTAGAACGGGAATCTCGATGGGGTCTACCTGAGTCTCATCATAGCCATGTTTGCCCTTTGTGATCACCCACCTTCTAATCTATGACATGAAGACATTGCACTTGAAAAACGTAGAAAGAGGCAGAGTGGGGAGAGGAAAGGGCCAGGTGGAGGCAGAAAACCTATATGGCTACCTACCAGCTGTGTGACTGCAGACAAGCTACTTACCTTCTGTGATTCTCAGTGCAGGGAAAAGGGAGACATCAATACTATCTACCTCTCAGTATTGTTCTGAAATTAAATGAGCTGACTCACAGAAATCACATAAAGCAGTGCCTGACTCGTAGGCAGTGCTCAGAAAGTGTTACTACTGCTGCTGCTATTGTTACTACTGCTGATGCTACTACTATTACTCCTGCTACCACTGCTGCCACTGCTACCGCTATTGCAACTGCTACTATGAATACAGTTACTACTATTGCTGCTGCTAGCAGTACCACTTCTACTACTGCTGCTGATGTTTCTACTAGTAAGTACCACAAGACATAGTGTTCCTTGGGGCTATAAACACATTGTTTCAAGGAGGAAGTGGTCTTCCACAGGGCTTAAAGCATTTGATTTGGAGTCAGCTCTGAGTTCAAATGCCAACTCTCCCACTACCCTCCACACAGCACGGTCCGAGCTTCATTTCTCCTCTGTGAAGTGGGAATAACTGGCACACTGCCTGTGCCATTGCCTTACCATAAGAAGCAAGATAGTTTATGTAAAAGTCTTAGTTTAGTTTCTGTTGCAATGGGAATTTATTGGGATGATGTATTTATTGAGATGCAGACGAGGAGAATGGTGGCAGGGATGATAGTTTCTACTCAGAACATTCTGAGAAACTTCTTCCATCCAAGAACATAGATGTGGAAGTAAATTGCAAAATAACTTAGGATTAGGGCCATGAGAAGGTTTGGAACAAGATCCTGTGCAAGCCAGAGAATGGAGTGCCCAGAGCTGCCTAGACAGCCCCTGTACCAACCATGCCCTCCTTTCTCGGGGGCTCTGAGATGCCCCCCTCCCCAGCCCACCCCTGCAGGGTCTCCCTAAAAATCCACCAGGAGGCAGGGCTTTCCTGGCAAAGAGCCATGTTAACTGCCTGCCTTGCTGAAAGCCCACCTCCATTCTGCCAGATGCTGAATAGCATGTGTGCATCTGCTCAATTGCAGACGAGTCTAGTATTTGAAAATTCAAGAAATTGTGTTATTCCAGCTGGTAACTTGTCGCTCAGAAGCTTCTGGATTACTTGGATCCCTAAGCACTCATCCCAGCTCCTGTCCTGGCCCTGCAATCTGTCTGCCCACATAGGTGAGGGTGCTGAGGGAAGCAGAGTCTGGAGACCACGCCTGGTCCATCTCGCTCCTCACATCTCACTGAATGTCTCCTGATCAGTAGGGTCTTTCCCGACCTCCTTAACCATGTGGATCACCCCTGGTTTCTTCCTCGTGCCAGAAAGTGGGCTTCCTCCCTAATGTTTCTCTTCTGTTTGTTATGACTTGTTTATTTGTTTGTTACGACTTGTTTATTTGTTTGTTACCTGATGAGTTTCTTTCTGAACAAGACTCAAAGCTTCATGAAGCAGCTCTTCTCATTCAGTGTAGCATCCACAGTGCCACACTGTGAGTGGAGAGAGGAAAGAGCCAGATGGAGGCAGCATGCTTGGTGCACAGTAGGTGCTTAATAAATATCTATAGCAGAATTAATGAAGGAATGAATGACTTATAGAAAAAGAAAGGGAAACAACAACAAGAACAATCAATTGTTTCATAGAAACATAGCATCTGGGCATTGAATGGGACTTTAGCAACGACATTTACCATTCACCTCATTCTGAAGTCCCAGCTACAAAATTTGAACAAATAGCTACATCATTCCTCTTGAACAAAGCTGAAGAGATACACTCTGGACATTAGCTGCTTATTTGGTTTATTTATGAAAAGTGTGTTGGAAAGACACCTGCCCTAGGTATTCTGAGACTTGGATCCTATCTGCTGCATGGCATCGCAGGTGAGCTGAGAAAAACACTTATATCTTAGAATTTCAGTCCTTCATAAGCAACCGGATGAAGCTCCATCACACAGTCCTTAGTATCTTTGCTTTTTGACTTTACTTTATTTCCTTCTGTACCATGCTGTTTTTGTTTCTGCTCACTTGTTACAAAAATCAAAGCTGCAATCTCTTGTCTAACTTCCTTATGAATGAATTAATGCCTTTATTATGGGAGTTGATTCATTATAAAAGTGAGTTCAATCCCCTTTCTCTCTCTCTTGCCCTTCTGCCTTCCACAACGGGATGACACAGAAAGAAGGGAGCTTGCAAGAGGCCGGTCCTGCAATCTTGAACTTTCTAGCTTCCAGAAATATAAGGCAAGACATTTCTGCACCTTATAAATTACCCAGTCAGTGGTATTCTGTTATAGCTGCACAAAACAGACTAAGACACCAGGTTAGCATAGCTAATAAGTGGCCAAACCAACATTGGAATTTGATTCCACCTGATTCCAAAATACTCCTAAGCTAGGACTAAAAGTTCTTACTTCCAGCACTAAATCTAGTACTTCTGTCACCATTCTTCTGTGTGAGAGTGGGCAATTTCCTTCTTGGAACCTCAGAAAAGCTGTATGGCTCACTGAACAGTTGTTAGAGTTGAATAGGAAGTCATGGGGTCACGGTAGAAAGTACATTGCTAACTGTGAAGGGATGTGCTCACCAGTGTCGTCACCAATGTCAGTGTTCAAGGCTTAACAATGGGTTATGGAGGGCAAATGCCATGGCCTTTCATGGGACAAGAGTAACAGGAATGATGCCAACTGTCAAGAGAGGATTAATGGTACCAGTGATGTTAAATTAGGACCTGAAGGTTGGCAGGTGTTACAAACACCATGTTAGGGCAACCCCCAAACTATCACAACTCCTTGTCTCCTTGCCTTCCTTTTCAGACTCCTTTATAGATAGTAGTGACCATGTGGCCCAGTCTGCCCTGTGGAATATCAGAAGTCCCTGGGTAGAACTCTTTAAGAGAGACCCAGCTAGCATGGACTTCAGCCCAGCATCCATTCAGTTTGCTCCTGCGCCTTTCTCTCTTGTTCTTGCTTAGAATGTAGACAGCAAGCCTGGAGATGCAGCAGCCTTCATGTGACTATGAGGATGAGTCACAACATCAAACATGGAGATGGCATGGTAGGCACTGGTTTCTAATGATTTCCAACACAACAGTTTAACATGAGCTAAAAAAAAATCCGCTGGTGGTGAAACTCTCATTACTTGAGTTGT
Source organism: Rhinopithecus bieti (assembly GCF_001698545.2). NCBI lineage: Eukaryota > Metazoa > Chordata > Mammalia > Primates > Cercopithecidae > Rhinopithecus > Rhinopithecus bieti. Next base: position 4,331,589 of record NW_016806198.1, read on the forward strand.
CTTTTATTTGCCACTGAATGCATGTAAGGATGAGATTGATGATGGCACAAACAAGGTGAGGCAGGGAGCAGGCAAGGACAGAAGAGAAAATAACTGAAGAAGCCATCTCTCATATCGCACCAAGGTACATATGCCTATGGACACCAGAGAGACAGCAGTTGCTGCCAGTGTGGAGGTCTCATGGTCTAGATTCAAGTCCATCCAACTCCTCCAGCTCATGCTTGGCAGGGGGTTTCTAAGACTGCCAAATGCCTGACCCAGAGTGAGTATTCATGTACTCATTCAGAAAGCAGATCTTCAGTATGACTCTCCAAACACACTACTAAATGCTTTTCATGTGTTGTTGTGAGCGCGGTCACATGCATAGGCTCATTTAAGCCTCCCTTTACCGCAAAGATGATGAATCCCATTTTACAAAAGAAAAAAGTGAGAGCTAGAAAGGTAAACACCATGTCCAAAGTTTCTAACCTAAGACTCAAGCCCAAGCCACTAACTCCCAATTCTGTGATGTTATTACTCTGCTGTACTGCAAATCAAATATCTCTTCCTCTCTGAAATCTGAGGGGAATCTACACACACACAAAATTGCCCACTCTCTTCTCTGTGGTCGCACAGGCCTACCTAAATCTAGGCAGGATCAAGGTGAATTGTGAGTATCATGGACTTCTCCCTGGGGCTGTGAGCACCTTCTCAGCTGGAAACAAGGCCTTATCCAGCTTCATATTCCAGCACTTAGTATGTTTTCTGAATAACTATCCATTCAAAAAATGAGTTAACTAATTAAATAACAAAGGTCAGATTTGGCACAACCAATCAGAGGGGCTGATAGAAAAAAACCCGGGCTTGAGCCACCAGAAACAACAATGGGGTGATTCTGAACCACCTGTATGTTTAGCATCTCTTCAAGTTTTTGCAATTTTAATATAAATTTTAATATTAATAAATTATTGATCTATTAATAATAAAATTATCATTATTGTAACATGTCCATTTTTATGTGTTCCTCACTTTTCTCTTATATCTAGAATCCATTCCAAGACTTCTAGATGTGGTAAAATCCAGAAGCATTTCTTTTGACATGGCTCACAGAGGCCCTGTTAAGTCAGGAATACATCTTCCCTCTTGTCATGAGAGTCATGACAAGGGAGAAAATAATAATAATTATGTTCTGAACCAGATGAAGATTGCATGTCTTATTAATAGCTGAGATATACTGTGTATACCCTCAAAGCTGGGTCAATAATGATTTGTCAGACTTCGTTACCAACATCTTTAAAAGCTGATGTGAGTCATAGGGAGCTGTTTTGCACAAGATTTGTCACCTGGATCTGAATGGGAAATGAATAACTAAATATAAAATGCCATTTTGCTGTGATTCATAGCTCTTTCAAACTGACAGACATCGTCAAGGGATACAATCTTTCCTCTATTTCTAAAGAATGCAGTCAAGGGGTCTGGTTCTTAGTTTCTTATCAACCTGAAGAAGGATCAGAGAGAATGCCTGTAAGTCAACCACAAGGAATAACTTTTTCGTTTTTACTTTCTGACAATGTTCATATCGGGGAAAGAGGCCATAATCCATGTGCTCTGTTTGTAGGAAAATGAAAGCTCCAAAATGCAATTATCTTCACCCTAGGATGCGCTAATTGGGCTGTTTCCTTTCCACAACAGGTACAATTACATTTGAAAATTAACACAAGTTGCAATCCTTCCCATCCACAAATGCTCCTCATACATCATTGTAGCATATACGGATTATCTTCTATTTACCTAAGCATTTTTCACCCAGAATTGGTGGATGTGCCTCCTAATGGGTCTTCCGAGCAACATCCCTCCACCTCCACCCAGCCCCCCACCCTATCCTTTTTCTACTCTGAAACCAGAATGATCTTTCTAAAATGCAAGCCCCTCATATCGCTGCCCCCATGTCAGACCTCAAGATAACGTCTGATGCCTGGAAGAGTTGTTCTCTCATCAGTGCTGCCAAGAACCTAGAATACCCGAAGGAATGTTGTAGGCTATGCCTCACCCCAGCCTCAAGGATTGACTGAACCTGCATAGCAGGAACCTATTTAACTTTTTAATCCTAATATTTCAAACACATATTTGATCCTGTCCATCAGAACCGGTGTTTTAGAAAACCCCAACCTGTAGAATAGAGTGCAAGGTTTCAGGCAGGATGTAGATGGCCCAGGGCATCATGCATGCCCTCTGTCTCTGCAGCCTTATGTCTTGTCAATCCCTGCTTCATAGTTTGTGCTATAACAGAACAATCACAGGAAATGGCGAGTCCACTCAGTCCCTGACCTGTGTCAGTCAGCATGCTGGGCACGTGACTGCCCTGCAAAAATCCACACAGATCTGTGGTGAGTGGGGAGCTCTTGAGCCTGACACGTGAGGTCAAACCTGAATTGGCAATCTTGGGCAATTAATCTCTCCAGGCTTCCATTTCCTCAATTGTAAAGCAGGATGTTGATAATAAATCCTACCTCCTGGGTTCTTGTGTGGCTTGCATGAGTTTTTATATATAAAGCATTTAGAACAGCTCTTGACACCTAATGACTTCTGTGTACAATCAGCTAATATTAACAATCAGTAGATAAATGACTGTCACAAAAGAGGCAGGAAATATGCATTTAGAATCAGCACAGTCTGCCTGGAAGCGCCTCTTCACGGCTTCTGCTCTCCCCACACTGACTCCCTCCCTGGGCACTCAGCCCCTGAAGGCAGTGGTGGCTTGCAAAAAGGGCCTGCCTTCACAGGGCACCAGTCCCTCTCCCTAGAGTCTCCATACTTTCCCCTGACCCTGTCCTTGGAAGTCCATGCTCAAACCATGCTCAATTGCCCCAAGCCACCTCTTCCCCTAAATACCTAGCTCCTCAGAAGACCAGATGTGAAGCCCGCTCCCAACTTGGTTACTCTGTTCTGGGAACACTTTGAGGAGTCCATGTGTGGCAAATCAATAGGCTTCAATATGTCATTAGCATCAGTGGCCATGCCACTGACTCCATGCCACATGGAGTCAGTGGAGGTGAAAACTCCCCCATAATCTCTACCTGTTCCCTTCACTGATATGGACAGTGACATAGCCTCAATCTACTGTCATACACAGTGCAAAACCAGTTTTAAGATGAGTCCTCTAGCTGCCAGCTTTCAGATTGTTGCCCCTTAGTAAATGTTTTAAAACTACAAGATATATCAGTGGATGCTAGTGTCAATTTAGTGGGAACTTTCCAGATGTTTAAATTAAAAGTATAGAATGGAATAGAATGGAATGAGTGTATTGCCTGTAGTGAGTATTGTGTAATATGTTTGGTTCTGTTTTATGTCTTTTGTGTGCATGTGTGCATATTGCAGTATAAAGTAAAGTATATTTTTTACTGTATGTCATGGGACAAGGCTATTTATAAAACACTATCTTAAGCTTTTCTTACATAAAAAATGTTGGAGCCCCATTGACTGGAATTATCCACAGCATACTCTCTTCTCTTTCTAAGATAGAAAGCCCTTATCAAAAAAAATAAAATAAAATCAAAGGACTCCCTGATATGTCTCCTCATGAAAGCACTTCAATGGCAACATGCTTAGGAACATAGAGAGTCACCCGTGTTCATAGCTCCTATCTGAGGGCTAAGTCCATCTGTCCTCATAGAATAGAGCCGAGTGTGTTCTGCAGATGACTTGGTAGACAAGGGCAGGAGTTCTTGACTCCAGAGAGAGCTGTAGTAACAGACAGTGGCATGGAAAATACTTTCTGGTGTACTTGGGGAATTGTAAAATCCACTTCCATTGTTGACACATTTACATGTTAGGGACTTGAAAAATATCTGATGAATGCATTGATTTTTCCCCTGCTTCCATCTGAATACAAGCCACCCCTCTACATGTACACACAAACCTACCTGCCTACAATCTTATCCTTGCTCCCTTCACATACTCGTTTTCTTCTAGATCAATGATTTTCGTAGCATTTTCAGTAGCAGACCCTGTGTTTCAAAGGGAATTTTTTAACAAAACCCCAACATTATCATAAAACAGATAAAAGCAACACATGAGTTCCCTGAACATTTAAATCTCCATTTTTGGATGGGGGGAGAAACCTGTAACTTTTTGTTTGGTTTTGTTTGTTTTTTGAAGAACATCTGTAGCCTACCTTCAGAGATTGGTTTGAAAAACGAGTATCCGAGAAACTCTGGTAAGCTGTTTAATGTCCGTCCTGAGCAGTTCTGAAGCCAGAGCGAGGTCACGTAGGAACGATGTTTTGCTGAAAGTGTACAGTCCTCTTATTATTAGTTGCACTTCTTCTAGCTGTACAACACTGAGCAAATCATGCTGCTTCTTGGGGCTCTATTTCCTCATTTACGAATTTTCAGGATCAGATTGCAAGATCCTGGACTTTCTTTAGGCTCTATATATCATAGAACTGATAAGGGCATATACTGAACACCTAGATGTTGATAGTCATCACAAAGCCATGGCTTGGGGTGGTAGATTGATTCACTGCCCCAGTCTTTCCTAGTTTTTGATTTTATGATCCACTCAAAGAGGCTCCACATGTCTCTCAAGTAATTTTTATAGTATTTAACTATCCAGACCACTGAGAAACTCATTTTAACATGTCTCCTTGAGTTTACAATAACTATAACAACTTTTTTAACACTTGACAATCGACAAATGCTTGTATCCATTATTTTCTTTGATTCTCACAATAATCCTGTCTTTGGTTTATAAACGAGAAGGCAAATGCAGGCAGAGTGTCTGACTTGCTGAAGTCATCCAGCAAGAGGAAGGCTGAAATCAAGCCGAGGTTGTCAGGCAGGATGGTCACGCGGGACCAGTTGTGAAAGCCCTGACAGCAGGTCACAGCGTCTCCATTTTTTTGGATCAGCAGCCCAGATACCTGAAAGAGACAAGTTACCTGATCAAAGCGGAGAGAGATTCAAATCAGGTAGGCCAGGTTGAGAGGCCCCTCAGGATCCCAGAGAGATCTGATGGCGGCTGCCCGAGATGGTGGCGGCAAGGTGGGGGGAGAGGGAGCGTTTCACTCGTATCTTTCAGGGAATCCTGAATCCTGCAACCAAAACCTCTTTCTTTACTTTGCCCCATGAAGAAATGCAGACTAACTCCAAACTAAAAACCAGCCTCCTGCTGCGTGTTATGTTCAGAGGCAGAAAGAAGTCTCTTCTCACCTCCTATTTCTTCATGAAACTTTCCTCTTGGGGTTTCCTTTCCAACCTTGGAGTGGTTCTCATGAGTATTAAATACATCAACATGTCTCTCATTCCCCGCCTCAGGCTGGAAACTGGAATCCAAGAGGCACAAGAAGGTTTAGGTGAGTTTTGTGAAGCTGCCAAATCTGATGGGCTAAATTTTCATTCTATTTATTTTATGGATTTCAAAGCTTCATATTCATTTAACTGTGAAGACAGAACTATTCCCAAGTTATTTGATAGGACAAAAACTGCACTGTGGGCAGCAGACTTTGTCCAAAGCCTGAAAAACAACTAAGGAGTAAAATGATCTTGGATTTCTTAGGATACTCCAGTAATGAAGCGGCAGGGGGTGGAATCTGACCCATCATGGTAGAGCTGAAGGCATGAGAGATGGATATGCGGGTGCCCCAAAACACACTTGAAGCTGGTGTATTAACTTCACACATTGTTTGCCATACACAGCCATTCTCACCTCCCTGGTGCTGCTGCAACAGGCATAAGTTTCAGTGGCCCCACCATCAGGCATCTTTGATGTGTGACATGTTGATTCAGAAATATTTTAGCACAGAGCACTGGATTCCCTGCAAGGAATTCAGAGTGCACCAGGGTGCACAAGGGTCTGGAAATACCTGGGCAGTGCAGGGGCATGCAAGATCAACACTAGGATAAAGGAGCATTGCAACCAGCCCTGGCACAGAAGAAGACTTTGAAGATTAGAAAATACTTAAACTCAAATTTAAAAAGAGGACTTTGCCCATTGGTCATGTCAGAGAGGCTATTCCATGCTAAGGGAATGAAAATTTGAGGATGGGCAGAAATACAAGTGAGTCTGGCATGTTTCGTAAATCCAAGTGGTCTAATAATGTTGAGTCTTCCATTTGCAAGGGTTGGGGGGGAAACACAATGAGGCAGCTAAGCTAGAGATGGTTAAGGAGAGTGTTCACAGAAGGCAGTGGGTTGGCATGGGCTTTCAGAGCCTAAGCAGAGTGAGGAGGGCACCTGCACAAGAGAGAGGGTGGTGATGGTGTGGGACATACATGATTGAAACATATGTAGAGGATTGATCCAATAAGTAATGGTATTAAAGGAAATGGGACCTAGGTTTTGCACTGTCAGAGAAGGGAGTGACAAATATAGGAAAGAGAAAACTAGAATCAACCCTATGGTGCTAAATTAAAACTGGAGTTATCATTGTGAAATAGAAAGAAAAAGAGAGAAATGAGTGGAGAGAGAGCGAGAGAGAGAGAGAGAGAGAGAGATGTTTTAAGGCAAACTAATATTAAAATAAATATTAGTTTTACCAGATATTGACACTCCTGCCAGCTGTTTTCTGCTGGAAATTTTCTATTAATTTATAAAAGTTTATTAGTCCTTTCTTATGTTGTCTCCAATTGGTTGTTAAGCCCATCAGTTAATGTTTTACATCAGATGTTGTACTTTATAGTTCCAAAATTTTAATTTGGTTCCTTTTTATAATTTACGTTTCTCTGTTAAGATTCCACATCTGTTAAATTTATTATCACTATGTTTTCCTTTATGTACTTGAACATATTTATATAGCTGCTTTAAAATTCTTGACCCAACCTCTGAGTAATCTTAGGATGAGTTTTCATCGGCTATGTTTGCATAGATTGCATTTTCCTGCTTCTATGTTTGTCTATAAATTTTTATTGTATTCTAGACATTGTAACGCTCCATTGAGAGTCTGCATTTTGTGGTTTCTCTTCAGAGACTGCTAAGTCTTGTTATCACAGGCAGTTAATTCGCTGGAAGATTAGATTGATTCTTTTAAGGTTTGTTGTTAAACTTTGCTAGAGTAGTTCTAGAGTACTCTCGCTCTAGGATGAGAGGAACACTGCTTCTCAGATGTGGTCTTTCTGGGTCTCAGTTGAGGTCTTCTCTCCACTCCGGATGATTGGAACACCTGTATTTCTCAGCACTGTGTATCATCAGTGATCTCTGCTCATCTCATAGCTCTCCAGAAGCTGTTTTTGCCAAAGGTTGGGTAGTTTTGCCCTAAACATGTATACTTTAATTCCTTCCGGTGTCTTAAGGGGACTGATACATAAATTTCTGGAGCTGCTCTTTTTTGCAGTTATGTTCTTTCTGTTATCCTGAAACTTTGTAAACTTGAAACTCTAATTTCTGCCTCACCAGCTAAGCAAACCTGCTACGCTCTGCTTGAATTCCCCTTTCCTAAGCCATGATTCAGGAGTAGCCCCAAACATAAAGTCAGGATGATCACATGATTCACCTCCCTCAGGCATCCCCCTTAATCCAACGCTCTGTACTGAAATATTTCTGACTCAAACAGAAGCGACTATCATGGCTAGGTTTCTCATTGTAAACATCAAGCCCATTTCTCACTTCCCTCCTGTGGGTTTAGGGAGGAGTTAGGTCAATCACAAATGGAAACTTTGAAACTACTTGCAAAGTTGCCTAATGTATCACAAGGCAATGTGGTAGGTTGGCAGAGCTGGTACTTCTCTAATAGGCTGAAAGTCTCAAAATTAGAGCTATAAATTTTGAGTTTAGTTTACTCTAATTCCACTACATATGTCCCAGGCACTGTGCTAGCTGCTAGAGGTACAAAGGTGGATGAAATGTGACCAGTGCCCTGAAGGATATGGTCCTGCAAAGAAAAATGGCAAGTGCTGTGATAGAGGTCTCCAGGGCAACTAGGATGAGAGCACAAATGGAGATGACCCATCTAGCTTAAAGAGGTCAGCAAAGGTGCTAAGAATGTAGAAGAAGATGATGAGTGAGTGTTTCAAGGAAATACAGAAGTTGTTCAGGCTGACTGAAGTGGGCAGGGGAAATAGCTGGTGAAAAGACAAAGAGGTTCAAGCCAGGTGGCAATTTCAGTTACAGAGAGGACAACCTATACTATGGCTATAGCATATACTGACTATACTAAAGTAAATAGAGTATACAAGCCATAGCAATGGGTGCAACACAGGATTATGTCAGGAGATACAGTCAGAGAAACAAGGCTAGCCAAGATTACAACACAACTTTAGGTCATATTCAGGCTAATAAACACAAGACTATAGCTATTGGAGCTAGAATAGTACATAAATCAGTGGCAATTATTTATGGTGTGAGGTTCCATCTCCATTCTCCACTATCCAGATCCCATCTGAAATTTCTAGTCCTATATAACACTTTTGAGACCACCAAAACTGAAGCAGAGAAGGGAGCCAGGGTGGCAAAGGAATTGAAAAGCATTTTATTCTGGTATGGTCATGGAGATAGGACTTCCTGTCACCCCTTTGTAAAGGAAACAGCTCTATCCTTATCCCTAGGCTGTTTTTTCCTAAAGAAAGTTCTGGCCAATCATGAGTTCTAACTATCTGACTCAGGGCAGTTAATTCACAGGCTCATTTTGCATTTACGAGCAGGTGTCTTTAGGTTGGGCTCTCTGGGAAACAGGCCCTGAGATGAAAATATCTATGCAGAAGGTTTACTGTGGTGTGCTGTCAGGATCAGCAACCGAAGTGATAAAGGAAGCAGAATTGGGCAGAGGGCGAGGTTAACTTGTCATACAGTTAAAACAGACATCTCAGCTGATTCCATGGGGAGTGCAGAAGTTGACAAGGCCCTTCAAAGACCTTTCGTACTTATGCAAAGGGCCAGGCTTCTGTTCCCCATCTCAATCAGTCATTAGATACATTTTCTCCCAGGGGAAAGAAAAAATCCCCCAGCGTGATCCAGCTGTGAGCTCTCAGCTGACAAACCTTCCTCTGGGACATGTGGGTGCTGCATCACTGCTTCCGTTGCAGATAACCTGCTCTGGAAAGTTCTGCCCATGGGAGAAATGATAATTAGCCAGACTATTCAGACTCCAGAAATGAGCAGTAACATATGGCAAGGATCAGCCAGGTGCTATAAACAACTTGTTTGATAGAAAGCAGGAACCAAGAGAAACAGAAGGTGTGAAAAGCACATTTATCCCCTGAGAGATGTTGAAGAAACTGGGAATGTTTATCTGGGGCGGGGGGAGGGGGGCAGAGAAGACTGGAGGGACATGAGGCCCATCTGCAAATAGCTGAAGGGCTGACAAGTAGAAGAAGCCTCTGGAATGTTCCTCAGCACCTCAAGGGGTTGCATTTTAGGTGGAGAGTGTCCCAGCAGTGAGGGCTCTAAGTTGTCTCCTCACCTGCAAATGGGGCTGCTACTGACACCATACAGGTCTTTGGTGGGAGGAGAGCTGAAGGCGTTGTCAGGACCTGAGTCTCTGCAGGTATCCTGTTCCCCTAACAGCAGGCAGCTTCCTTGATGTAGGCTGTATCTGAAAGGTTAATTCCCTCCTCTTTGGGCCAGTTCAAAAATTGTCAGCATGACTACAGCTCAGGCAGTGATTCTCAAACCTGGCTACATATGAAAAACTCTGGGAAGTTTAAAATATAGTGCTCAGCTCCAGAGAAGTGAAATCATGATCTCTCAAGATAGGGATGGGTCATTTTTATTTCTGAAGCGCTCCCCAGATAAATCTGATATGTAAACAAAATTGAAAAGCCTACGTCTTCCCTACTAGAGTGTTATTTGACTGAGAGGAAATCAGAAGGGTCATTCAAAGGATAAATGAAAAAGATTTCTGTTGCATAATGAGATCAATAGGAAATGATTAACCCCAAGGGAGGTAGCCTCGGCAAAACATAGCAAGCAAATTGATCGCTACAAGCAGGATCTGTGGCCCCAATGCTGACTGCATTGAATCAGAGGAAGTGAAGTTTTGTTTAGACAACGTGATCCAGTGCTCTATTTTAGTGAAGTAAGTGGCTTGATGAGAATAGAGTTTCTTTAAACTTTCTCATGTAGCAGGGACTGTTCTTCTCAGAGACAGCCCTTACGCCCACTGGGGCTCTAATATACTATTAGGTTGTTTCAGTAACAAAAATAAATTATACGTGTTGAAGAAAATGTGGAGATACAGAAATGTTTGAATATAGAAAAATATAAAGTATAAAGAAAAAACACCAAACTTTTTTCCAATTCTAGTCTAGTTCCAATCCAAAACTAGTCATTTCTGTAATCTTGCCATAATATACATAGGTAACATATACACTCCTTGTGTATATGTGTGTACATACACATGCACATATATGTATGTATGTATTTATCTGTGTATCAGACACTGTACTACTAAGCACTGTTGATTAATTATTTTGAAACCACAAAACGGTTTGAAAGGTTGTCTCACCTAGGGTAACAATAACAGTTATTGTCATGAGGTTGTTGTGTATTAACATTACACAACACAACATTACACAACATATTAACGTGTGGTAAAACGCTTAAGACAGTGCCTGGCCTATACTAAGGCCTCAGTAAATATTAGAAAGAGAAGAGATAAAGAAAGAGAGGAGGCCGGGCGCGGTGGCTCAAGCCTGTAATCCCAGCACTTTGGGAGGCCGAGACAGGCGGATCACGAGGTCAGGAGATCGAGACCATCCTGGCTAACACGGTGAAACTCCGTCTCTACCAAAAAAATACAAAAATCTAGCCGGGCGAGGTGGCGGGTGCCTGTAGTCCCAGCTACTCGGGAGGCTGAGACAGGAGAATGGCGTAAACCCGGCAGGCGGAGCTTGCAGTGAGCTGAGATCCGGCCACTGCACTCCAGCCCGGGCGACAGAGCGAGACTCCGTCTCAAAAAAAAAAAAAAAAAAAAAAAAAAAAAAAGAGGAAAAGAGGGAGGAAGAGATAAGGGAATTTACCCATGTTAGAAAGAGGCTGAAAGAAGGTGAGGACTCACAGTTTGTCAACCTCAGCACCATTGGCATGCTGGGCTGGAAAATTCTCTGCCATGCGGGGGCTGTCCTGCAATTCATAGGATGTTTAACAGCATCTCCAGCCTCTACAATTCCAGACCACCAGCCTCCCCTCCTCTAAGGCATCACAGTCAAAAATGTCCTCAGACATTGCCCTGGGGGGCAAAATCGCCTCCAGTTGAGAACGATTGACCTAGATCAATCATATATAAATTCTTGTTCTTTTATGAAAAAAATACATTTTAATCAAATGCATGTGTAAAACATCACAGTTGAGATCCACACACCATCTTAAATTCTGCATTTTCGCTTAATGTCACATCATGATATTGCTCCTCATCATTTAACATTCATTATAAATGTCATTTTTAGTGGCTGCATTATATCCCAGCCTTCCAATGTACTGTCATTTTAATGACACAATATTGTTAGACAGGTTGTTTCCACTCTGTGCTCTTACCGAAAAGATCATCTTCAAAATACATAACTACACACATATAGGTCTTTGTCTACATTTCTACGTCTTTTCACTGGGTAAATTTTTAGAAGTGAAATTACTGAAATAAAGTGATCGAGATACTGAAGTGATCGGGACTTGACAAATATTACCACATTGATTTCCAAAACAGCTGTCCAAGTCAACACGCCCACCAGCAGTCATGTGGGTATTTGGAATGCATGAGATATGGGGACTGGCATGGTTTTGATTTGAACTAACTGAAGGAGTCTTTTAATCTACACTTCACAGAAGTTAAAAATAAAAAATAAAAGTAAAAGACAACACACGCCATGTGGCGAGTGGTATTGATTACATCACAGGTGATGTAACTGTGCATCATTTCAATAAACTTCACAGTAAAGGAGATGGTTCTGACATCAACTCTATTTCTGTTCCCTAAGGGACTGAGGGAAACCTTAAATAGTCTAGTGAGGAAAATGTATCTCTCATTTCTAGAGAGTTACCAGCCCTGCTGGGAGCCACACGAAGAAGTTGGAAATGAAATACAAGGCTGGTGGTCCAGCCGGCCACATGTCAAGCTCAGAACCATGATGGATATCTGATTTCCATCCCACTTGAAAGTGATGTCCAAATCTTCTACAAGAGGAATTATGAAAGAATTTGAAGTATTCTTTTTTTTTTTTTTGAGATGGAGTCTTGCTCTGATGCCCAGGCGGAAGTGCAGTGAAGTGATCTCAGCTCACTGTAAGCTCCGCCTCCCGGGTTCACGCCATTCTCCTGCCTCAGCCTCCCGAGTAGCTGGGACTTACAGGCACCCGCCACCACACCCGGCTAATTTTTTGTATTTTTAGTAGAGACGGGGTTTCACCATGTTAGCCTGGATGGTCTCGATCTTCAGATCTCCTGATCTGCCCGCCTCGGCCGAATTTGTAGTATTCTAGAATTCTTATAGAAGGCAGAAATCTGCTGCTTCACTCCTCTATTTGAGGGGAAAACTTTCAGAATGGAACAGGAACTCAGATCTACTTATAGGCGGCCATGAAACCCTGAGTCAGCTATGGAAATTTCCAAGCCCAGATATCAGGTTTGCACGTGGGTGATGAATTCCAGCCTCTCAAAAGACTGGTCTGGCATAAGTGCTCTAGGACCCTCAGACACCAGGCCTCTCCCACTTATTCTTCATTTTCTATGGGAGGTCACATAGGCTTCTTGGACAGTGTTTACAATCAAGGGTGGAATAAACGAGCTAACAAAGAAGACTGACTCATCCAAGTGGGCTATTGGCACAACCCAACAGAGCTGAACATATACATTCTGGATGTTCATTTGATAAGTAATTCCATTTCACAGACATTCATTAGTGTTAGTTTAATGTCTGTTGTAAGTACTATAGATGATTAACACGACACTGTCTCCATCCTCCAACAGTTGAGAAGATTTTTAAAAATATGCAATTATCTACAATGTTAGGCATAAAGCTAAAAATAAGTCTATTATAAACAGAGTGCCCAGGGACTTCGTTGCAAGGACAAAAGATTGCAGAGCACTTAGCACATGCCAGGCAGTGTTATGAGGGCTTCACGCTGAGTCAATGCCTCTCACTCACAATGCCATTCTGAAACTGATGCTGTCATAGACAACTTGCCCAAGATCCCACAGCTGGTAAACAGAAGAGCTGAAGGATGAGCCCGCTAGCTGGATCCAGCATGATGGCTATGCTGTGCATGTTGCTTCTTGTTCACTAGGGGTTTAGGAAGAGCCTCGTGAAGGTAAATACAATGGAGCTTTCAGAGGTAAAAATGGAAGGACAGATCTTCCAGATAGATGGACTTAGGAGTTAAGCCAGATAATCGGTACATAACCAAGTAGGCAATAGGGAAGTCAATAAGAATTTTTGGGCAAGGGAATCACATGATCAAAAACTTCAACACAATGAATCTGGAAGGAATAAGTGGGAGAAAGGAGACACTGAAAGGTGGTAGGGAGATATGTATGATGGAACAGTTAGGCATGCGGCAGTCTTGGGACGAAGGGAGGGTGGCTGTAAGATAAATATCAGGCTTTAATGAGCATGGTATTGTGTTGTGATTATCATACTAGCCCACTTATGTATTTATTCACCCAGAATACATACATATATATATATCACCAATGATCCTGGCACATAAAAGCTACTCAATAAAAACCTGATTTTCTGAGAGAAGAAATAAATGTCATGCCTCCAGGTTATCCTGTAAGTCTGCAATAGGATATTGTTCAATGCCCCGTGTGTGAGTGCTTGTGGTGTGTGTGTGTGCGCACGCATGTGGTGTAAGAGCTGGAATTTAGCCCAGAGCTCCATGTACACCACTTTTTTTGCCGATAGACACTGGCTTCCATCTGTGATTCTGAAAACCATGGCCAAATTCGGTCTTTGAAGTACAGAGGCTCAGAGCTTGAATAAAGGTTGACATAGCAAGAGTCTGCAGGACATGGGCCTCTCTGAGCAGCAACACCCAACCCCTCCTAGTCATCAGAAAGTCTATAGCCCCAGAAGGACCTTTCTGATGCAAAAGTGAAACCCAAATTGTAGCTAAAAACAGAGCAATGCAATATGATGCCTCCATGCTAGTGAGCCCTGCGTGTGGGCAAACCAGGAACCCTCCTGCATTCCATGCCCATTCTGCCTGTGTATGACAGTTGTTCCATCCCCATCTCAGTGAGCAGGAACTGGATAATGATTTGTGCCCAGGATTGTTAGAAAGAATGACATTGACTTCACATTGATCAGAGATTCAATGCAAGTTTTGTCTCTGAGAAGCCACCAACTCTTGGGCAATGTATTTAATTTCCTCTGCCCTGGTTTCTTTCTTTTCTTTTCTTTTTTTCTTTTTTTTCTCTCTCTTTTCTTTCTCTCTTTCTTTTCCTTTCTTTTCTCTCCTCCCTCCTTCTCTGTTTCTTTCTTTCTCTGTCTCTTTCCTATCTTCCTCTCTCCTTCCCTCCCTCTCTCTTTCCCTCCCTCTCTCCTTTCCTTTCTTTCCTTTCTTCCCTTCCCTTCCTTCTCTATTCCTATTTCTATTTCTTTCTTTCCTTTCTTTCTTTCTTGAGACAGTCTCAATATTGCTCTAGCTGCAGTACAGTGTCACAGTCATAACACACTGCAGCCTCCACCTCCTGGGCTCAAGCAAACTTCCTGCCTCAGCCTCTCAAGTAGCTGGGACTACCACAACCAGCCAATTTTTTTTTGGAAGAAACAGGTCTTGCGTGTTTCCCAGGCTCTTCTTGAACTCCTGGGCTCAAGCAATCCTCCTGCTTCAGCCTCCTGAGTAGCTGAGTCTACAGGCAGGAGTCACTGTGCTGGGCTGCTTTGGTTTTCTTATTTGCTAACTCAGGATGACTTTAGCTTACAGGGTTGTGCAAGTGTGGGGCCAGTGCCTGGGAGTAAGAGCCTCCTCCAGTCATGCACCCTGGGTGCCTCACATGCCTCACCCTAGCCCCAGCCCTGGCGAGAAGCTGTGAAGGAACCTGGCATGTGAGGAACCACCATGGATCTTTCCAAGTGACTGAAAGGAAGGAGGTGTGTATGCTGGGGACACACTGTCAGGAGAGGATGAGGAGCTGACATCAGATACTGATGGCTCCAGCCCCAAGACAAGAGTGTCAGGAGATGCCCCTCAGCACCCCATAGGTGGGAAGCCCAAAGGGTGGATTACAGGCAGCCCCTGACCAGACTTTTCAGAGACGAGCCCCAGAGCATCAAAGTGAAAATGGTAGTATTCAAAGTCATCAGAGAAAAGGAAAGGTTACCTACAAAGGGATGGCAATTATACGTTCAGTAGACCTTATATCCCCAACAACAGATGTCAGGAAAGATGGTGTATCATCGGGAAAATGCTGAGGAGAAATGATTAACAATCCAATATAAACAATAAATAGTAGACATCCATTTTTGAACACTTGTATGGTAGCCTAGAGCTCTGTATTTGGCATAACGATTATTTAATAATGAGAGTTAAATAAAGACGTGTAGGAATACAAAAAATCCACTACTCGTTGGCCCTTACTGAAAAAATAATCAGCAAGAGGATGGATCGGGATGGAGAAAATACAGGTGATCACAGAAAGTAGTAAAATATAGTGGAAAGTACATTTAACAATTGACTTCAAGAAATTAATAAGGATTGCTATTGTGTGTTTTACAGGTAGTGAAATTAAAATTAATAACAAAGAAGATACTGGGGTGTTTAATAAGTAAAGTGTCTGAGATAATATGTGCCTTATGAGAATGATTGAGATAAAGAATAAATGTAAAATTTGTTAGAAAAGCAATTGGTTGAGTGTGAATATTGGAAATAAAGTTTAACAGCAGAAAAAATGGAAATCGTCATCATCTTGCAGTGAATGTAAGTATCCGGCACCTTCCTGTTAGGGGCCCTCTTCTAGGCATTGATGATACAGAGATGAGCAAGATGGAAAAGTCTTTTTTTGCATGGATTTGTTAATGTAAATTGTAATGTATTCCTAGAGTCACCTTGGTTACATACAAGAATGCTGAGACCCACTTTAGTTTTTTTTTTTTTTTTTTTCTAGAAAGAGGTGGTGCATATAAACTATAGATAGAGTGTTACATGGGGAGGGACTTGCCTTTTGGATATGAGTTAGTTTATTCTTGCATTGCTGTAAAAAATTTCCGAGGCTGGAAATCTTTTCTGTCTCTACCAAAAAGAACCCCCAAATTAGCAGCTTATGGTAGATCCAGCTACATGGGAGGCTGAGGCGGGAAGGTTGCGTGAGGCCAGGAGGTGAAGGCTACAGTGAGTTATCATTGTGCCACTGTACTGCAGCCTGGGCAACAGTGAGACTCTGCCTCAAGAAAGAAAGAAAGAAAGAAAGAAAGAAGACATTTATAAAGAAAAGGGGTTTCATTGGTTCACAGTTCTGCAGGCTGTACGGAAAAGCATGACTGGCATCTGCTGGCTTCTGGGGAGGCTTCACAGAGCTTTTACTCATGGCAAAAGGTGAAGCAGGAGCAGCCATGTTACATGGTGAAAGCAGGAGCAAGAGAGAGTTGTGTGGTCGGGGGAGTGTCACAGTTTACAACAACAAGATCTGGTGAGAACTTACTCATTACTGCAAGGACAGCACCAAGTCATGAGGGCTCTGCCCCCATGACTCAAACACCTCCTGCCAGGCCCCAGCTACAACACTGGGGCTTACATTTCAATGTGAGATGTGGGCAAGGACAAATATGCAAACTATATTAGGGTGCTTCCCTGATGGTCATGGAAAAAGAAAGTCTTCTTGATGAGAACCCTGATGCCACTGTCTTTGGCAATGAGCATATTTGATATATTATGTATGTCTTTATCCCATGGGTTTAGTATGAAGAGCTGCAAATAGCTGAGCTTTAGCACACAGGCACCACTGAGCGCAGGAAGATAAGAGATGCCTTGGGCTGAGCAGGGGTGGTACAGCAGTCCTGGAGAAAACCAAAGCACAGAGGGACCTCCGGCGAGCAGATGTGTATTCAGGGCCCATCCTCTTGTCTTGACCTTGAGCAAGTCAGTTACCCTTCTCTGTGTCTCAGTTTCCCGATCTGTACGGTCACTGCTTCATGAGATTGCAATGAAAATCATGATGAACCTGTTGATTCACGTCTTTGTAGGCGCTCCCCACTGATTAATAATGGGTGTCCAAATGCTGATTGGAGTCCCTCGAATACTTTTCTTATTTCTCACAATGTGCTTAAGGTCTTTGAAGGCATATACTGGTTCTTATTCATGTTTGTATTCCCAAGCATTGTTCTAGGAACACAGTCACTTATTAACAAATATTTTTTAATTGAACTAAAGTAAATGGAATGAAATTGGATTGAATTGACAAAGATGCAACCTAAACATGATACAATTAAAGAACAATAGGAGACTCCACCGCATTAAGGACTTCTCCCAGCTTTTACAGGATTACAGAAATTCAGAGACGAGGGAGATGAAAGTAGACTGAACAGACAGTTACTGGGGACAAACACTTCCTGAATAACCACTTTGTGCCTGACACCATGCCAGTCCTTCTCCCAAACACTTTCTCATTAACTCCTAACAACACTCAGAAAAAAGCATTATTACCTTCATTTTATAAATGAAAATCCCGGGGTTCAGAAAAGCCAGGTCACCTGCCCAAGGTGACCTGAGGAAAGTGGCAGAGCCAGAGTAAAAAGTGAGCTTCTCCGCGGCTGCAGCCCCCTCTCTGCTTTCTCATTCAGCCCCAGGCTTGGGGATGGGGGGTAACTGTTCTGCTTGTTTCTATTTGATTCTCTTTTGTTTCTTTGTGCCACATTGGCAAAGCTGTACTCACCATGCCTACTTTCAATTATAGCCTGCAAGCCTGTGCTTTGAAGAACATAATTTATTTTCCCAGTCAGACCAAATAGAAAACACAACTGTGTGTTTAAATACTAATTAACCTTTTCACATATCTTTCTCTCTTTCTCTCTTGCTCTCTCTCTTTCTCTCTCTTCTCTCATTCTTCCAAAGCAAAAGCATGTAACATGTAGGACAATTCTTGCCAATTTTTTTTTCCTGGACTCTATCAGTTGGAAGTCTGCAGCATATGGCTATGAGGACTTCTGTACTTGAAGTCAAATTCCTTTAGAAAGAGAAGACCGCCATGCATGTGGTCACCAATGTGTTTGTTTCTCTGCACTGAGAATTCTAAGTTCCCTTTACTGTAGAGTTTGCAGGGCCCATTTCGAGGATGGCTTTATTGGGTTTCCATTAATATCATTCTCATTGGCCATATGTTACTTTCCCCTGTCTGAAATCTCTCATAGTTTAAAAGACTTGGGCTTTGAAAGCAGACAGCTGGCCCATTTAAACGAACTTTATACATCCACATAAAGCAGCTTAAAAATTACTTCATTAGCATCTCCACGTCCGCATTTTAATTTTCTAATATTGCCGTCCATCTCCCACTCAGCTGCAGTGCTCCTGTTTTTACAGCCATCTCCTCCTGTTCTGCATCTAGATCCTTGCATTGACCACTTAGCTTTGGAGTAGTGGTATCACCTTTGACCTCAAAATCTTTTTGGAATGCAACCGTCTGCACTTCGACCCAATCTGAGTGCCCCATTCAGAAAACACCCCTTTATTCTCAGTACCGTTTTTTTTTTTTTTTTTTTTTTT
>NW_016806198.1:4350418-4396738 GCF_001698545.2 Rhinopithecus bieti
TTTTTGAGATGGAGTTTCACTCCTGTTGCCCAGGCTGGAGTGCAATGGCACGATCTCAGCTCACCGCAACCTCCGTCTCCTGGGTTCAAGTGACTCTCCTGCCTCAGCATCCCAAGTAACTGGGAATACAGGCATGTGCCACTATGCCCGGCTAATTTTGTATTTTTAGTAGAGACAAAATTTCTCCATGTTGGTCAGGCTGGTCTGGAACTCCCAACCTCAGGTGATCCACCTGCCTCAGCCTCCCAAAGTGCTGGGATTACAGGCATAAGCCACAGCACCTGGCTAAAAGTAAGGACTTTCTGTAAGAAAGGAACGGTAAATGGAATTGGATATCACAGAGAAGTCTGATAGAGTAATAAAGAGTTGTATTTATCAGGTTTTGTAACAAAGCGGTCAATGGTTTCCCTTGTTACGGGGTCCCCAACTCCCAGGCCACGGACCAGTACTCAGACCCCAAGCTCTGCCTCCTGTCAGATTAGTGGTGGCATTAGAGTCTCATAGGAGCATGGACCTTATTATGAGAGGGTGCACTTGAGGGATCTAGGTTGCGTGCTCCTTACGAGAATCTAACTAATGCCTGATGATCTGAGGTGGAACGGTTTCATCCCGAAACCATCCCCCATACTACAATCCGTGGAAAACTTGTCTTCCACAAAACCGGTCTTGGGTGCCAAAAAGGTTGGGAACCTCTGCCTCATCAGACACATTTATGTTGGTAGAAGGATAAAGACACCGAATTGCGATACTTCACAAAGGAATGAGAGGGGAAAAAGTGTTGCGGTAAAAGGTGTAGATCCTTATTTCAAAGAGCCTAGTACAATGCCTGGCTCACAGTGGACTCTCAGTAGATAAAAGTGAATGAATCAGGTAGAAGCAAGAGTCAGACCGATGGACAAGGACCCCAGTGCCTTAGTTTGAGAACATGTTCTGAGGATTTTTCTTTCAAAAGTAGTTCACAATCTAACTAAGAATATAAGCAAGTATATTGGTAAAAATTGCAATATGACCTTTAAAAGGTATGCAATCAAGCAGTAAACTGGGTGTCACGTACTGAGTCATAAGAAACTGAGGCTGTCTCTGTGCTTCATTTACAAGCAAATGGGTGAAGTTTTCCTGGTGTTAGTACAACCCCAAGGTCTGATCTTCAAGTCAAAATCTCCATTTGACTAGTGGAGAGGTGAACTGTCTCTTGCTCTTAACTTACAACTATTACATTATGTAGAGGCTGGTATTCATTCATTCATTCATTCATTCATTCATTCATTCATTCAACAGATATAAACTGAGCTTCTACAATGTAGAAATCCTTATGTCCTACCATCAGGTGACAGTGACTAGAATGTGTAACTAAGAGAAAGACCAGAATGTGGGCATCTGTTGGGCAGAACATCTGATTCCTGGAAGCAAAGTTACATTCGGATTTGTTGTTACTAGTTTGAAAGTTGCTCCTCATGAGCTGCGGGGTTAGGGGAGTTAGTTAGGATCTTAATAACTATGGACTTAGAGCAATAGTAGCCTGATGGCCATGTTTGCCTAAAGATTGACCTTCTCAGTTGACCAGATACTGATTGCCAGACAATCACTCACATTTTGAGAACATTACTAGAGAAACCAAAAACCATTCTTATAGGAATTTCTTTGCAATCAAAGTCCAATAGCTAGTGATGCTGTGGCA
This sequence comes from Rhinopithecus bieti, assembly GCF_001698545.2. NCBI lineage: Eukaryota > Metazoa > Chordata > Mammalia > Primates > Cercopithecidae > Rhinopithecus > Rhinopithecus bieti. Next base: position 4,352,097 of record NW_016806198.1, read on the forward strand.
TGAGGGCAGAGATCACCCACATAGAAGGTATGAAGTCAATATTTTTGGATGCATGAATATATAGTGGGTTTCACGCAATGTGACAGTGAGATGGAGCCAGACGTTCACTTTGCTAATCTTATTGGTTCCAACTGTCTTTCTTTTGCCTTTTTTCCTTCTAACCTGGCCCAGCCTAGACTGAAATGGTCCAACTCAAGTCTTGCTGTCTGTCCATTCTCCAAAACTCCCAAGGGAAAGATGACGTATAAGTGTGAATGTGTGTGTGCACATGTGTGTGTAGGGGGACCAAAAGAAAGACAGTTATAAGTTCAAGTATCCATCAAGAAATATCTACCAAAAATATCTTTGCCCTCATATTAAAGGTTAATAACTAAGTAATAAAAATTAAAAACTACAATAACAACAACCACGGAGTATAGGTTTGCTATCCTCATTTTACAGAGGAGGAAGCCGATTTCCAAAGAGTCAGTGACTTACCTGAGTTGCCATTATCAGAAAGTGGCAGGAACGTGGTTCAAACTCTGGCCAATTTGACTTCACATGCAGCAAATGCCCAATGCATCCAGCACTTAGTTTTCTCTTCAGTAAAAGAGGAGATTCACCTTAATAGTTTATTTTAATCCTAACAGTCCCTGAAAGAATGTATGTTGCTTCCTTTCCCTCAGTGCGTTGCATAGCATGGGGTCTTGCAGTGAGCGCTTGCGCATTTATTCAGGTGATTTACACAAGGTCCAGTAGGTGGAGCTAGAGAGTAGACACAAACTTCTGTGGCTGATGAGGAGGAGCTAATAACTGGCTATTGTCCTCACTCATCCTATTTGTTAGTTGATTTCCCTCTTCAGGATAAAAATCACTGCTATGAGCTAGGCTTGGGGTGAAAGGAGATGAGTCTCCCAAACCTGAAAGATTAAGGCTAAACTGGAATTTGCTACTTAAACTAAGCTCTGGGTATAATCTTCTACGAGAAGGGAAAATAAGTAGAAGAAATAAAAATACTTTGTTTTTCACAGGTAATAAGTATAGACTTACTGAAAGGTGCAGCCCTGGGTTTGAGTCCTGGTTCTCAATCTCTCTCTCTTTCTCTTTTTTCTCCTCTCCTCTCCTCCTTTTCTTCTCTCTCCCCCTTCCCTCTCTCTCTCCCCCTCCCCTTCCCCAGTCTCTCTCTCTTGCTCTCTCTTTTTGTCTCTCTCTTTCCCACTGTCCTCACTCTTCTCTCTCTCTCTGTCTCTCTCTCTCTCTCCCTCCTCCTCCTCTCTCTCTCACTCTCTCTCGTTGCTGTCGTTTATTTGTTGTGAATCAAGGTCCAAATAAGGAAGTTCAAGACCTTGCTATAGGCTGATGTTATTCTTTCTTATTCTTATTCTTCTTTCTTATTCTTCTAATAGACTTCATGCTTTAGAACAGTTTAGATTTACAGAAAACTTGAGAAGATATTACAGATTTTCACGTACTCCACACCCAGTTCCCTCTATTTTTAACATTTTACATTAACATGATACATTTGTTGCAATTAATAAAGTGATATTGATACCATATTGCCAACTGGAGTCCACAGTTTATTCAGATTTCCTTAATTTTAAACTAATTTCTCTTTCTGTTCCAGTATTCATCCGAGATACCCCGTTACATTTACTTGTCATGTCTCTTTAAGGCTCTACTTGGCTCTTTCTCAGACTTACCTTGTTTTTCTTGAACTTGACTTTTTTTTTTTTTTAATGGAGTTTCGGTCTTGTCACCCAGGCTGGAGCGTAGTCAGGCAATCTTGGCTCACTGCAACCTCCACCACTCGGGTACAAATGATTCTCCTGCCTCACCTTCCCAAGTAGTTGGGATTATACACGACGACCACTACACCAGGCTAATTTTGTATTTTTAGTAGAAACGGGGTTTTACCATGTTGGCCAGGCTGGTCTTGTACTCCTGACCTCAGGTGATCCACCTGCCTCAGCCTCCCAAAGTGCTGGGATTACAGGCGTGAGCCACTGCACCCAGCCCGACCTTAAAAATTTTGAGGATGGTTCGTAAGATGTTCCACTACTGAATTTTTTTCTAATTTTTTTTCTCATGATTGGACTTTTTGGGAGGAAGAGATGAAGTGCCATTTTCTTCACATCATATCAGGGTACACATAATCAACATGATTTATGACTGTTGATGTTTAACCTTGATCACCTGGTTGAGGTAGTGTTTGTCAGGTTTCTTCACTGAAAAGTTGCTATTTTTCCCTCTTTCCTGACTGTTCTCTTTAGAAGAAAGTCACTATGTATGACTGACACCTAAGAAGTAGAAAGTTATGTTTCTCTTCTTGGAGGATAGAATATCTACATCAATTATTTGAAAATTGTCCTCATTCCTTAATTCAGTTATTTATATGAGCATATGCTCATGAATATTTTATACTTTGGGTTTAATCCAATATTCATTCATTTCCTTGTTCATATTGTTCATCATCAGGAGCGCTTCCAGTTGGTTCTTCTCCTGTGTTCTGCTCCTGTGGCACGGTCCCATCAATGGAGGCCGGTATTGCATTTCTTTTGGGCCATTTTGTTTCCCTCCCTCTCTCCATTCCTTCCTTCCTTCATTTCTTCCTTCCTTTCTTACTCCCTTCCTTCCTTCCTTCCTTCTTTCCTTCCTTCCTTTTTTTAAAATACAACTTTGCTCTATGCTACAACATGTGAGATGAATAAGAGAATCTCTGCCCTCAAGGTGTTCCCAGACAGACAAAAGGCATACAAATTCAATACACGATAGTAAATTATATAGAAAAGAAAACACAAGGTGCCAGATAGAGAAAAGGGGTAAAACCCCGTTTAGTAGAACGGGGTGGTAGAGCGAGTTCTGACTTGCTGGCTCTCTGTGACCTTCACAAGATCATTTCATTTCTCTGGGCCGGACATTACAAACCACGAAACAAAAGAAGTTGAAGGGAGTGAAATTTTAGTGGGGGAAAGAGCTAACTTTTATTTTTAAAAACAGACGATATATCATGCATTATGGTAGGAAAAATATATTCTTGATTTATTTATTCACTCATTAAAAGCATAAATGAGGAACTAGGCAATGGGAAAGGTGATTTATATTAAATGATTCATTCAACAGATTATTTATTCACCACCGGATCTCTACTAATTCATGTACCTCTAACAGAAAAAGGTGTTCTGCTACCCATTTTACAGAGCCTGAGTCTCAGAGACCTTAAGCAGCCTGCTGGAAGCCTTCCTAGTAAGTGGAGGGGGCAGATCTGAACTCAGGTCTGCCTTGCTCCAGGGCCTCTCCTGCCATGACTCAGGATTACTCTTCATTTCTTCTATGATTGCAGACATCTCTCTTGCAGGGGCTTAAATAGCTTAACAAGAGCTCTCAGCACAGAAGTTAGCATCCTGGGGAACCTCTCCCTAAGTCTTAGTGTTTGGTAATAAGTTTCTCTTGGACTCTGGCTCCAACTCCTGATCCCTTATAAGTGACTATTCGTTTTGCAACATTTCCCAACTTGCCTGCCAATTCATTTCCTGAGCAGATCACGCAGAGATGAATTGTGGCAAGATGGGACCCTGCCGGCCTCTGCTCTCACGGGGGCTTGGACAGGAGACAGCCTCTCCAAGGAATGCTGCATCAGCAAGGCCACACGCCATCCTTGGACACATTACCGTGGGCACAGGGAAGGATGGTTTGGTGAATGATAAAGCACGAGCTTTGGAGGAAGCACAAAAAGTCTGATCTATCTCTAAGGGCAGCACAGGACAGAAGGGAAAACATTGCAATCAGAATCAAAAGAAGGAAATGGAAATCAAGATAGTTACTGAGCATCAACTGTACACAAGGCACATACCAGGTAGAGTTAACAAGTACTCCTTGCCCACAAGGAGACAACTTCCTGTAATGCTTGCAGAAATAGAGCATCAAATAACTTGTGACTCATGAGACTGGTGCTTTGGAAAACTGGTGAAATATTGCAGGGGGCTCCCCTAGAACACTGTCCTGAATGTCTCTCTTCATGCAACCTAGAACAACACTCTGATCCTTGCTGTTAACAGACAATGGATATGACAAAACACACCCACTGTGCTAATAAAATTTAATGCTCAAATCAAGCAATAAAATTGCCTATTCATATGCATTTTTATATCTCCCTATATAATAAGAAGAATCACATTTCCCTAAGAAGAATGTCTTAAGTCAGTGTGCAAAGTACCGGTCCTCACACTCAGTCCATTGATTTCACAGATAACATCCAAGGGGCACACAGGGAAGAAGGCAGGAGTTGGAGGAGTGGCTGGTTTGAGATTTTGTTTCTTGGTAGTACAATGTGGCTTAAAAGTGAGTTGAGAGTATATTTTCCTTACCTCCTTTCAAGACAGGACTGAGGAAACATAAGCAGTTAGATAAAATTTAATCTTTTTCTCTCTCTTTTTCTCCATGTGCTCTGAGTTCAGTGTCTCGGTACTCTTTTCAGTGCATCTGGCCAGTCATATTAGTTCACAGTTTTGTGTGTGGACAAGCAGCTTGTTCAGTGTTGTTTATTCCTCATCAAAACCCATGTTGCAGGCTTTGTTCATGCAGATGAACAGGGTGCCTGGTCATCCCTTCTCCCCAACAAAATGCTTAGAAGCCAGGACACCACAAGGGTTTACTCTAGTTCTCCATCTGCAGAAAAGAAAGTATAGACATAAGAATGAAGACAGAAATGTGGTCAAGATATGGGAATTCCATGAGAGAAGAGTTGTCTGATTTTGTCATGCAAAAATACAAATAAGATTTGTATTTTTATCACAAGTCATTGAATAGTCCTTAATAAAAATGCAGGTCATTCATTGAGGCATTTAAAATAATTTTCAAATCACTTAAAAGTTAAATTAGATAAATAAAGTTAATGGGTAGAGGGCAGACTGCTATGAACTTTTGTTCTAAAAAAAGAGAATGCTGGGAATGCATGTATAAAACAGAAAGAGAAAAATAGATCAGAAAGTACTTACTTTTGCCTAGAATAGGACATTCAGTGATTACTACAAAGGAGTGCTATCTTCTTTCTGTTCAATAAATAGGAATTTCAGGTGAACAAGGTGGTGGTGGAGGAAAGTCTGAGAAGAGTTTTTCCTAAATTCAACTTTAGGTACCTTGAGAGTTGGGGTGGTATTGTCACACCCATAATAACGATAAAGTTATTGTGAGGATACCTGATCCAGACACAAAGGTATTCTTTGTGAATAGCAAAGTGTTGGAAAATTAAGGATGTATTGCTTTTTCTTTCGTGACATCATCATCTTTGTTATTTGAGTGCCTAAAATCATTGAGTTCCAGCTCTGCCACAAAATAGCGATGTGACTTTGAATACGTTCTGCAACCTGTGTTTCCTAGACTGTACAATGAAAGCACAGCACCCCATGGTCTCTAGGGCTCCTTCTAGGCTGGTGTGATTCAACACATCTCCTGGCCATGCTCCAAGTGCTCCATCCATGGTTGGCACTGGCACCTGCAGGATCCTTGGCCCAAAGCAGCATGTTCTTTAGTGAGGGGGACACACAGGGTACCCTGAATCTCAAGAGTGTAAGATCTTTCATAGAAGACTTTGGCAGAGCCCAGAGAATAGTGGACATATGCATTCAGCATTATAAGAGATAACTCAGAAATTATAGCATGAGAGACTAAGGTAAACTACAAGGAGAAACTCAGTAGCAGATTAGGCCCTAAAAGATCTTTCCAAAGTGAATAATACTACTTGTGAATTTTATCTTTGCATGAAACTGAATTTGATAAGTATTCTAGAGCAAGCCCTCTAAAAATACATTCAATAATCATATAAAAACATTTTGTTGTTGTTGTGGGATAGACTAGAAAAATGAGCAGATGTCAGTGGTAACTGGTGTCTTAGCTTGGGCTGCTAAAAGGTATATGCAAGGTACCTTGAATCTTAAAATATCATAAACTAGGTGATATAAACAACAAGCATTTGTTTCTCACAGTTCTGGAGGCTGGGAAGTCCAACATCAAGGTACCAGCAGATTTGGTGTCTGGTGAGGGCTGCTTACTGTTTTATAGATAGCTGTCTTATTCCTGTGTCCTTACACAGTGGAAAGAGAAGCAAGCTCTCTTGAAACTTTTAGAAGGACGCTAATTTTATTTGAGGGCTCTGCCTAACAACCTCACCTAGTTCTAATTTCCTCCCAGAGACCCCATCTCCTAAAACCATTAGATTAAGGGGTAGGGTTTTAACATGTGAATTTTAGGGCGACACAAGCATTTGGTCCATAACAGCTGGTAACAGGTCTGTAACAGCTATGATCAGGAAGGAAAGGAAGGAACACAACCTCACCAAATTAAGTTTTGGGAAATTTCTGAATCTTGCTGGTCATTGATCCCTTTTATCAAAAGAGACAAGGCGCTAATGATCTCTACAATAATTATTTCCTTAACCAGCTATGAAAAACCTTTTGAAATTAGTTTGGAGGAAGATGAATTCCTTTTATTTCATCCATTTATTTATTTTGTCCTTTCATTCAACAAATATTTATGGGCTATGTCTTGTGCTAACCACTATAGATAAAGAAATGTGTAAGACAAAGCTATTGTCTTCAAGAATACCCATGGTGGAGGAATTGTGTTTAGATTCTAGATATTTCTCTTCTTAAATCATATTTCTTAGAATATAGGTACAGCTTTGGAACATTGTGATAATTCTAAAGTTGTTTACCTTTCGTGCTTAGGGCTGAAAAAAGCTACAAAAATAATAAAGACTTGGAGATGTATTAAACAATATCCATTATTTTCTCATCTTCATCTGTTGTTTCAGCCATTTCCTTAACAGCATCTTTCTTGGAGAAAACCTCTTCACCTTTGCAAGTAAATCCCCTAAAATGAAGACCACACTGCCTACTGCATCCCGTTCTCACTTTAAGTAGTTCTGAGAATCAGCGTGCTGTAATTTTGCTGACTAAAGCCTGTCTTCATGTGCCATTTACCAAACAGTCCCTACTTATCTTCATCAGGGCCACACAGAACAGGCCTAATCAATAATTTATATTCATATAGCAGCTATTTGACTATTATTGATGACCTAGAGAAAATGACTTCACCTTTCTGGTTTCACAGTTTTGTGATCTATGAAATGGAGACAAAACTACCTTCTTTTACCTATAGGATAACTAGGAGTATCAGCATTTGATTTGCAAAAGTTCAGTGTTGATTGCTATTAGGTACTATATATATACCACGAATTATTGTTAATAATAATGCCACTTGAAGTAGTAGAAATAATATTCATAAGTTGTTGATATTAATAACAGCACAGCATGTACACTTAACAAAAATATCACTATTAAAAGGACTGTACTGTTAAAAGGATTTATATCTGACATGCAAGGATAGTTCAACATATGAAAATTAGTCAATGCAATATGCCATATCATATTAACAGGATGATGGAAAAAACACATGATCATCCCAAGTGTTGCAAAAAAAAAGCACTTAGCAGAATACAAAACCCTTTCATGATGAAACACTCAACTCACTAGTAAATAGAAGGAAATTGCCTAAGCATAACATAGGCCATCTATGAAAAGCTTGTATGGCCGGGCACAGTGGTTCATGCCTGTAATCCCAGCACTTTGGGAGGCAGAGGCAGGCAGATCACCTGAGGCCAGGAGTCTGAGATTAGCCTGGCCAATATGGCGAAACCCCATCTCTACTAAAAATACAAAAATTAGCCAGGGTGGTGCATGCCTGTAATCCCAGCTACTTGGGAGGCTGAGGCAGGAGAATCACTTGAACCCAAGAGGTGGAGGTTGTAGTGAGCTAAGATTGCACCACTGCACTCTCCAGCCTGGGCAACAGTGATATTTGTCTCAAAAAAAAGAAAACCAAAAAGAAAAGCTTATAGTTAATATTTTGTCATCACCAGGCCTGCCTTACAAGAGCCTCTGAAGGAAGCACTAAACATCGAAAGGAATAACCGGTACCAGCAAGTGCAAAAACATACCAAATTGTAGAGACCATCAACACTATGAAGAAACTGCATCAACTAATGGACAAAATAACCAGCTAGCATCATAATGACAGCATCAAATTCACACATAACAATATTAACCTTAAATGTAAATGGGTTAAATGCTCCAATTAAAAGACACAGACTGGCAAACTGGGTAAAGCGTCAAGACTCAATCAGTGTGCTATATTCAGGAAACCCATCTCACATGCAAAGACACACGTAGGCTCAAAATAAAGGGATGGAGGAATATTTAACAAGCAAATGGAAAGAAAAGAAAAATGATTGCAATCCTAGTCTCTGATAAAACAGATTTTAAACCAACAAAGACAAAAAAAGACAAAGAAGGGCATTATGTAATGGTAAAGGGATCAATGCAACAAGAAGAGCTAACTCTCCTAAATATATATGCACCCAATACAGGAGTACCCAGATTCATNAAACCCATCTCACATGCAAAGACACACGTAGGCTCAAAATAAAGGGATGGAGGAATATTTAACAAGCAAATGGAAAGAAAAGAAAATGATTGCAATCCTAGTCTCTGATAAAACAGATTTTAAACCAACAAAGACAAAAAAAGACAAAGAAGGGCATTATGTAATGGTAAAGGGATCAATGCAACAAGAAGAGCTAACTCTCCTAAATATATATGCACCCAATACAGGAGTACCCAGATTCATACAGCAAGTTCTTAGAGACCTACAAAGAGACTTAGACTCCCACACAATAATAGTGGGAGACTTTACCACCCCACTGTCAATATTAGATAGATCAACGAAAGAGAAAATTAACGAGGATATTCAGGACTTGAACTTGGCTCTGGTCCAAGCAGATCTAATAGACATCTACAGAACTCTCCACCCCAAATTAACAGAATATACATTCTTCTCAGCACCACATTGCACTTATTCTAAAATTGTCTACATAATTGGAACTAAAACACTCCTTAGCAAATGCAAAAGAACGGAAATCATAACAAACAGCCTCTCAGACCACAGTGCAATCAAATTAGAACTCAGGATTAAGAAACTCACTCAAAATCACACAACTGCATGGAAACTGAACAACTTACTCCTGAATGATTACTGGGTAAATAACAAAAGTAAGGCAGAAATAAATAAGTTTTTTGAAACTGAATTTTTTTCTAATTTTTTTTCTCATGATTGGACATTTTGGGAGGAAGAGATGAAGTGCCATTTTCTTCACATCATATCAGGGTACACAAAATCAACATGATTTATGACTGTTAAGTTGGTTTCATCCCTGGGATGCAAGGCTAGTTCAACATATGCAAATCAATAAACGTAATCCATCGTATAAACAGAACCAAAGACAAAAACCACATGATTATCTCAATAGATGCAGAAGGCCTTTGACAAAATTCAGCAGCCCATCAGGCTAAAAACTCTCAATAAATTACGTATTGATGGGACATATCTCAAAATAATAAGAGCTATTTATGACAAACCCACAGCCAGTATCATACTGAATGGGCAAAAACTGGAAGCATTCCCTTTGAAAACTGGTACAAGACAGAGATGCCCTCTCTCACCACTCCTATTCAACATAGCGTTGGAAGTTCTGACCAGGGCAATCAGGGAGGAGAAAGAAAGAAAAGGTATTCAGTTAGGAAAAGAGGAAGTCAAATTGTCCATGTTTGCAGATGATATGATTGTATATTTAGAAAACCCCATCGTCTCAGCCCAAAATCTCCTTAAGCTGATAAGCAACTTCAGCAAAGTCTCAGGATACAAAATCAACGTGCAAAAATCACAAGCATTCCTATACACCAATAACAGACAAACAGAGAGCCAAATCATGAGTGAACTCCCATTCACAATTGCTTCAAAGAGAATAAAATACCTAGGAATCCAACTTACAAGGGATGTGAAGGACCTCTTCAAGGAGAACTACAAACCACTGCTCAATGAAATAAAAGAGGACACAAACAAATGAAAGAACATTCCATGCTCATGGATAGGAAGAATCAATATCATGAAAATGGCCATACTGCCCAAGGTAATTTATAGATTCAATGCCATCCCCATCAAGCTACCAATGAGTTTCTTCACAGAATTGGAAAAAACTGCTTTAAAGTTCATATGGAACCAAAAAAGAGCCCGCATTGCCAAGACAATCCTAAGTCAAAAGGACAAAGCTGGAGGCGTCACGCTACCTGACTTCAAACTATACTACAAGGCTACAGTAACCAAAACAGCATGGTACTGGTACCAAAACAGAGATATAGACCAATGGAACAGAACAGAGTCCTCAGAAATAATACCACACATCTACAGCCATCTGATCTTTGACAAACCTGAGAGAAACAAGAAATGGGGAAAGGATTCCCTATTTAATAAATGGTGCTGGGAAAATTGGCTAGCCATAAGTAGAAAGCTGAAACTGGATCCTTTCCTTACTCCTTATACGAAGATTAATTCAAGATGGATTAGAGACTTAAATGTTAGACCTAATACCATAAAAACCCTAGAAGAAAATCTAGGTAGTACCATTCAGGACATAGGCATGGGCAAGGACTTCATGTCTAAAACACCAAAAGCAACGGCAGCAAAAGCCAAAATTGACAAATGGGATCTAATTAAACTAAAGAGCTTCTGCACAGCAAAAGAAACTACCATCAGAGTGAACAGGCAACCTACAGAATGGGAGAAAATTTTTGCAATCTACTCATCTGACAAAGGGCTAATATCCAGAATCTACAAAGAACTCAAACAAATATACAAGAAAAAAACAAACAACCCCATCAAAAAGTGGGCAAAGGATATGAACAGACATTTCTCAAAAGAAGACATTCATACAGCCAACAGACACATGAAAAAATGCTCATCATCACTCGCCATCAGAGAAATGCAAATCAAAACCACAATGAGATACCATCTCACACCAGTTAGAATGGCAATCATTAAAAAGTCAGGAAACAACAGGTGTTGGAGAGGATGTGGAGAAATAGGAACACTTTTACACTGTTGGTGGGATTGTAAACTAGTTCAACCATTATGGAAAACAGTATGGCAATTCCTCAAGGATCTAGAACTAGATGTACCATATGACCCAGCCATCCCACTACTGGGTATATACCCAAAGGATTATAAATTATTCTACTACAAAGACACATGCACACGTATGTTTATTGCGGCACTATTCACAATAGCAAAGACTTGGAATCAACCCAAATGTCCATCTGTGACAGACTGGATTAAGAAAATGTGGCACATATACACCATGGAATACTATGCAGCCATAAAAAAGGATGAGTTTGCGTCCTTTGTAGGGACATGGATGCAGCTGGAAACCATCATTCTTAGCAAACTATCACAAGAACAGAAAACCAAACACCGCATGTTCTCACTCATAGGTGGGAACTGAACAATGAGATCACTTAGATACAGGTTGGGGAACACCACACACCAGGGCCTGTTTGGGGTAGGGGGAAGGGGGAGGGATAGCATTAGGAGATATACCTAATGTAAATGACAAGTTAATGGGTGCAGCACACCAACATGACGCATGTATACGTATGTAACAAACCTGCACATTGTGCACATGTACCCTAGAACTTAAAGTGTAATTAAAACAACAACAACAACAACAAACGACCAAGTGAATCAGCACCTGCTCACCTCTTTATCACTGTAGCTAGATTGATGTGAGCTTGACAGGGAAGAACTGGTGATCCCGTTTTACAAAGAATGGAAAAGAGGATCTGGGAGATGCGGTGAGTTTTCCATGGCCACGTGGTCAGTGAGAGACAGTGCTAGGCCATTCTCCAGGAACCCAGGCTAGTTCAGTGCTTGTGTGACCACCATACTCTATCACAGGCAGCTTAGAGCCAGAGCTGGGACCAAAAGCCTGTCCGCCTTGGCATTATTGTCTCTGCTGTGTGGGAGTAGTGAGGGTACGTACTCTGTGCCTTCTTTAGCAGAATCCTGAGGCTCATCAGTGTCAGTGAGGAGGAAAGTGACAGCCAGCACCAGCCCCCTTTGGCTTCAGAGAGTGCGATCCAGTCATCTCAAAGAAAAGCAGCTGGGGAGACAATCTGTGGCAGACACTGTGTTATTAGCTTCCAGGGTAGGCAGTGGGACTCAAGAGGGAGCCTGCTGAAGAGGATGGATCCCAGGAAAGTGTTGGGACACAGCCCTGGGGCAGGTGAGGGAGGGATGGGCCAGCAGGCTTACCCAGCCTTTGGGACGCTAAGCCCACCCCTGGATGCCAGCCTGGCAAGGATGGAGGTGGAAGAAATGGCAGGTCTAGAGAATGGCTCAGACCAAGAGAGAGAAGTGGTGGGGTAAAGTCCTTGCGACTTGGTAGCCATCAGGGTGAGATTAGAAACCCATCTCCAGATTGCAAGGCTCAGACTTTGGTATACAGCCAGCACTGCTCATGGAGCCTCACTGCAATACTCAGCTGTCCTTCCTTTCCACATCAGCCCTCCCCACACATGTACCCTGGGCTGGACAAGACAATAGGCACCATGCGGACCCCATTCTCCCTCCGCATAAACTCTGACCCTGTGCCCCCATCTCTAGTAAGTTCTCAAGAGCTACCTCAGTCACTGCCACCCAGGCTGGGATACAAGCTGTCCCCCAGCACCTCTGCTATTCTCTAGCCTGTCCAGCATTAAGCCCTGGTAGCCTGCAGAGCTATGAGTTCATTCCCTGCCCGTCACCCCTGTCATCTTGGCCAGCTTCACCAGATATTTCCCTGACTGGCCTCCCGCTCCTTCCTCACCCTCCTTTCAGTTCACCAGCACCACTCTTTCATCCAAGCACTTGCTTGATCATTTAACCAATATGGGTTGAAGCCCTGCTATGTGCTGGTCACTTTTCTAGACACAGCTGTGAACGAAATGAATAAACTTTGTCCTCATGAAGCTTATATCCCAGAGGTGAGAATGCAGACAATAAGCAAATCAGTAAGCAAATGTGGTATGTTGGGATGATAAAAATACACACAGCAACACACACATACACACACGAACACACACACGTACACACACACACACACACGAAAGAGGGATAGGGAACCTGAGGTGAAAGGTTGGTGTTTTAAACATTCTGGTTAAGAAACACCTTATGGAATGGGGACTTTTTTTAAGTGGCTAAAATATATCTTTTTAAACATTTTATTTTATTTTATTTTATTTTAAGCTCTGGGATACATGTGCGGGATGTGCAGGTTTGTTACATAGGTAAACATGTGCCATGGCGGTTTGCTGCACGTATCAAACCATCACCTGGGTATTAAGCCCCCCATGTATTAGCTATTTATCCTGATGCTCTCCCTCCCCATGCCCCCCCAACAGGCCCAACCCAGTGTGTGTTGTTTTTATCCCTGTGTCCACACTTTCTCATTGTTCAGCTCACACTTATGAGTGAGAACATGTGGTGATTGGTTTTCTGTTCCTGTGTTGCTTTGCTAAGGATAATGGCTTCCACTTCCATCCATGTCCCTGGGAAGGACATGATCTCATTCTTTTTCATGGCTGCATAGTATTCCATGTTGTATATGTACCACATTTTCTTTATCCAGTTTATGATTGATGGGCATTTGGGCTGATGCCATGTCTTTGCTATTGTGAATAGTGCTGCAATGAATATACACGTACATGTGTCTTTATAATAGAATGATTTATATTTCTTTGGGTATATACCTAGTAACGGGATTGCTGGGTCAAATGGTATTTCTGGTTCTAGGTCTTTAAGGAGTCACCACACTGTATTCCACAATGGTTGAACGAAATTTACATTCCCACCAACAGTGTAAAATTGTGGAACGGGACATTTGGGCAGGCCCTGAAGGAGGCCAGGGAGGGGTTCTGTAGCTATCTGGAGGAGAACATCCTAGGCAGAGGAAAGAGAAAGTACAATGACCCTAAAATAGGAATCACTGGGTGTGTCCAAGGCACCAAGGAGGTCGTGGGCTGCAGTGAGAGGGACCCATGGAGAGACTGGCAGGGGAGGAGGTCAGAGGGGAAATGGGGCTAACTCTGGAGGCCAGCGCAGGCCAAGGCAGGGAATTTGGCTCTTCCGCTGAGTGAGATGGGAAGATGTCAGTATTTGGAGTTCAGGAGTTGTGCATCTGACTTGCACTTTGAAAGGATTCTTTTGCTACTGCTCAGGTAACAGACCTTAAGAGACAGAGAAAGGACACTGATCCACTGTTCTTGGCAACAATCAACTGACAGAAGAGGGTGGGTGGGAGGGTGCTGGCANGTTGAACGAAATTTACATTCCCACCAACAGTGTAAAATTGTGGAACGGGACATTTGGGCAGGCCCTGAAGGAGGCCAGGGAGGGGTTCTGTAGCTATCTGGAGGAGAACATCCTAGGCAGAGGAAAGAGAAAGTACAATGACCCTAAAATAGGAATCACTGGGTGTGTCCAAGGCACCAAGGAGGTCGTGGGCTGCAGTGAGAGGGACCCATGGAGAGACTGGCAGGGGAGGAGGTCAGAGGGGAAATGGGGCTAACTCTGGAGGCCAGCGCAGGCCAAGGCAGGGAATTTGGCTCTTCCGCTGAGTGAGATGGGAAGATGTCAGTATTTGGAGTTCAGGAGTTGTGCATCTGACTTGCACTTTGAAAGGATTCTTTTGCTACTGCTCAGGTAACAGACCTTAAGAGACAGAGAAAGGACACTGATCCACTGTTCTTGGCAGCAATCAACTGACAGAAGGGGGTGGGTGGGAGGGTGCTGGCAGTGGAGATGGTGGGATGGGGTCAGGTTCTGGCTATGTTGTAGTGCTGGAAGAATTTGCTACACTTTGGGTGTGAGTGGAAGAGAAGGGGAAAGTTTTTTGACCTACAATCTTAGAAGACTGGAAGGACCATTTACAGAGATAGAGAAAAGATTAAAAGAAGCAGGTTTTGCAGGGAAAAGATGAGGTGTTTAGTTTTCATACCATCCAAATTATCAAGCTTTTGCTGTTACAGAGCATTTTTAATATACATTCTTTGACTGGATTTCATCCTTATAACAAACCTGTAAGGTAAGCAGAAGAGCGCACGTGCGCTCATGCACACCGCACCCACCCCTCGGCCACCACCAGCCCCCCGCAACAGGTTTCCAAATATACCCAGGATACTTTACAGAAAGGGGACAGATACATTTCAGAGAGGGCAGTTGCCACAGCAATTATTTTTATCTTGTCATATTCTTTATTGCAAAATTATAGAAGGTTATTTCTCTCTTGTATAACAGGGTAGAGCTAAGTGTTTTCGGGAAATCTATTGTCCTCTGTCTCTGGTTCTAAAACAGTGTTTCCAGTCGTACCTGGAATGGAGAAAGAGGTCGTGCTCCTTGTGTTTGAGAAGCGCAACCCGTATGGTGCACACAGTGCCTCTGCTCACATCCTGTTGGACAAACGTGAATCACACAGCCTTCCCCAGCTGCAATGGAGGTGAGGAAGCAGAATGTTTGCAACTGGGTGGCCATGTTTCCAGCTATAGCTTGGGGAGGTCTACCCCTGAAAAAAATAAGTGAATTCATTAAGGAACCCGGCCACATTTATCCTCCCCCAATCCCATTTAACAGAGAACCTGACCTCAGCAAGATGACAATTTTCTCAAATCACCCATCTGACTGTTAATGTCCTAAAGGGTAATACATCCCTGCACTGATTTTCTGTCTCCAACAAAGGGTCAGTAAGAGAATGATTCCACTGTATAACATGCTAGAGACCTTCCCAAAGTCTTCTTTACCTAACATCTCTCTCCCCCAAATCTCGACCTCAGCTTAGCTTATAAATGTCATTTTACCTTCTGTTGATCTTTCTATTCCTATCGCAAGCCAATCACCAATTAGCAAACTAAAGCCCAGACAAGCAATTTAAACATATTCTAGATCATCAGGAAGAATGGAAGGGGGAAAAGTATGAATAATGATAATGTAATGTTTTGACACATATACATGCGTGTGTGTGTGTGTGTGTGTGTGTGTGTGTGTGTAACATCTGGGTGGTCTCCCTCATAAAAGCTCCTCAAATCACCTAATGTCCATGCAGTTAGAGGCTGAGGTTTCTTTCCTCTGTCCAAGACCTATGCATAGATTTTCTTTTATTATTGTTATTATTTATTTGTCAACCAGGAAAGCAGGGACACATTATGGAGCCCAGAACCTCAGAGCCTTCCTCTGTCTCCTTGCTCCAGCTTTTATGCATACTCTCAGGAAAAATGTACACATTTCTCCCTTTTGTTTTGCAGCAAAATTCCATTCCAACTAGGAGGAAGCAAACCTATCTAAAGGGATGAGTTGTGGTTTGCCAGGCAGGCAGGTAGATGGCATTTCACCATTTCAGTTGGGGCAATGGATAGGCCTCTGAAGTCTTCCCCTATGTAAGCTCCCCTGGTGTTTGAATTTCATGTATAATTGTTCTGGCCGATTGAACACCTTCTTCTTCTCCTTATCTCCATAACAATTCACACAAAAAGTAGTGAAAACTGGAGATACCCAGTTGCCTGCTCATTCTTGGCTATCTTGGATCTCTGCAGGAGGGAAAGCACCTGTTGGCTGACTGTGTTCAGAGTGTGGCAAGAGAATGACCCACAAATTAGCCAGAGCATCTGCAAGGAGGTGGGGTTGAGAAACTCACTGGTGCCACTTGAGGCACCACATTGCAGAAATGAGCCACAAAGTGCCTGGAGAGCATGGGGTGGGAGGAGTGGGGCAACTCAGAGGATGTGGGTGGGCAGCCGGGGGCAGAGGCATCCAAAGGTTTCAGCTCTCTTTCTGGCTCTGCCACATCATGCCCTGTGCCCCTTCTAGCTCTTCTGGGAATCTGTGCCTTCCCTGCTTCTCTGCTCCTCCCTTTGGATAATAGGAGCTTCTCCTCTTTCCACAAATGAATTAATGACAATGACCCCCACTCCCAGGCTGGCCAAGGGAAGACTGGCTACATGATTTGTGGGGTGTGGTGTAACATGAAAATGCAGGTCCCCTTATTCAAATATTATTAAGTATTCCAAGACAGCTTCCCCAGAGTGTTGAATGAAGCATGGAAGCTCCCTGGGTGAAGGTGTACTCATCTCACCCTGAGTTTTGGTGAGGACAAAGCACATCCAAGCCATAGCAAGGTTTTCACAAATGTCTGTTGAGCCAAG
The DNA here is from genome assembly GCF_001698545.2 of Rhinopithecus bieti. Taxonomy (NCBI): domain Eukaryota; kingdom Metazoa; phylum Chordata; class Mammalia; order Primates; family Cercopithecidae; genus Rhinopithecus; species Rhinopithecus bieti. The sequence continues at coordinate 4,369,193 of NW_016806198.1, forward strand.
CTGACCCAACAGTTCGTCATCCATGTCACATCTGCCTTGGAGAGTTCTTACATAGATTCCACACAACAATAGAAGAGGAAGGGCTGAGCACAATGCCTGGCGCAAAATTGCTGTTTAATAAATGGCAGCTGTCTTTGGAATAGAATAAGAATAATAGCAGCTACGTCTTGTTTAGTGCTTACAATATGCTGGGTATTAGTCGAAACACTTTTCATGCATAGTAACTCATTTCAGCCTCAAATGCATCTTATGCGGCTGGTCACCATTTTCACTTTACAAAACTGTGCCTGTTCGGTAAGTGGTGGCACTAAAATTTAAATGGGGGCAGTTGGGTTGGAGTCTGTGCTCTTCCTTCCTAAGCTTGCTGCCTTCCTCGCAACACAATATGAACCAGGGCCTTTAAGTGAGCTCTGATGGGGCAAGGACCTGCAGATGTTCAAAGCTGCATTTCTTTACTGTCTAGTGATACCATTTAATGATTTATTTCACTTTTTAATTTAAAATTTAAAATAATTTTAATTGTGGTAAAATACATGTAACATAAAATTCACCATCTTAACTATTTTTAAGTGAACTGTTCAGTCATGCTAAGTACATTCACATTGTGTGCAACCAACCTCCAGAACTCTTTTATTTGCAAAGCAAAATTCTATATCCTTTAAACAACTTCTCATGTTTTCCCCTCCCTAGCTCCTGGCAACCGTAATTCTACTTTGTGATTCTGTGAATTTGACTACTCTAGATTGCGCTTGGAATCATAGTGTTTGTCTTTTTGTGACTGCCTTATTATACTTTGCATAATATCCTCCAGGTTCATTCATGTTGTCACAGAATTTCCTTTTTTTAAAGACTATAATATTTTACTGTATACATATATTATGTTTTCTTTATCTATTTGTCCATTGGTTAGCACGTGGGTTGCTTCCCACCTCTTGGTTGTTATGAATAATGTTGTTATATACATGGTATGGAAATAATTTTTCAAGGCCCTGCTTTCTTCCTTGGCTATTATTTCAGAAACAGAATTGCTGGATCATATGGCAACTCTACTTTTAATTTTTTAAGGAATCACCATACTGCTATTCACAGTGGCGGCACCATTTTGCATGCCTACTAACAGTATACAAGGATTCTGATTACTCCATATCTTTGCCAACATTTGTTACTTTCTCTTTTTAATAGTATCCATTTTAATGGATTTGAGATAATATCTCATTATGGTTTTGATTTGTGTTTTCCTAATTATTAGTGATGCTGAGCATATTTTCATTTGCTTGTTGGTCATTTGTATGCTTTCTTTGGAGAAACGTCTATTCAGATTCTTTGCCCATTTTTTAAATTGGGTTATTTGGTTTTTGTTGTTAAGTTGTAGTTCTTTATGTGTTCTGGGTATTAACCACTTATCAGATATTATATTATTTGCAAATATTTTCTGTATTTCATGGGTTGCATTTCACTCTATTAATTATGTCCTTTGATGCACAGAAGTGTTAAATTTGGATGTAGACAAATTTGTCTATTTTTACTTGTGGTTTCTCTGCCTTTCGCATCATATTCAAGAAATCCTTGCCAAATCCATTGTCATGAAGCTTTCCCCTATGTTTTCTTCTAAGAGTTTTATAGTTTTAGGTCTTATATTTAAACATTTAATACATTTTAGTTAATTTTGGTAAATTTTGGTAATTTTTGTGTATGACATTCTTTTGCATGTGGATATCCAGCATTCCCAACACTAACTCTGTCCTTTTCCCATTGAATAGTTTAGGCTCCCTTGTCAAAAATCATTGGGCCATCTATCATTTGGTTTATTTCTGGGCTGTCTGTTCTGTTCCATTTTTCTATAGGTCTGGCTTTATGCCAGTAACACACTGTTTTGATTATTGCCATTTTGTAATTAGTTTTTTAATCAGGAAGTGTGATAATTCCAACCTTTTTTTTAGGATTGTTTTGGCTATTTGGTGTTCCTTTCTATTCCACATGAATTTAAGGATGGATGTTTTTATTTCAGCAAAAATTTCCATTAAGATCTTGATAGAGATTGCATTGAATCTGTTGATTACTTCAGGTAATATTGTCATTGTAGCAATATTGTCTTTCAATTCATGGACATAGAATGGCTTTCCATTTATTTATATCTTCCTTAATTTTCTTCAGCAATATTTTGCAGGTTTTAGTGTATAAGTCTTTTCCTTCTCGGTTAAATTTGCTCCCAAATATTGTATTTTTTTTGATGATCTTGTAAATGGATTTATTTTCTTAATTTTCTTTTAGCTTGTTTATCACTACTGTATAAAATGCAACTGATTTTTGCATGTTGATTTTGTCTCCTGCAACTTTGCTGAATTTGCTTATTAGTTCTGAAAGAGTTTTTATGGAATATTTTCTCTATATAAGATTTTCTCTATAAAAGATTATGTAACCTTCAAATGGGGATAATTTTACTTTTTTCTTTCCAATTTAGATGACTTTTCATTTTCTGGCCTAATTGTTCTGCCTGAGACTTCCAGTACTATATTTGAATGGAAGCAGCAAAACTGGGCATCTTTGTCTTATTGCTAGTCTCAGAGTAAAAGCCTTTACTCTTTCACTATAGAGTATGATATTATTTTGATTGGTAGGCTATTAATTACTGCCTCAATTTAAGAACTTGTTATTGGTCTATTCCGGGATTTGACTTCTTCCTGGTTTAGCCTTGGGAGGATCTATGTGTCCAGGAATTTATCCATTTATTTCTAGATTTTCTAGGTTATTTGCATAGAGGTATTTATACCTCTGATGGTAGCTTGTATTTCTGTGGGATCAGTGATGATATCCCCTTTATCATTTTTCATTTGTCTATTTGATTCTTCTCTCTTTTCTTTATTAGTCTGGCTTAGCAGTTATGTATTTTTTGATTTTTAAAAAAACCATCTCCCAGATTTCATTTGAATTTTTTGAAGGGTTTTTCCATGAATCTACCTCCTTCAGTTCTGCTCGATCTTAGTTCTTTCCTTTGTCTTCTGCTTAGCTTTTGAATTTGTTTGCTCTTGCTTCTCTAGTCTTTTAATTGTGATGTTAGGGTATTGATTTTAATCTTTCTGCTTTCTTCTGTGGCATTTAGTGCATAAATTTCCCACTAAAACAGTGCTTTAAATGTGTTCTAGAGATTCTGATATTTGTGTCTTTGTTGCTCATTGGTTTTCAAAGAACATCTTTATTTCTGCCTTCATTTCTTTATGTAGGGCCCAGCATCAATTCAGGAGCAGGTTGTGCAGTCCATGTAACCTGAGCAATTTTGAGTGAGTTTTCTAATCCCTGAGTTCTAGTTTGATTGCAACTGTGGTCTGAGAGAGCAGTATGTTATAAATTCGTTATTTTACATTTGGGCTGAGGAGTACTTTTACTTCCAACTATGTGGTCAATTTTGGAATAAGTGCGATGTGGTGGCGAAAAGAATGTATATTCTGTTGATTTGAGGTGAGAGTTCTGTAGATGTCCTATTAGGTCTGCTTGGTGCAGAGGCTGAGTTCAATTCGCTGGATATCTTGTTAACTTTCTGTCTTGATGATCTGTCTAAATGTTGACAGTGGTTTTAAGCATCCCGGTAATAACAAACTTCTCTTGAGCTAAAGGAGGATGTTCGAACGCCATCTCAAAGAAGCTAAAAACCTTGAAAAAAGGTTAGAGCAAATGGCTAACTAGAATAAACAGCATAGAGAAGACCTTAAATGAACCCTGATGGAAGGCCTGAAAACCATGGCCACGAGAACTACGTGTTGCATGCACAAGGCTTCAGTAGCCAAATTGATGCCGAGTGAAAGAAAGGGTGTCAGTGATTGAAGATCAAATGAATGAAATGAAGCAAGAAGAGAAGTTTGGAAGAAAAAAAAAGAGTAAAAAAGAAAATGAAACAAAGCCTCCATGAAATATGGGACTATGTGAAAAGACAAACTCTACGTCTGATTGGTGTACCTGAAAGTGACGGGGAGAATGGAACCAAGTTGGAAAACACTCTGCAGGATATCATCCAGGAGAACTTCCCCAACCTAGCAAGGCAGGCCAACATTCAAATTCAGGAAATACAAAGAATGTCACAAAGATACTCCTTGAGAAGAGCAGCTCCAAGACACATAATTGTCAGATTCACCAAAGTTGAAATGAAGGAAAAAATGTTAAGGGCTGCCAGAGAGAAAGGTCGGGTTACCCACAACGGGAAGCCCATCAGTGGATCACTTGGTCATTTTCAAGCAGCTTTTACTATTAAGAGACTTTACTGTTACCTGTTCTTCTGTCCTCCATCTAGAATTTCAGCTCGGGACCCCAGGATTCATCGGGATGACCAAAGGAAATAAATGCGACCTCCACGGCCCTTTGTGATCTACTGTGTTGGTTGCCTCTGCTGAGTCTTTTGTTGGTGATGCAATGTGACCTCTCAGGACCATTGTAAAAGAGTAATTTGGAGTAGTATTTTTGGTTAAAATTACATCTTCCCAATTTTCCCACTTTTATAGATGCTCCAAGTTCATTCTTCTATCAGCATAACAATCACATCCTATAAAAAGAGGAGTGAGGCCGGGCGTGGTGGCTCATGCCTGTAATCCCAGCACTTGGGAGGCCAAGGTGGGTGGATCACCCTGAGATCAGGAGTTCGGGACTAGCCTGGCCAACATGGTGAAACCCCATCTCTACTAAAAATTACAAAAATTAGCTGGGTGTGGTGGTGCACACCTGTTATCCCAGCTACTCAAGAATCTGAGGCAAGATAATTGCTTGGACCTGGGAGGTGGAGGTTACAGTGAGCCAAGATCACGCCACTGCACTCCAGCCTGGGTGACAGAGTAAGACTCCATCTCAAAAATAAATAAATAAATAGAAAAGAGGAGTGAGCACAGTGGGGCAGGAGTGAGAGCCTCAAAGCAGCCACAGTGGAGATGTGGTCCTCTGAGGATGGTCCTGGCTCTCCTGTGAGCATTTGGTCCCCTGCTGACATCAGTACCTTCCTGTGAGCCCTGGGAGCTCTTGACATCTCGGTGCCAAAGACATGAGTTTAATTTATACACATCCTTCCTGAAATCTTATAGCTACAGATGGGGCAAATACCAAATCCACGTAACAGTTATTGATCTAGAGAAAGGTTGGAAACACATGTTCTAAGAGACTAGAAAGTAGGTAGTTGGTTATGTCATGCTCCACTTTGGGCCCTGGGCCTGAGGAATAAGAGCTATCACAGTGAGGAAGACTAAGAAGGAACTTCTAAAATTGTGCCCTCCCCCAACTGGTCAATATAGTAAATGGCAAATAAAAACAATCCCCGATTGAGGGAGGTGGGGAAAAAAGAGCCCCTCTTAAGAATCTAAGGTTGCAGGTAGGGTTGGTAATCTTCACTGTATTTCCATTCAGTTCATGGGTGTGGCCCCTGCAGAAATCAGATGGATCCAAGAGAACAACTCTAGACAACTGCAAGCTCAGACATCTGGTTGCCCTTGATGGTAGCCTATATGCCAGCTGTGGTATCTTTACTAGAGCACATTAAAACAACCTCAGGGCATGGTATGCAGTCACTGATTTGTCAGATGTGTTCTGTTGTAACAAAATAAGAAAGGAAGATTACAGATGGTTTCACTCGTGCAGATCGGACAACCATGGATATTCAGAGCCCAGGGCTATATCAGCTCTCTGGCCTCCTTTCATAACATTATCAAAGAGCTTGGAACTCACTGGATGTGCCACGGATCTTCCCTTTGATCTATTGCCTTAGTGATGTTATATTGATAGGACTCAATGAGCAAGAGGTGCTGGCACAGTGGAGGCATTGATAAGACACATGTTCCCCAGGTTAGCAGAGAAATCCTACCAAGATTCAAGTCCTGCCATCATCCCTAGAATGGTTATGGATCCAGTGGCCAGAGGCATGCATGTAGGCCTGGACATTGCCTATAAAGTAACAGGGAACTTCCCTCATCTTGAACCTCCCTCTACAAATCAGAAAGCACAGCATCTGGTGGGTCTTTTCAGGTTTTTGTCAGAGCACATGCCACCCTTAGTATTCTAGGCTTTGATTCTTAGGCTGATGACATAACAGATGACCAGCTTTGAGGGGGAACAGGACCACACAGGGCCTCTACAACAGGTCCAGCCTGTGGTGCAAAGAGCTGTACCTCATCAGCCATAGGACTCAACAGAGCCTATGATGCTGGAGGTGTCAGTGGTGGAGAGAGATGCCATATGGAGTTTGTGGCAAGCTCCAGGAACTGGATCCCAGACAGTCCCTTGGATTTTAGCTGAAAGCTGTGTCACTTACAAAACAGAACCACATGTCTTTTCGAAACAATTCCTTTTTATTACTGGCCCCTTGGTGGAGACAGACTGGCTGGCCAGGTAACACCATGCGACCATCTGGCTGGAATTGCCCATCATGAGCTGGGTCCACTCAGAACCACTAACTCATAGGCTGGGCAGGATGAGCAGCCATCCAGTGCAAAATGGAAGTGGTCATCCAAGCTCAAGCAGCACTGGAGAGCATGTGCCAGCTGCATGAACGGGCCTTGCAGACTACCATGGCCTCCCCGCTGTCACAGCAGGATGCCTCCCAGGTCACACCTGGGCCTGTATGGGGGATGCCGTATGGCTAGCTGAAGGTGGGGAAAATGTCTGAGCTTAGTTCACAGATGGGTCAGTTTGCTAGGTAGCTGCAACCCAACATGGACTTTGGCCCTATTCAGGGGCCTTGAAGGATAGTAGCAAGAGAAATGCTTCCCAGTGAGCATAGCATTCGGCATTGCATTCAGCCATCTATAAAGCTGAGATTTCAGAGGTAGCCAGATGGATGGGTGGTATTTAAGGCTGAGGGGAATTTAGATTGGAGACAGGAGAAGTGAAGCAGTGAGTGTCAACTGTGGTCCTGATGCCAATGGCTGTGGCAGGGGCTGTGGTCATCTCCTTAGGACAAAGAGCTAGCCAACATCCTAGAGCAGCTGCCTCCCATGGTGTATGGAGAAGTGAAGCTGAAGATGCAAGCGTGGGCTATTACACAGGAGAGATTCCCTGGACTCCTTTCAAGAAAGGGCAGGCTGCCCTGCTGTGCAGAGTGTGGCTGACCACTGCTGTTGACTCTTTTCTGGGTCAAGCTTCACCAGGACAGCCCTAGCCAGTGACTGAGCAGTGGAGACCTGAATGTCTCTCTCTGCCCACCCTGAAGCAACTCGGAGAGATGAATCTTGATCCAAGCCCACCATTCAGTGGCCCTCAACCAAGGGTGATTGTGCCCCCATCTCCTCCCAAAAGGTCTGACAATTTTTGGAGATAATTTTTGTTGTCATGACGTAGCAAGGTGCTGCTGGCACTTAGTGGGTGGAGGTCAGAGATGTTGTTAAATGTCCTATCATGCACAACACAGCCCCCACAACTAAGAATTATCCAGCCCCAAATGTCAACAGGGCTGAGTCTGAGAAATGCTGGGTTTACTAACATAAGCTTCTTGCAGTCAGCCTCGAAATTCAAACTCTTTCTTCACCTAGCCCTGCTTCCTCCTCATCCCTTTTACAGGCATTGGTTCCAAATAAATATCTTGCACCCAAAACTCAGCCTTAGCATCTGCTTCCAGAGAACCCAAACTGATATCAGGAAATCCCCATTTCCTACCACAGTGCTTGGCAAATGGCAGGGGGTCCATAACAATCGTGAATGCATGAACATGATCTAGGTTAAATACCAGACACCTAGCCTACATGTCAAAAAAGTGCCAATCAGGAGATCAACTGGGAGTCAATAGAGGCTTTATTTTTCACGAATGGCATCCAGTTAGAACACTAGTGAGTCATGAAGAAAATTGTTTTCATCTCCAGGTTGGGATGTCCAAAGATGATGCTTCTTTCAACACTTTGTACAAACTGTTCCTTTGCAGCCACAAGTGTCTTTGCTTAGGAAACTCAGCTCTCATGCTGCCTCCTTCATAGAACCCTGTGTTCCTGCTTTTCTTTCCTTTTTTTTTTTTTTCTTTGAGACGGCGTCTCGCTCTTGTTGCCCAGGCTAGAGTGCAGTGGTGGGATCTCGGCTCACTGCAACATCTGCCTCCCGTGTTCAAGGGGTTCTCTTGCCTCACCCTCCCAAGTAGCTTGGATTACAGATGCCTGCCACCACTCCCAGCTAATTTTTATATTTTTTTAGTAGAGACGGGATTTCACCATGTTGGCCAGGCTGTTCTCAAACTCCTGACCTCAGGTGATCCGCCCGCCTCGGCCTCCAAAAGTGCTGGGATACCAGGCGTGAGCCACTGTGCCCAGCCGTGTGCCTGCTTTTCTATTCCTGCCTATGACATTTAAGTTTATTCTCCTGTGGTCCCAATACCACAAATACATATCTTAATTAATCATGTTGTCATAGGATAATTTTTGCTTATGAGTCTATCACCCAAATTGAACTGCGGTACTTTATAAGTCAAAGGCAGTATTTTCATACTTGTACCTCTATTGCCCGGCACAGGGGACTTATATATAGTAGACTTCAACACATGTTTTTAAATTGAAAGTCTATTTGACCAAACATATAGATTAAATCAGAATCCCCATGTTAACTTTATCTACCAGGAGAGGGACCAGAAAGAGGATGAACCAACCCCAAGTTGGAGCATCACAAGAAGGGAGTTTGGTATTTCACCACACTAGAAAAAATAACCTCAGGGTAGTTAATGCTTCAATTCCTTGAAGGAGGGGGATGGCAGGGATAAAGTGGGTGGGTGGTTAATAATTCATTGCTCTTGGAGAAATAAGGGCAGTTTATCACCCAGTCAGGCCTGTCCTCAGAACCTTAAACTTACAAAATAGCAATTGTTAACATTATTCAGGCCAAGTTTGGTCCCCATTCTTCCTATGTAATCTGAATAGTTTGCAAAGTCTGTTTTAACAGAGGGAGAGGGATGGTGAGGAGGTAGGATATTTTGAAGCAAAACAAGTACCACTCTTTCAAACCTTTGGACTGGGTTGATGGGGAGAGGAAGAGATTGAGATGGGGGTGGTGAGGGGGAGAGAGAGAGAGAGAGAGAGAAGGAAGGAAAGAGACAGGGAGGCCCATAGACTTTCCCCACCCCCAACCCAGTCCCCATCCTTCTAATCAAGCACACTTTGAAAATAGAATTCTGCAAGATCGGAATTAACATAACTGAGGAGAGACGAAGAATCCTCAAGCCGTCCTGAGAGAAGAGCAAGCTGACATTTTGCCAGTCCCTTCGAGACCAAGACCACCTCTGCTCTGGTCTCCTCTGGCTTGTTGGCATACCTGCATCACACCAACACCTGAATAAATCTCCCCAATAGGGCGCGCCCTGATTGACTCAGGTGGGTTCCCTCATTTGCCTGGTTTTACTCCCCCTACATTTGGGTCAGAACCATTAAAGCCATTTCAACGCACCAAGCTGCACTCTTCCACTCTCTACATCATTGCAGGAGCCAATCACCTTCCAGGAGTCATCTCTCCTCATCAGCCCTGACCATTCCTTCTGCTGTACCAAGATAGGACCTGAATTACTTACCTAGAGCCCTCTGTGTGCCAGGCCCCATAGGAACAAATAGTTTCCATCTCCTCTTCACAGCAACCCTGTGAGCTCAGTATCCTTATCCCATTCCCCAGGTGAGGGGCCTCTGCCACCCAGAAGCCAATCACCTTGCCCTCCAGGTGAGTGTCTCAGGTAACAACTCTTTCTGCTTTTCTGATTTTCTGTCTGAAACCAGCATTCCACATGATGAGGGTGATTTGAAAGGGGGAGTAATTAAAGCCATGTTAGCCAAAAAGATAATCACAGGAACTTAGAATGTTTTATCTGGAGGAGAGAAGACGCGGGAGATATAAATATTCAAAGGGCTATTGGGTGTGAGAGTTTGGGGCAGGTCTATGTGGCCCCAAGGACCAATAGAGGAAGATACAGGGAGATGGATCTCAGGTCAGCATAAGTAAGAACTTCCTTTCAGAATGGATGGAGTGCATGATCTGGAGAAGTACCCATCGCCATTGTGAGACATGCAAGCTAGGCTGACTGTGCAGAGATGGTCCAACCCCCTGCCACCGGCTCATACTCAGGGCCCTTTCTGGTTCTCAGATTCAGTTCCTTGGAGGTTCTTCATAATTCTCTGCCATAACACAAGGGCTGGAAAAGTATGGTCCACATGCCAAGTCCAGTTCACTGCCTCTTTTTGTAAATAAGGTTTTATTCGGACACAGCCAGGGGGAGTCCTTTGTGGACTGTCCACAGCTGCTTTCACTGTAACAGCAGAGCTGAGTGGTTGTGATGGAGACCCCGTGGCCACAAAGCTACAAGTATTCACGATTGGGCCCTTTGTAGAATGAGTTTGCTGACCCTTGCAGTAACTGATTTTTCTGAGAAACTGTTGAATCTACCAGTTTCCAAAGGGAAAATTGCATAGAGCTATTGGATCTGTGAAGGTGGAAGAGAGGATTCCCCTGAAAATGATTGAAATCATGTTTTTTTTTTCTCCCTCCAAGAGAACCTGAGACAGGTGATTATTCTTGTTCCCTCTAATTCAATTCCTTTTCTCATTTCTTCTCCTTATTGTACTCTGAGCTAGCAGCACGGCCTCATCCCGGCAGATGTTTGCACAGATAGGCCACTGAGCTAAACTTTTTGTTTTCTAGAGGTTAGACAAACACAATGGGCTGATCTTTAAAAATTTTTTAACAATCTGAAACATTTAGCTCTAGTGGAAAGAGATGGCCAGAGATCCAGGCAGCTGCCTGAGAATGATGACTAGGCAGAAACAAAGAATTAGTTTGATGACCCCTTATGGCTTGAAGGTACCTTGAAGGTATGAACCCATGGAGCCCACACTAAGAGTTAGGCAGTAATACAGTAACCATGGGACCAGCTCAAGTCAATTAGTCATTGTTTAAGTTGCTATAGATAAGGTAGAGCAAAGACTGCAAGTCATGTGGCTTGGGCATGCTCAATGGGAAAAAGCCTTAACCTTCTAATTGTTAACACGACCAGCCAGGCTGAGCAGCTGCGTTAGCATCACCTGGGACTAGTTAGGAACGCCATGAAAGCTTGACTCATCCCAGATCCAGGAGATAAAAGCTTGGCTCATCCCAGATCTGGGAGACAGCTTTGAGTGTCACCTCCTGTCTCCTTCCCAGACTCACAATAAAGTTGAGCAGTGAGTCCGTTGCTTGGGCACAGTCTAGCAGAGACAGGCCTTGGCAAATAGTAGATGTTGTGGGTTGAATCACATTCCTAAAAAGATTTGTTGATATCCTAACCCTCGTTATCTGTAAATCTGACCTTATTTGGAAACAGGGACTTGGCAGATGTAGTCAAGTTGAGATGAGGACATACTGGCTTAGGGTGGGCTGAAATTCTATGACTTGGGTCCTTATAAAATGAGGGAAATTTGGAGATAGATACACAGAGATAAAAATGATATATGAAGAGACAGAGAGAGGCCAGGTACAGTGATTTATGCCTGTAATTCCAGCACTTTGAGAGGCTAAGGTGGGAAAATCACTTGAAGAAAGGAGTTAAGACCAGCCCAGAAATGGGAGATCCCATTTCTACAAAAAAAAATTTAAGAGACTGAGAGATACACAGGGAAGATGGTATGAAGAAGGAATATATTGGTGTGATCCATCTGCATGCTGAAGAACCCAAGAGATTTCCAGCAACCACCAGAAGCTAGGAAGAGACAAGGAAGACTTCTTCTCTGGAGCCTTTAGAGGGAGCATGACCACACCTTGAATGTGCAATCCTACCCTCCAGAACCATGAGACAGTACATTTCTGTTGTTCCAAGCCACACATTTTGTGTCACTTTGTTAGGACAGCACTAGGAAACTAACACAGTAAGTGACTGATACACGTTTGCTGAGTGATCAAATGGGTGGATGGATGAATGATGAATGAATTAGTAAAAAAACACCAATGCAGAGGGATTTAGAGCCAGGTCTGTATTTGAAGAACCTATAGGTGAACCGAGACAAAGCAGAAGCAGTCGTTTGTGAAAGAGACAGATCTTGAGTGTTTGCACAGAACTTCTCCACCACCCATTGGCAATAACATAGGAAGGGCAGCATTAAAGACTTAGCACCCAGGCAGGAAGCTAGAGAATTGCCAGCTTGGGCACAGAGATATCGGCTCTGCAATGCCAGGCCTCTGAGACTGCATGGGGAACAATGCCTTGCCTTGGCATTCTGAAGACAGAACCACTACTGAAGCCACACAGGATAATCGTTGCATGGGATGATTGTTGCATCCCTGGTGTATGGCTGAGGGTGAGTAGACAGGACTCAGGGACAGACAAGACTGTCTGATCTACTCTTAAAAGGCACTAAGGGCAGGCAAGGAAAGCCTAGCACTTGGGAGGACTGGTGTGGACCCCAGGGTGGGTCCTATACATTGGAGGGAAGTCAGATGCAGGGAAAGATATCAGGCCCATGAGTCAGGGGTGAGGAGGAGTAAGGAGTCAGGAGATGGGAGAGACAGAACAAGACAGCATGATATGAAAATCAGAAATGAGAAAAAGGTTTCAAGTCTCAGCCTTGAGCAAAATTAGGGTGATCCAAGCACCTTGCATAGAGCAGCAAAAATGTGCCACTTACTGTGCCTCACAGGCTTTGTCTCCCTTACTTTCCACATCTCTGCAAGGAAAAATCACCACCCACAATTCAGAGTTAAAGAAACTGAGGCTCAGAGAGGCAAAGCAGCATCCCAGGGCATGTGGTTAGGATGCAATAGAGACTATCACTTCTATCTGATTCATTCATGCTCATAGCATGACCTCTATGCCCCATGCTTCTCTTAAGTCAGAGGATAGAAGCTACCTGCCCCCCAAAGTCTCACCTGGCATGGCAGGAATGACTCTCTATTGAACAATAAAAGACTTTCTAATGGGAGCTAAGGGCATCTTATTATTGCCTGCCTAAGGAGTCTTTTACATATGTTTTTCCTAATCACCACTTCCCCCCATGACATTTTAATACCAAAAGCATATTCTATAGTCCCTCACATATTGTATGTATGTATATGTGCTCTGTGCACAAAAGGAGTAACATTTTCTTTCCTCAAGAACCAATTTTTGCACCACTACCATCCCCTGGCGCCATGTTGAGAATGCATGGATTATAAGATACTAATTCCATCTTTCCATGTAATGCAGATCACTCTGAGTGACATTTTGCATCACAACAGCCTTATTTAATGAGATGGGTAAGCTCACTAACCTGGCTAAAACCTTCCATGAGTTGGGCCATGGCATGCAAAGAAAAGCAGCTGCTCTGTTGGAAACAGGGATTTCTGAATATCAGCTTTGCCAGGTCTGTGTGTACCTGCATGTGCGTGCGCGTGTGTGTGTGATCTCATTGTATTTTCTCAATAATGCTGTGAGATCAAATTGTCTGTTCAATATTACCCAGCCAATGAGAGTCAAAGTCATAATTTGAATCCAAACTCTATGACTCCACGTAGCTCTTGGCCATCACACGCTATGTGGGAAATTATTCTGTCTTGCTGAGCTTCAGTGTCTTTGTCTGCAGAGTAAGCTGAAAATAAAGACCAGTTCCCAGGACATTAAATGAGACAATGTATCTGCTATAATTTTATATTGGAGGAGGTCAGGGATGGGGAAACTCCCAACAGTTCCCTTACTGAACCTGTACCTTGACCATAGTTGAGCTTCCAGAGGAATTGCCTGAAGCAAGCTGGGTCCGTTACATTCCTTGCTGGGAACTTGAACCTTTAAGAGAATAAGCCAGGGACTAAAGTTGGCTTAGCTGAGTCATACTGGGGCCTGTGCTCCGGAGTAAGAATGACTGAGGTTTCCAAGCTGGCCATTTGCCTGCCTCCTTGCGGACCCTTCTCTACTGCAATACTCTGCATTGCAGGCAGCTGCATACCCAGTTCCCTTGCCAGCTGCCTTCTGGGTAGGCTCAGGAAGTAGGAAGCTCAGACAGAAGACTGATGGGCAAGGAAGGGGAGGGAAGAACCAAGTATTTCTCCCACTTTTCTGTTCCCTCTAGCGTCTTCAGTAGTGGCTTTGTCTCTTTTCAGTAGCTTCAATGCCAAGTTAGAGTAACCCTCTCACCCCGATGTTCTAGCACCTGAGGAGACAGCCCTATCATGGTTTCAGCTCTCAGTACAGAGCCCTACTTGTGAATTTGAGTATCACCTTCTCCCAATGAAATGAAAACATTTAGCCCCAGAAGAAGTAGCCTTTTTGCTACTGCTAATCTGGGTAATGTTGCTGTCCTCCATTTGGATTTTCAGTTATTCCATCTCCTGTATAATCACTTCCCTGTATTAAATGCCATCTGTTCAAAAGACCTAGAATAGTTTCATTTCACTAAGTTTGACTCTGACTGATGAAGTCCCAAAGGGCCCGAGGTTCCTCCCTCCTGTCTCTTAGATGTTCCTTGTTTGTTTCTCTGAACTGCCCTAGTAATTCTTCCAGTAAGTCTCACCCACCACACACGCACATGCGCACACACATGCATACGTTTTTAAAAAGTTAGTTACGGTTAGAACTGGTTTTTATTTTTTTGCCACCAGTAGAACCTTGACTAATTCAGTGCATAATCTATGCTCTGTAAACTATAAAGCTATTTGCAAATAAGCACCTATATGGTAGGTGCTCAATAGATGTTTGGGGAGTCTTGAATTGTGCTCATTAGCCCCTGGCTGATGTATACGTATACACGTAGATGACAGAATTGGAGTATTAATTTGTATTTCATCTTCACCATCACAGATAGTTTGCACTTCTCTATTACAGCTTTATTTCCTTGCCTAAAGGTTTTATTTGTGGCTGTGTCAAAAGCTGAAGAAACTTTAGACACACACACTCACCTCTCCCGGCTATTAGGGGAACTGTGCAGGCTGTTGGCAGGAGAAGATATGGAGACAAACGTAAGAATTGAACAGTAACAACCTTTGGACCTGTTCCAAAAGGGAACAGGAGATTCCCTGGAGACTAAAGAGAAAGGAAGAATCCTTAGGTATTTCCAAGGAGAGTGGAATCTTGAGCTTTATGTGCCCATAGCTCCCTGCACAGGGAGTTGCTGCAGGACGTCAAGGGAAACTGACCATGTCTCACCTTGATATGGCCTCTAAATCCAGGTACATCCTTACCCAAAAGAGGAGGAGAAGAATGGAGCAACATGATCTCTTCAGCGGTTGAAATGCTTCTCCTTATTTCAAAGAATCCTGGAGCTGGATATGCCTTCTGAAAGCTTTAGGGTTGAATGACTTCATTTCATACATGAAGAGGCTGAGACTCAGGTTTAAGAAGCGAGCCTGATGTCACCTGCCGATTAGCAGCAAAGCCATGCCTCCCACTCTGCCCCTTGCCTCGATATCTGGTGTTATTAAGTGCCTGGAATTCGCCACAATGGGATGTGGTTAGAATAATCCAGTCTCTTTTTTTCCAAACCTTCTTGAGCTGGTAAATATTCATCATTGTGCCTTTAGAAAGAATCATTTTGGTCAAGTTACATTTACTTCGGTCATGCTGTGAGGATGAAGCTATTAGGGGAGATGGGGTATGCATGGAGCAGGGGCTGCAGTAGGCAAAACAAGGCTGGACAGGGCCTGGGGGATGCTACAAAACATACAGAGCTCTGAGAGACAGTGCAAGAGAAGTTACAGTGAAAAAGACAAAGCAAAACAGAAGTAGGATTCAAGGTGTTGGGCTCTCATCCCAGCCTGGCCATGTACAAGCTACATCTTTGCAGAAAGTATTCCTCCTTTCTGAGGGCCAGCTTCCACATCTGTACAATCTGCCTTCTTCCTGCCTTTTCACCATGTGAAAACCACATGGGTGGCCAGGTGTGGTGGCTCATGTTTTTAATCCCAGCACTTTGGGAGGCCAAGACGGGAGGATTGTTTGAGGTCAGGAGTTGAAGGCTGCAGTGAGCTCTGATCCTGCCACTACACTCCAGCCAGGGCAACAGAACAAGACCCTGTCTCTAAAAAAGGTTAAACCCTTAAAAAAAAAATTTTTTTTTTAATCACATGGAGTGGTGGAAAGCTCCAGGTAAACGTGCAGATTAGTTACTGTAGGGCGAGAAAGCAGAGCAGATCCACAGTGCTGCCACTCTCCCACCAGCACACAGCCTAGCTTTTGCAGGGAGGCAGCTTCCAGTGGATGGAGTCTCTGTACATAAGAAGCTGAGGCTTCAGCAACAAGCCCAGTTGACATTTTTTGTTCTCACCCACTGAGCCTGCCCATGGCACTCAGGGACCCTCTGATATGGAATGGAGCTCTCCACCCCTATCCTCTGGGGAGTGGAAGGGATGCTTGGGCCAGCAGAGCTCATGAATAGAGGGGAAATCCACTTACTGTTGAATATGGTCCAGCTCAGTCTTGACCTTAACAGAGAAACTTTAAAAGCTTGAGAATTAAAAAGGTTTTGCTCCCAAAGATGTTTTTAGGCCAAAAGTAGCAACAGCGTCGATGAAGCTCCTACTATGTGTCAACCCATGTCAGTGTTCCTTGGTGTGGTTCATTCCATTTGATTCTCATAACAAACTTCCACATAGACGGTAACATCACTGACAACTTACGGATGAGGAAATCAACACAAAAGCATTAATACATTTAGTGAAGCAGATAATTAATAGCAAAGCTGAGATTGGTGCCGCATGCATGCATTATGATAAACCATGTATTATGTGTGTGTCATGAGGCAGGCACCGTGTTCAGTGAATTGTGCACTGTCTCATTTTCCTCTGAAAACAGCTCCATCAGATGGACACGCTGTTATTGCTATTTTACTGACAGGATAGCAGAAGCTCATAGAGGTGAAATAACTTGACCAACGTCACACAGTCAGATCTTATTAAGGCTGATTCTGTGGTTTACATGTCACAGTGAAGCAGCCCCTCGTTTGTATGACTCCAGCTTGTCTTTGCTACGAGAAGAGAAGGTGATCGACAGGGCAGAGACAGCGTGAGTTCAGGTAACATCACTCTCAGATCCAGTCTGGTTTTCTTTCTTAGGGCATAGCAATGCAAATACCGATCCAAATATGAATGCTTCTCATTTTATCTTCCTTCCCCATGATGAGGGGCTGTGAGAAGCACAGCCATCCCTGCAAGGGAGACTAGGAAGAACAGAAGTTTCATCTTTCTATTTCCTTCCCAAGCAAAGTCACTCTCTTTGGGAGAGAGCTTCCCAACATCCATGCACAGCCACTTCAATTGTCTGCTTAATATATGGATAGTGTCCTCCTATCAATAATTTACAGCCCCTTCTTAAATGTCCAAGGCAGCAAGGTTATAAAATCTGGTTCTAAGACTCAAATTTCTCAACAACACATCTTTTGTGCTTTGGGCCCATTTTGTTGTTTAGCATATACCGTACATTGCAGATTTCCACACACTTCTAGAAAATTTCCATCAGCATTGTCCAGCGGCATATGTCATGATGGAAATGCCCTAGTTTGTGTTGTCCGGCATGATACCCCATAGCCCCATGTGGTCACTGAGCACTTGAACAGTGGCTAGGGCAACTGAGGAATTGAATTTTTAATTTGATTTGAATTAAATTTTAAAAGCCACAGTGACTAATGGCTACAGTATTGGACAGCACGGATCTAGATAATTACTAAGAAAATATCAGCCTGGTTACTTATATAT
The DNA here is from genome assembly GCF_001698545.2 of Rhinopithecus bieti. Classification (NCBI taxonomy): domain Eukaryota; kingdom Metazoa; phylum Chordata; class Mammalia; order Primates; family Cercopithecidae; genus Rhinopithecus; species Rhinopithecus bieti. Next base: position 4,386,803 of record NW_016806198.1, read on the forward strand.
ATGCTTATTTTATTGTAAACACAGAATGATTTCAGTTTGTTTATCCAATGGGTTTAACTCTTGGCCCCAGTATTTTTCACTGCAGGGATTCACAGTTGTGTAAACACTCCATGCATGAAATTAAGTTCAAGAAAGAGGCCATGTGTTTGCTTATTAGCATTACATTGAATAAAAAAAAACTTCAAGAGTAATAATTAAAAGATTAAACATTCAGCAATGCAAACAGTCTTGCAAGCATTTACTACCTGCTTGCTACTCAGCAGTGTCAGCATTTTAAAAAAGAAATATAATTATCATGTTGCTTTCATTGGCTTCATCTACAGAAATGCAGCCCGTATGCTATGGATGTGGCTAGAGTAGTTTCTGAATCTGACCAAGCTGCTTGCTCCTTGCAAACAAGGTGTCTCTGGTCAACAGTTCTTTGCTCCCTTTCCTTCACTTATAATTGTGCTTTTCATACATAGCCTTTGCATTGTTCAGGAAGTGTTTATTCTTTATAATAATAATGATCCTCACAGGAAGCACTGGTAACTGACATCACGATAGCTCTCTCTGGAGTTGCCTCCTTTCTAATTCCTAAAGGGGAAATTCCATGGCTGCTGCAGTATTTAAAAAACACTGATTCCCGAGCTCCATCCAGGGATCTGGGTCAGAATGATCACAGCAGGGCCCAGAAAGCTGTGCTTCTACAAGGCTCCCATGTGATGCTGATCTGCAGCCAGATGTGGGAAACACTGACCCAAATCCTCCTTCTTTGACGAAAGCTTTCAGGGGCACGGGCAGCCTATGAAAAGTGTTGCCACAGCCACTGGGGTCTATAGACCTCACCATTATTATTGCACTGACATCTGCCAGCAATCCACGTCCTGATGCCAAGCATTTAAAAGCTATCTCCACAACGATCTTGGGAGATGGGTGTTTTCATTCCATGAAGAATTTAAGCTTAGAGAAATTAAGACCCTTTCATTCCACATCTATCCAACAAATACGCATTATGTACCTTGTCTATGCCAGGTGGCATTCTAGGATGTAGAGGTTTAGCAGGGAATAAAACACACAGATATCTCTGTTCTAAAAGAGCTTGCATTGTCACTAGAGGAGACAGAAGATAAAAGAATTAAAAAGTCATTATGTCAGATGACCACCTCAAGCAGGGTAAAGGAGTGATGCAGGGCACTCAGCAACCTTCCCTGATCAAGTGGTCTTTTGAGCAGAGACCTGAAAGAGTGGAATATGTCTTCTTCCATGAAGGGCGTCTGGAAAGAACACCCCAGGCAATGGGAAAGAGCCCTGAGGCAAGAGAGAAATTTGCTCAGAGCCACAAAGGTGATAAATGACAGAGCTAGGGTTTGATCCAGGTCTTTTTGATGCCCAAGTTCAAGGTATTCTTTTGGCATCATCTTGCTGGCTCACCATGCTAGCAATTTTGTTGCTAAGTGATGTTGGACAGCCAGCTTATTCTTTTTTCTCATCTACAAGAACCAAAAAAAAAATAGACTGGCTATCATGAGAAAAGTCCATTACATGGCAAGCAGAGGCTTTGGCACACTTGAGACTGTTTATTCCTCCAATGCTGTGAGGTGAGCGTTGTCGTCATCCTTATTTTACAAAGGAGAAAACTGAGACATGGAGAAGGAAACCGGCTTGGCCAAAGTTTCCTGGTTACAATGATGCAGAAACAGGATTTGAATCCAAGTCATTTAAGCGGTATCCGCCACAGTCACTCATTCCCACTGGCACGTTCACTGCTGCTATCAATTACTTAACAGTCAAAGTTAGTAGAGTTCAGGGTAGACAGTTCTGGGTGGATCTGTAACTACACCATGGTGGCTGAATTGGTCTTAAAATAAGATATAAGGTCCCAACCCCTGTTGAGTGAGAAATTGACAGAATTCTCCATAGCAGGTACCCTCTTATTCTTACTGGCTTTCAAAGGAAAAAGGAGATTCTTTCACTGAGGCATATGACAGCTGACACTTAAGAACATTGTAGTTCCAAATTGCAGAATTATTAAATCCATTAGAATCATTATAATTGAGAATTTACTTAAAAGCCCATAATGACTTTTTATACAGCTTACAGCCTTGAGCACCTTCTCCCATCTCTGTCATCCTTTCTCCTCCCTCCCAGATACAATCCTCTGAGACCCCGAGACCCCAATGAGAGCCTTTGTTCTCTCTTCATCAGCATCCCCTGAGCTCATAGTCTTACAGGCATTATGAAAACATCCTGCAGAAGAAGAAAATAGACCGCATTGTCTTGCTTCGGTCATAGCTTTCATTTTCTTAGCTCATTTGGAGAGACAGATGCTGGAGCTAAAAACCCTATTTATTTACCTGGTGACCTGCAGTCCCAAAGGGCCCAAGGTTCCTCCCCTCCGGTGTCTTAGATGTTCTTTGTTTCTCTGAACTGCCCTAGTATTCTTCCAGTAAATCTCACCCACCACACACGTGCATGCACACACACATACATACATTTTTAAAAAGTTACAGTTAGAACTGGTTTTCATTGTTTGTTTGTTTTTTTGCCACCAATAGAACCTTCACTAATTCGGTGCATAATCTATGCTCTGTAAACTGTAGAGCAATTTGCAAATAAGCACCTATATGGTAGGTGCTCAGTAGATGTTTGATGAGTATTGAATTGTGCTCATTAGCCCCTGGCTGATGTATACATACCCATGTAGATGACAGAATTGGAGTATTAATTTGTATTTCATCTTCACCATTACAGATAGTTTGCTCTTCTCTACTACAGTTTTACTTCCTTGCCTAAAGATGTTATTTGTGGCTGTGTTGAAAGCTGAAGAAACTTTAGACGCACACAGTTACCCCTCCTGGCTCTTAGGGGAACTGTGCAGGCTGTTGGCAGAAGTCTTGTCTTGCATAAGTTCATTACAGTGCCCCATTAAGAAGCTCCTTCTCCAGACAGGTAATCATTCTCCCTTCTAGGCTCCTACGGCTTCTACACATGACTTTGATTTTTTTTTCATATCACTGTTCAGTTTCTACATCTGCATGTCAATCTCCCTTAGGAGAGGCAGTTTATCTCTCCCAGTATTTAATGTAAAGCAACACAGAGAAAAAAGAATAATTGCAGAATAAATTAATAGATAAATGATTGAACAAATAAATCCAGGTATATATTGCTACCACTGACTCTTTTTTTGACATGAGAACCTAAGTGCTGTAAGATCTCTACAGAAAAATAAAGATGCAGAAGAGATCAAAATAGGCAAAGCTCCTCAGAGAGCTTCCAGTCTAGTGGAGAAGACAACAGAGAATGACCATTTCAGATAATAATGTTTCCTACAAAACATTAAAAACAGACCAGTATAACAAAATCAAGAGAGCCTGAGAGGGTGGTATTACAGTAGTCAGGAAAGGTGTATCAGAGGTAACTAGCTGCTTACCCAACTCCCCGCTCTATTCATTTTTAGAACCCTTATTTTATTCCCAGCAATAATGTACCCAGGATAATGCCATGTTTCCCAGCCTCTCCTGCAGCTAAGAGTAGATAATCTATGTGTAATATTTTGAAGCTGGATTTCCTAGAAAGCTCCTTAAGAGAAGAAACAGATGGCTAGAGGGTGGATACTATTTCGACTCTTCTTATTTTCTACTTACCTGGAATGTATAGATGATGGGTGGAGCCCCAGCAGCCTTCCTAAAATTTAAGGATGAAAACAGTCCCCTAGCATCGATGGGTGAAGGATTGATAGAACAAGCCCAGGTCCTTAATGACCTCATTGAGCATTGATTCCAGAGCTCTGCTGCCTTCTCTGGATACCCTTAATGTGAGTGAATAAACTCTTTGTGTATTAACCAAGGTTGTTGTATTTCTGTTACTAGCAAGAGACAGTCTAGAAGTGCATCCACTTCTAGAAAGCCCAGCACATAGCAGGTGCTCAGTGAATGCTTCTCAAGTGAACAAATGAGTGATCTAGGATTCCCAGGACATGTTGCTAGTTGTGAGGGGTTTCCCATCCCAAGAGCATCCCCTTGAATTAACCAAGGTTGTTGGATTTCTATTACTAGCAAAAGACAGTTCCTAGGCAGGGCACAGTGACTCACACCTGTAATCCTAGCAATTTGGGAGGCCAAGGCAGGCAGATTACCTAAGGTCAGGAGTTTGAGACCAGCCTGGCCAACATGGTGAAACCCTGTCTCTATTAAGAATACAAAAATTAGCCAGGCACAGTGGCTCACGCCTGTAATCCCAGCACTTTGGGAGGCCAAGGCGGGCAGATCATGAGGTCAGGAGATCGAGATCATCCTGGATAACATGGTGAAACCCCGTCTCTACTGAAAATACAAAAATTAGCTGGGTGTGGTGGCATGCACCTATAGTCCCCAGCTACTTGGGAGGCTGAGGCAGGAGAATCGCTTGAACCCTGGAGGCAGAGGTTGAAGTGAACTGAGATCACGTCACTACATTCCAGCTTGGGCGACAGAGTGAGACTCCATCTCAAAAGAAAAAAAAAAAAAAAAAAAAGACAATTCCTAAAACACACAATTGCTGTGCGTCTACTTCTTCTGTCCAGTCCAGCACATAGTAGGTGCTCAGTGAATACTTCTTGAGTGAATGTATAAGTAAGCTAGAATTTCCATGACATGTTACTGATTATGAGGGGTTCCTCATCCCAAGAGCATAGCCTCATGGAAGACAAGCCTGGTTATTTCCATTCTGCATTTCAGTGACAACTTTGCCCCTCCCCAAGATCAAGTGCCCACCTATTGTCAGACATTTCGGGAACTTCAGAGCCTGGATGTGAATCAAGGCTACAGCTTTGAATGTCAGGAAGCATGACCCAGGGCATTGCTTTCTTTCCTTGCTAACTTCCAGATGAATGCTTTCTGTTTATCAAGAGTAAGTCTACATTTCAAATTACTCTAAAAGTGAATTAAAAAGAAAAGGAAAGAAGAAAAGAGACGCTGTTGCCCCACACACATTTTAAAATTGTATGTGTGTGCTTACCAACATTTCCCAGGCAAAGCAAAGCACCAGCTCCCTAAAAGGGAGCAACTCTTCAATTTGTGTGTATGTGTGTGTGTGTGTGTGTGTGTATAGTCAGAACACTTGGACTATTGGGGGGACTTGTTTGATGAAACTTACATCTTTGGAATGTCCGGGTTTGACACACAAGATGTCAGGGTTTACCCTGGGAGGCACTCACAAAACCCACACACAGAAGAAGGTCAAGGCAAGGACTTCTTGCCTTCCACAAGCCACATGTTCTGAGAAGAAGGCAAGAATCCTAACTTTTGAAAATTGCATTCTATTTTTAAAGCACTCAAGGTGCTTTCATGGTGCCTTTCATGGGACTCCGAAATAGTTCTTTGCCCCTCTCTCCCTAGCAACATTCCTAGCACATGGTAGCTGATCAGCTAATGACAGGTACTCCTTCCCTGCTTTTTTTTTTTTTTTTTTTTTAGACTGAGTATTGCTTTTGTTGCCCAGGCTGGAGTGCAATGGCATGATCTCAGCTCACTGCAACCTCCACCTCCCAGGTTCAAGCCATTCTCCTGCCTCAGCCTCCCGAGTAGCTGGGATTACAGGTGCCCGACACCACACCTGGCTAATTTTTGTATTTTTAGTAGAGACAGGATTTCGCCATGTTGGCTAAGCTGGTGTTGAACTCCTGACCTTGTGATCCACCCTCCTTGGCCTCCCAAAGTGCTGGGATTACAAGCGTAAGCCACCGTGCCCGGCCTTTCCCTGCTTTTTTTGTGGAGTGATAGATCCTCTTGAAAGGTGAATAATTTAATTACACTATACATTTAGGGTTTTGTGTAAGAACCACAGCCGAATAGAGAACTTTGATCATTCATCCATTCATTTAAGGAACTTACCATGTGTCAGGTGCTATGAAAAGCTTCAAGGATAAGATGTGAATCCTGGGTACAAATAAGTGTGCACAGATTTATCTGCATCATGTAAAACACTATGACAGTCGTGATTAAGAATCTTATAATTCAAATCGTGACTTTTTAATGAAATCTGATAAGCTTATAATAAAATGCAAATGAAAAAGTAAAGAAATAGAGATAGTCAAGGCATTTCAGAGGAAGAATTGCTGAGGTAAGTTGCCTTCACTAATATTGAGACACATTAGTAAGCTCTAGGAAGGAAGACAGTGTGCTGAGGACCCAGGAAGAGACACTAGAACTGAACAGAAAGCCCAGGGACAGAACCTCCATCGATGAAAGCCCTGCAGCAGATCTGGGGGGAAATGTCAGATGTGCAATGAGTGATTCTAGGATCACTGCCATCCACATGGGAAAATATTTTGCCTGGGACACCTTTGTTACATTATAGGCAAAAATCAACTTCAGTAGACTTGAATACCATGAAGGTAAAACTATTAAAATTTTAAAAGATGACACAGAAGAGGCCTTTATGGCCTCAAGCTAGGAAAGGATTTATTAAACAAGATACAAAAAGCATAAGCAATAAAGAAAAATGTCCAGGTGCGGTGTCTCACTCCTGTAATTCCAGCACTTTGGGAGGCCAAGGCAGGAGGATCACTTGAGTCCAAGAGTTTGAAACCAGCTTGGGCAACATAGCTAGACCCTGTATTTACAAAAAGTTAAAAAAATTGACCAGGTGTGGTGGCATGTACCTGTAGTTTCAGCTACTCAGCAGGCTAGAGTAGGAGGATCACTTGAGCACAGGAGGTCAAGGCTTCAGAGAGCTATGATTGCACCACTGCACTCCAGCCTGGGTGACAGAGCAAGATCCTATCTCTAAACTAAAATAAAGAAAGAGAAAGAAGTAGACAATATTATCTACATTAAACTTAAAAGCTTTGAGTCATCAAATGAAACTATAGAGAGTGTTAAGGTAAGCCAAAGCTAGGGAAAAACATTTACAATGTATAAATTAATTAAGTACTTTTCAGAATATATAATGAACTGCAAATCAATAAGAACAAAACAAAAACTTCCGCGAAAAAATGAACAAAACAGATTTTACTCAATAAAAAAGAAAATATGAATCAACAATCAACACGTGATAAGGAACTCAACCTCTCTAGTCATTTGGAAATGTGAAATAAAGTCACAATGAGATACCATTTCACATCCACCAAGTAAGCAAAAATTAAAGTCTGATAATCAATGATGCATGGACATGGAACAATCGCTCCTCTTAACCAATGCCGGATGAGAGTGTAATTTGATAAAATCACAGTAGACAGCAATTTGGCATCATCAGATGTAGTTAAGGAGATGCGTAAGTCTGCGACAGCATTTCCACTTCTGTCTATATACCTGGAGAATCTTGGGTTTGCTCCAGGAAACCTGCACAGAGACAGCCAGGTCACGTCAGCACAATTTTTTATAGCAAAAGCTGGAAACAATTAAAATTCCCATCACCAACAGGAATAGATTTTTAAAATGTATTATATTTTTCCAATTAAACAGTATATACCAGTGAAAGGAATGAATTGCAATAACATGCAAAAGAGTGGATGGATTTCACACACCTAATTTTGAGGGGGAGAAAGCAAGTCACAGAGAAGATGCAGTATGATTCCATTTAAGTAAAGTTCAAAAGCATGTTCAACTACGTGATCCACTGCTCGGGAAGACAAACTGGCATGATAAAACAGAAGAAAATAAATTGATGGACAAATACGAAATTCATGGTAGGAGTCAAGTCTGAAGGGGTAAGGAAGGGAAGAAGTTTGGAAACAGATATACAACTACAAAGATGTTGGTTATCTTTCGCATAGAATGAGTGGCATTCATTTTACTGAGGTTCTCTTTATCTGACATATATCTGGCATACCCCTTATAAATATCTGGGGCTTTTCTTGCTGATCTAGTATTAATATTAAAATTAAACAAACAGTCCTTTAATGCTACCAGTAAGAAGCCAATAATGGGGGAGATGACAGTATCTTGTTGACCTGGATCTTCAAGGCTGAGTAGATGTTCAGGCAGTAGGAAAGAGGGGAAGATGAAATACACATCAGGCAGGTGAAATGGAAATGGAAGGTGGGGAGACAAAAAAGTGCAGTTAGGAATGACAAGTTGCTAAAGGCGAAGCTAAGATCGGAGTGCGTGGAATGAAACTTGCATGGTGGGATATTTGAGTTTCTGCAAGCTACCTATAAACCTTACAAACGTGTTTTGCAACGATGGAGAATGATTAAAGAAATTTTATTGTAGTAAAATACATAGAACATAGTCCAGGCAACATAGATAGTAAGGTTCTACCTCCACAAAAATAAAATAAAATAAAATAAATTTAAAGACCTAGTGCTGTGCCTTCACACCTGTAGTCCTAGAAACCTGGGAGGCTGAAGCAGGAGGAGAGCTTGAGCCCAGGAATTTGAGGTTATAGTGAGCAATACCCTGCCTGTAAAAAAGCAAACAAAAAAAAAATTAAAAATGCACAGAACATAAATGTATCATGTTAACCACGTTTAAGTGGAATTCAGTGGCATTAGCCCATTTGCATTGTTGGGCATCTATCACCAATATGCAGCTCCAGAACTTTTCATGATCCCAGGCCATTAAAAAATTTCTACCAGGTAACTGATGCAATCAGATTTTTCTTTTTGGAAAATAAAACAAAACAAACACACAACAACATGTATCATGACCTGAAAATTAGAAAGTGTCTAAAGGCGGGACGATGATTAATGATTTTAGGAGATCAAATTTGGTCCAGGTGCAGGAAGGTAAAATGCTGAGTGAAGAAAGTGTGGGTTGGAGTCCAAGAAAGGTCACACACTCGCTAATGGTCCTGGGAAAAATGCACAGACGCGATAAATTGTGTTGGGGGGAGAAAGGACGGGAGGCCCGAGTAAGCCCCAGTTTCTGGGTTGGGTATATACTTGGGTCATTTACAAAGAATAAGGTAATAGACAAAAAACAGGTTGGCCAGGTTTTTTGTTTTCAAATCGGCTCTGAGCTGTGATCTTTGCCCACACACTACTTGTGGTAACATGTCCCACGTCCCTTACCGCACGCAAGTTTCACCTCCTCGTGCTTGATGGAAATCAAGTCCTTATTTCACAACAGCAGAGTGTTGGAGATAAGGATGGATTCCTGTAATCTTGCACAGTTTTCTGGAAGGAAAATGCATGAATATGTGGCTCAGGTCCAATTCCAAGTGTTAACTAGAGGCTATTCTGATGAACACCCACAGCTCAGGAATCTGGAATCTGCCTCTCTATCCACTGGTGGCTTCCTACATGGTGGGATCGCTGTGATGTTCACAGTTTTTCTCAAAGCTATGCAGAGCCTCCCCAGAAGAACCGCCAGGATGGAGTGGAGAGACCTCAGCAGAAGACTCCAGAACATCGGCATCACCCAACCATTAACAGAAAGCCTCAGCTTAGAACGTATCTAACCCAACCCCTAAATACCCAGGCCCCAAGAGATCAAATGACACCCCCTAGATCATACAAGGAGGAAATGGCAGCTGAGGACCTGGACCCAGCTGACCTAAAAAAGCACCTTCTGTGAAATGGCAGAGAAAACAGAGATATGGAGCAAGAGTATAGACCAGGGTCGGCAGACCCCGGTCGGTCAGCCAAATGCAGTAGGTTGCCTGCTTTTTGTGCAACCAACAAGCTAATTTTTTTTTCTTTTTTTTGAGATGGAGTCTCACTCTGTCACCCAGGATGGAGTGCAATGGCACAATCTTGGCTCACTGCAACCTCTGCCTCCTGGGTTCAAGCAATTCTCCTTCCTCAGCTTCCTGAGTAGCTGGGACTACAGGCACCCACCACCACGCCTGGCTAATTTTTGTACTTTTAGTAGAGACAGGGTTTCGCCATGTTGACCAGGCTGGTCTCAAACTCCTGACCTCAGATGATCCACCTGCCTCGGCCTCCCAGAGTGCTGGGATTACAGGCGTGAGCCACTACACCCAGACTAATAATCATTTTAATATCTTTTTTTTTTTTTTTTTGAGACAGAG
>NW_016806198.1:4397005-4473142 GCF_001698545.2 Rhinopithecus bieti
TTTTTTTTTTTTTTTTTGAGACAGAGTCTCACGCTGTCACCCAGGCTGGAATGCAGTAGTGTGGTCTTGGCTCACTGTAGCCTCCACCTCCCAGGTTCAAGCAATTCTCTTGCCTCAGCCTCCCGAGTAGCTGGGACTACAGGCGCATGCCACCACACCCAGCTAATTTTTTTGTATTTTTAGTAGAGATGGGGTTTCACTATGTTGACCAGGCTGGTCTTGAACTCCTGACCTCGTGATCCACCCGCCTCAGGCTCCCAAAGTGCTAGGATTACAGGCGTGAGCCACTGCACCTGGCCTTAACATCTTTTAACGATTGAGAGGAAAAAAATCTTAAAAAAAAAAAAAAGAAAAGAAAAATCTATGATTCATGAAGATGTGAAATTCAAAGTTCAATAAATAAATATTTGTTGGAAGACAGATTCATTGGCTGATGCATTGTCTATGGCTACTTTTGTACTACGATGGTATAAGTTGAATAGTTGCAACACAGGCCGTGAGGCCCACAAAGCCTGAAATATTTACCATTTGGACCTTTACAGAGACTGTTTACCACCTCTTGGTCTAGACCTTGAGGGCCCAGTGCTTCTGCTTCGGGCAGAGGAGAAAATTCTGGGCCAGTGGAGGGGCATTTGCCTCACACCTGCCTGGCTCTCTCAGTTCCTCTTTTTTCCAGCTTCAAATCCAGTCCACATAAAGGCCAGCCCTGTACCTGGAAGATCACACTGAATGATGCTGCCATCAACATACAGAGTATCCAGTGTCTGTATGCCTACCCGACCCCTGGCTGAGGCCATGACACCCTATCCCCTTTCCCCAGGTATGGATTAGGGTCCAGCTCAGCATGAATTCATCACCCACATTCATGGAGCCGATGCATACGTGCTACCTGAACACATCTTTCTACTTATGCACTCCTTCAACAAGCACTTATTGAATCCATACTATGTGTTAGTTAGTAGGGATGCAATGATAATAAATAGGAATAAGTAAGATAGGCATGGTCTCTGTCCTCGCAGTGTAAAGAGTCTAATGCATGGGAGGCACTAACAAATAAGATCCAAAACGAACGTTCAAGTGAAGCTTTGGCAAGCAATAGGAAGAAGGCTGCACAGCACAACCAGGACCCAGGGTCCGAGAGGGTTTCCCAAGAACATGACACCAAGCTGAAGGCCAGAAGGATGTGTGGATGCTACCCAGGCACGCAGAAGAGAAAGGGGTTGAACAGCACTTGCAAAGGCCCTGGAGATGGATAGAGCACAGAGAATTTAAGGGAGAAAGGAAGACAAAAGGAGGACAGTGTAGCTAGAGCTTAGTGAGGGAGCAAGCTTAGGGAGGGAGATACAGAGGAGAATAAGCAGGGTCACTGGCAGCAGTCAGCTTCCCAGCCTTGCCTCCCCTTCACCTTCCTTTCCACATCCCCCACCACACTCCTCTTAGAACAGGCAATTTCCAACTTGAGCAGAGGAGCTCAATGAATCGCCACTCATCTATACCATGGTTCTAATATCTAACCATAAACATTCCATTAAGGAGATTAATTGCATGTAAATTGCCTGAGCTATAATTTAGTGCATCTTGAAAAAAGATTGTAAGTGGTTTGGACAGCAGGATCACACCTATGTCAAGTAGGAATGCATGCGGGAGATAATTTGAGTCAAGCATTTAGCAAAGTGCCTGGGATGTTGTGAGGGCTCAATAGATGTTAGCTGTTACGATCATCATCATCATCATCATTATTACCATTATTCCTATTTCATAGGTGAGAAATTAAATTGTTGCTCTGAGAATCGTTGAAATTGGGGTACATTTTTTCTTTGTTTTCAACATTTTCAAAAATATTGCTGATACATTATCCTCCCGCTTTTAACTTAAAATCGTGAATTCACAAGATTATTTGAAAAAGATGGGGGCTGGAAGCAGTGGCTCACACCTGTAATCCCAGCACTTTGGGAGGCCGAGGTGGGTGGATTGCCTGAGCCCAGGAGTTTGAGACCAACTTGGGCAACAGAGTGAAACTCCGTCTCTACTAAAGTACAAAAAATTAGCCGGGCATGGCAGCCTGCACCTGTAATCCCAGCTACTCAGGAGGCTGAGGCAGTAGAATCACTTGAACCTGGGAGGCAGATGTTGCAGTGAGCCGAGATTGTGCCACTGTACTCCAACCTGGGCAGCAGAATGAGACTCTCTCTCCAAAAAAAAAAGAAAAGAAAAGAAAAGAGAAAGAGACAGAAAGAGACAGAGAAAGAAAAAGAGAAAGAGAAAAGAAAAGAAAAGAAAAGGTGGGACTATACAAGCAGTTTACTCTTTTGTGCCAGAAAGGGAAAACACAGAGGAAGAATACTCACTAGTCAGAGATAGTCACGTGTCTGATCTCAAGAGAATTTGCTGCAGTCTCATATCGAATGAGATGGCCCCTGCTGCCTGGAGACTCTACAGGACAGTGGGAAGAGAGGATCTGTTATCCAACCTGGGTTCCAAAGGTGCTGAGTCAGTCTGAAGCTGTGTAATGTGAGTAATCGCTTTGCAGTTGATTAGCTCTGATCCAGACCTTGGATCAGAGAATAAAGAATAAAGTCTTGTGCTTTCAGTCCTGCAGAGGCCTCTCTTTGGTTTAATAAATAGCAGGAGTGTCCTCATTTGAACTCTCTTCTCCTTGCTCTTTGGGTGCTGACCTCCCAATGTAAGCACCGCACAGCCAGCATCTCCAGGGAGAACTGAGTCCTGTACCTGAGCCTCTCTGGCTTTGGGAATAAGATTCCTGGGCCTGATCTCTGGGCCTGGCTCAGGGAGTCTCTGTGTGCTCCAGGCCTATGGCTGCCATTTAGAGTCTGCTTTGTCCCAGGTACTACCCTAGGTTCTTTCCAGACACAAACCCGCAGCCTTCTCTTTGACCTTATAAGTTGATGCTTTCCTGGGCTATGGATGAGGATACAAAGCTTGCATCTTCCTCAAGGAGCTCACTTTACAGGTGAGTTGGAGCCTCAGGGTTTCAAAAAGCTATGAGCCCCACCTGACCCAGGTTTCCATCCAGTCTTCCTCAGTAATTATCAGGCTTCTTTTGCCTCTGTTTCCCTGACCAGAGCTTAAAGCCAGTCATAGGCGTTCTGGGGTAGCTGAGGTAGGTTTGTCAGATTCATCTGCAAAACAAACAAAAATTAACCAAAATAGTTTCCTTAAATTGTAAAACAGTTTATAGCAGAGGAGGCAAATTGGCAACTTGCCAGCAAAATTCTACTAACATATGTGTTTTGTTTAGCTAGTATAATAGGCATACACACACACACACACACACACACACACACACACACACACATATATATATATATATAATTTGAATTAGCTGCTGGGAATTAGCCCTTGGTTAATTTTACCTAAAATCTCCAATGTGTGACTTCCATTAAGATCTTGCAACACTGGGCCTTCACTCCCAGGGGGCCCACATGCTGGGCAGAGGAGAGCAGATGCCCCTTTAGGTGGGGGGATATTCTCCTCCAGCTGGCCAGGCTGCCTCCACTCCCCAGAGTTGGCCCCAGTGCCAGTTCACCAACATCAGCAGTTCCCTGGGCCTTGCAGGCTTTGAGCTTGCGTCTTCAGGTTTTCACTTGGAGAGGCCCTGGTACTGCAGAAAGAACACTGGGCCCAGAGCCAAAAGAGCCGCTGCCTCTCCCAGCTCTGCCGCTGCCCCAACAGGCCCCACAGAGGAAAGACCACGGGCTTCCAAGTCAGAGGGGCAAACTTGAGGTTGACTCCAGTATCCCAGTTCTTAGCTGGGTGACACCAGGCAAATTCACTCACCTCTCTGTTTCTTCAGCTGTGACACGAGGGCAGCAATGCCAGCCCTCATTCATCACGCCACATGCTGTGCTAGCCACCTTGCCTTCTTTGTTTCTAATCTCCCCCCTTATCTCTGCAAGATACGACTTCCATGTGCTATTGACGTGGAGCCAAGGTATCTTTTAGGAAAAGGGCAACACCAGATTTTCATTTAGGGTTCAGACACCTGAGGGCCTATGTGGAGGCCTGTGGCTTGGTGTGGGTGTGGAGGGAGTTGCAGCAGATGCAGCACAATTAAGGGTACCCTGCAGCGAGGGTTTTCAGAATGACTCTGAGCGAAGTTATCTGACAAGGGAACTCAACCTCAGGCCTGAGGGTGGAACAGGAAAGCGCATGCCAACTAGCCTTACCCCGCCCCTGCCCCGCTCAGGAGGAAAGGGCTGTGAAGAACCAGAAGAGCCTGCCTGTTAATTGCTCAGCACTGAAACCGCTTTGTGCTGGGCCTCCTCCCAAGTCAGGAGCAACTGAGTTGGCACTGCCCCCACCAATACCGTGGCCCAAGGTGGGCTGCAGCAGACAAAGCAGTGGGCTGATAGGGTGCTGGGCAGAGGCCAGGAGGCCAGAAGGGCAGGGGTGACCTCTAACAGGGGCATCGGCCTCAGAGGCTCCATGGGTGATGGCCTAGATACAGTGAGAGGGCCTGGGAGCCCTTGCTGACCACTGAGAGTATGACCTCTGACATACATCTAGGACTTCCAAGCACACATTGTTCATATGTGTGTACATGCACATGTATGTAGATAATGTAGCTGTGAGTGTTTATAACTACATATGTATACACACATTTATATATGAAGCATGTCAATATGTACATGCTTACATGTGTTCTATATGTTTTTATACATAGAAACATACATGCACATGCATATATATGTATGTTGTATGTTCTGTGAGTGCACATATATGTACATGATTATATGTATATATAATATATGTTTATATATAATATATATCATACATGTTTATATATATATAATATATATCTTATAATCCTTGAGCCTTGGAATACAAATATACAATAAACGAAATAAAACAGCCCTGGACTATCTTAGCACTAGTAAGATATCCAAGGAGACAGAAATCTTGAAAGTGGGACCAGGTGCAGTGGTTCATGCCTGTAATCCCAGCACTTTGAGAGGCTGAGGCTAGTGGATCACCGGAGGTCAGGAGTTCGAGACCAGCATGGCCAACATGGCAAAACCCCGTTTCTACTAAAAATTCAAAAAAATCAGCCGGGCATAGGGGCCCACACCTGTAGTTCCAGCTACTCGGGAGGCTGAGACAGGAGAATCGGTTGAACCTCGGAGGTGGAGGTGCTACTGAGGTCCAGCGTGGGAGGCGGAGCAAGACTCCATCTCAAAAAAAAAAAAAAAGTCTCAGGTCTTGCTATGATGGGAGCAACCCATCAAGTCAATAGAAGAAGAGCAAAGTGTTCCTGAGACCTCACTTTACCCAGCAACTGAAAGTCAAGCAGCATGAACTACACAAACATATTCTCACGTGTTAGTTTTATATTCTAGGGGACTGCCGAGACGTTTTGCTCTACAAGAAGAAGGAATGACTCACTTCTACCTAAAACTCTGAGCTGGATGTTAGCAGCACTGGTGCATAGTCTCAGGGAGTCGGAATCAGAGAGGCTGGGCTCCTGCTGGCAGCTGCCTTGCGTGATACATGGAGCTTTGGATTTGAACCCATGGATTTGAACTCTCTCACTTCCAAAGCTTCTCCCTTTGTATATCTGTCTCTGAAAGCTGTTGTAAAACAACAGTTAAATGTGCAGCACATGAAATCATCCCACCTTGCTACGCCAGCCACCTTGCATGCTTTGTTTCTGATTCCTCCTCAGCTCTACAGGGTATGATTTCCACGCGCTATTGAAATGGAGCCAAGACATCTCCTAGTTTGAAAAGAGCAACACTAGATTTTAAGAAGTGACTTTGCAGTTACTTTTCAATGTCCAAAATCAACAAAATAGCCAAAACGAGGGGGAAAACCAGACCTTGAATCTGAACTTTGGGATTGATGTGTGAACATCCTCTCTTCCTGTTCCCTTACTGGGTCACTTGATTCTCATCCTGGGAGCTGTCCTTTGATTCCAAGCAGGAGAGAGGAGGTGAAGAGAGAGGATGAACGAAAGGTAGCAATTTATCCTCTCAGCAGCCCTTAAGTCTTTAAAGACCTCTGGGAGATGAGAAGGAGGCAAGGATGTTGAGAACCCCCTCCCCTACAACTCTCTGATGCTGATTAGGAGATACAAATAATCTTCCAGAACAAAGTTCCCCAGGAACCCTCTGGGAGCTCCCCTCTCCCGGAGCTCCAGGAACCAACCACTGGCATTTAGAAGTGTGGCTGCCCCAGAGGGAGTTTTTAGATGCCAGGACGGCCTTCCGCCAGCAACCTTTAATTAGGAGAGCCATGATTACAGCTACATGAAGCCAAGACGGCATGCTTCTTTCCTTAAGCACTGCCAATTTAAGCACAATAGTGGTTTTATGGGCAACAAGAGACAGAGGCTTTGTCAAGCTTTCCAATCCAGTGAGAGACAACTGTGCAGGGACCCTCCCTCTCTAATCTCTTCAACCTTTTATTAAGTTCCCCTTCTTTCTTTTTCCTCTACTCCGCAAACCCTCAAGCCAGTCAGCTAGGGAATGAGTGAGCTCCAATTAAACCACAGATCTTTACTGAAAACAAGGTAAAGGGGCAGCCTTTCAACATCACAGGCCCCTCTTTATAAATGCAGACTCCTGGGCCCTGCAGCATGAAGGCAGTCGCATCTTAAAAAGCAGGGCTGAGAACCTGCATTTTAAATTGTGCCTCTCATGACTCAGATGCTGACTGAGGTTTAAGACTTAAAATAATCCAAGGAAGAGTGGCCATTCTGTGATAATTTATTAATTTCTGAGAAGTGACACGGATGAGCAAAGGTGTGAAAACACTCATATATTAATTATCTTGTCTACACTAGGCTGACATTTTTGCAAGCATGACCTTTTACCATCCCTGTGAACAACTATTAATAAGGTTCATTCTTTTCCATTTTTGCAGATGAGAAAGCTTGGGGCTAAGAGAAGTTATGTAATTTACTCAAGGTCACATATTTGGTAAGGGGTTGAGATGGATCTGAATGCTGGTAGATTCAACACCAACTGATTTGGGGCTTCTAGGATGACTCGCATTCTACTGGTTGACAAGTTGAATGATGCAGGAGAAGAGACTAAGTAGAAGCCTGCATGATCATGAGATCCGTGTTGCACCTGCTGAGATGTCCAGAAGGCGGCTCAAGAGACAGAGGGATCTACAGGGAGATCTGTAACTCTAGAGTGCTGTACAGTTGAAAGAGCTGTTACTACTCTTCTTACCACTTGTTAGAGAATCACCAAATCCAGGCATCCAGAAACAGGGAAGCCACAGGAGGGTGGTCAGGATCTCCTGGTGATTTAACAACAGCAGCAGGGTGAACATTAGGCACAGTGGGCAACATGGAGTCCGCGAACTCAAGCCACACTGGGGGCTCCACATGGCGTTAATCATACATAAAGGTGCTAGGCGGCTCCAGACAATGAGCCCGCCCTCTCTGACAGCCCCCACCTGTTCCACTCTATCCTTCAATTCATGCCTGTTGGTAATAATGTGCCTGGAAAGAAAGGAAAATATGAACACATGTTTATACCACCCCCTTCCCTCCCTTCTTTTCTTCTTTCCCTTTATCTTTGCCCAAACGTTCACAGAGCACCTACTATGTGGTAAGCTCTGTGCAAAGAGCTGAGAAGACAGATGAAAATGGAAGAGAAAAGAAGTAGGCAGGTACTGAGTGTCCACCGTGCAATGGACATTGCCATCGAGCGCATACACACATTCAGAAACTCACATCACTGTGTTTGAGTCAAGTCTTAAAATATTTGGAAACTTTTCACACCATGAAAGCTAACCCCTTTCTAGGAGTTTGACCAGCTGCAGAAAGCTGATAGAAAATACAAAGGGAAGATATGGCGTCAGGGCTGTGTGTGTGTGTGCGTGTGTGTGTGTGTGTGTGTGTGTGTCCTTTTGTGTGTAGAAGAACCTGGATTTTCTTGATGCTGCCCTCATTTTTTATTGATTGGTCCCTGTAAACTCTTGGGGATTTTTATTACATGATTCACTCAGTTGTTGATCATAAACATTTATTGAATGTCTACTACGTGCCTGGTATTGACATAGGTAATCTCAACAAATTCTCATCTTTCAAAAACTGAGATAGGTGTCTTTATCCTCATATGGATAAATAAAGTTGAAGTTTCAAAACATTGTATTTCTTGCCTAATGATGTTCAGATGAGATGATCAGAAAAGCCTGGAATAATTCAGTGAGTATTTACCAAGCACCTACTGTGTTGCAGGCACATCAGTTCAAATCCAGAAACTCATGTTATTCCAGCTCTGCAAAACTGCCTCTTTGATTCCATCGGGAAAGCTAATTGGGACTCAATGTTAAAAGATAGAGCTAGGAGAGCTGTACATGCATTCATTTATTTATACAGACACTCATTCACTTGATCATTTATTCAATGAATATTTTTTTCAGCCCTTACTATGTGCCAGGCATGGTGTTTATTACCAAAGAGACATGCTCCTGGTACTTATGGAGCTGACCTTCTCTAAAAGGGGAGATAGACATTAATCCACAAATCACACACAAGGGACCAATTGCCAATTGAGATCTACATCCAGAAGAGAAGGAGGCAGTCTACTAGATCCTGGGAATCTGACTGGCCTAGCTGGATCCAGGAAAGTTTTCCCTGGAGAAGTGAGGTAGAGCTGGGTCCAAAGCTCAGGAGAATTAACTGTATGAAAGGGAAGGAAGAGATTCTGGTTTGAAGAGAACAGTGCTTTCTAAAGGGCCAGTGCAGAGGAGAAAGTTGGCTGCTCAGTGATATGAGCACATGCTCTCATGCATGTTTCAAGGGCATCCCAACTGCACCCTGCCCCACCATCTCCCCAAATCTGTTTCCATCATACTCAGTGAGAGCGCCCAAGTTCCCAAGCCAGAAAACTGCAAGCATGTAACATTCTTTTGTGCCCCCACATCCCACTTCTATCCATTACCAAAGTCTCCTAACTTTATCCCCTGTTTCTCAAATTCATCCTCTCCTCTCAGTTCCCTCTACTAAGAATTTGGTTAAGACTTTACTCTCTTTTCCCAATAGGATTACTGAAATCACATCATTCAATCATTCAACAAATACTTATTTTGGGCCTGTGTCATGGTTTGGCTCTGTATCCCCACCCAAATCTCATCTCAAATTATAATCCCCATGTGTGTAGGGAGGGACCTGGTGGAGGTGATTAGATTATAGGAGTGACTTCCCCCATGCTGTTCTTGTGATAGTGGGTGAATTCTCATGAGCTCTGATGGTTTAGAAGTCTACTTCTCTCTCCTACCACCATGTAAGACATGCCTTGCTTCCCCTGTGCCTTCTGTCATGATTATAAGTTTCCTGAGGACTCCCTAGCCATGTGGAACTATGAGTCAATTAAACCTCTTTTCTTTATAAATTACCCAGCCTCACATAGTTCTTTATAGCAGTGTGCAAGCTGACAAATACACCCTGCTAAGTGGCAGACACTATCCTTAGCTCTAAGGATATACAAATAGATAAATCATGTGTAATTTCTGCCCTCATGGAAACAGTAAAATGGGAAACCAGATACTTTTCCACCTACTTTTTGACTATCTCCCTGCCTTCAGCCTGATTTCCCTCTGTCCACATTCCACACTTCACCAGTTTGGCCATTTGCAATGCCAGTCTGATTATGTCAATTTACCCCCTTCAAACTGTTTGAAGAGGGTGCCCATAAGATAAAGTCCAATTATCTTAGCACACCACTCAAAGGCCCCTGTGATCTAGCCCCCACCTCTCATGTCTATCACCTACCATGCCCAGACTGTATCTAAAAACAGATATCAACATAATAGATCCTAAAGAGTTCTATGATTTCAGAGAATGGCCTCAAGTCTATAAACCCTTGGGCGTCTCTTGATAACTCTTTCATCTCTACTTGCTTTATGTTTAGTCATGTGATATGCCACTGGATAAATCAGACATTGAGAAGGAATACAAAAAAATTTACATCCAATATCAGAATAGACCACCCAAGGATGAACTATTTGCTGAACCCAGTGGAGGATTTTCCTGCTTTTGCAGTTAGAAATAGACCTAACTATTTCTCTGCCTTAAGGTACTATGGCTGTCAAACGCCTGGGGCTTACAGTTAAAGTGTCCCAGAAGTGATGTCTCCTGGGAACATTCTTCTCCTGCTATCTCTAATTGCCTTAATGAAGGTATTTTAACCTTATCTGCTTTGGGCTAATCTCTGGAAAGGCCTGAGGTCACCTTTGCAAGCATCTCTAGTAGCTCTCACTAGCTGTTCACTCTCAAGTTCAGGAGATTTTAAAAGACCTAATGACTGCCTCTGCAACTATTCTATGACTTCAATTTTCAAATTAGGATTTTAGTCTTGAGCTGAGAAATCTTTTTTAAGGATTATTTCAACTTTTCATTTGTTGATGGTCTTTTAAAAAAATATATGCATATTTGTAAAACTTTAATTCAGCCCTTGCCAGAAGGAAACATAAGGAGCAGAGTGTACCAATGCATGCAAAGAAAATAGACTGGAATTAGACAGATCTGGATTTGAATCCTAGATACATCATGTCCTAGCTGAGTGGCCTTGGGCAAGTTGCCCAACCTCTTTGGGCATGGATTTACTTGTATATAAAATAAGAGTCATGATATCTGTCCATGAAATACGGTTTGAGGATGAAAGAAGACCTAGAGCTCACTTCTGGAAAAACTGATTCAAGGCCAGTGGGAATAAAGTCATTCTTTCCTCCACAGCTGATGAGCCGATTCTACCACTGGCTACAGCTGGCTGCTTGTGGCATGCATGCCACCACCTCCAAATCCCGCTCTCATGGTAGGCAATATGAATCATGTCAAGAATTCTTTCCCTGCTAAGCTCAAGGGTAGCCTCAGAATTCTTTCAACATACCCTCTGTGCTACCTCTGCCAACCCATCTTAGTTTCCCATGAGTTGACACATAGATTCATGTTGGCCTCTGGCCCTCATCAGCTCAGAAACCACATGGCTGAAGCTCAGGGGTGGACCCAGGAAAGCAGGAACTGGCCTTCCTGCAGGACTTCTTTTCCGTTTTAATTTCTTTCTTTTTTTTGGTGGGGGCCAGGGTGGGGGCTTCCATTTCTTGGACTAAAGACCCATGAGCAATGAGAGCTAAGCCAGCCTGTGTGCCCAGCTTCCTCATTGTACAGGTAAGGAAACTAAGGAAAGCAGAAGCAAGTTCCTCCAGCAAGGCTTCTACTATCATCTACTAACCAACCAAACCCATTAAATTCCCACCTGCTAACAGCAACCTCGGTTTTTCATGCTATTCTTTAGAGCTCTCCAGTATGGGGCTCAGGGCCACAAGAGGAAAGAAAACCAAGCCCAAGACCAGACCTGGCTTATTCTGTGGGGCCAAGTTCAGCAGGACATTGCCACAGATTTCAGGAGCATTTGGCCAAGGCCAAGGATGAGGAAGATAATATAAACCCCCAGCCCAACAGGAGCACCAGCATTAGGGTGACAACTGTCAAGATTTTGGGCTCTGCTACTAAGACTCTGAGCAACCCTGGCCATTTTACCAAGTCTGTCTGGGCCTTCTGAATCTATTAAAGAGGCTGATGACTCCTAACTCACTGGGTGCTCAGACCATCAAAAGTTATCATCATAAGATAGCCACAGGCATGGACTACAGTTAGAGTAGGTGTTTTGTTTGTGTGACATTCTGGAATGGGAATAGGACATAGGTCTACAGGGTTCATCTACCTTTGACAGTTGGGTCTGAGTGAAAGCCCATTAAAATCACCATGCTAAGTGTGTTTGAAGGGAAAAGGCACCAAAAGGGAATCAGAGACTGGGGAGGAAGGAAGGTAGAGATAAGCTAGGGCAATGTAAGGAGAAGTTGAAGTAGAACTTCCATGTAGTTTTAGTTACATATGGGGTTTGGCTGGGTAGCAGGGATTGAACGCCTGGGTGCCTTAAAGCTGCTCAGAGTCCTGTATGATCTGCTCCACCTTCTGGCCATCTCCTTCTACAATACACCACACTCTTAGTCATCTGGATCTACTTGTAGTTCTCCAAACATGAATGGTGTTCGCCACCCCTGTCATTTCTCATGAATTCATGACCCGTACTATTGCAATCAGAGAGATGAAGGAAAGAGAGAGATAGAGAGAGAAATACCTCACCAAGGCCCCTGAGCAGAAAGTCCCTGTCCAGGCACTGGTAAAAGGTGGTCCAATCCAAGTCACAAGACCATATCCATTATATTAGTAACCGTTCTCCTATATAAGGGAGTTGGTTGGATAGTGGGAAGAAGGTGAAAGGGTGGGAAGGAATGGCAGGAGTCCTTTCTTTACATGCATAGAAGATACTATTTGTTCCATGGAGGTAGCCACTCTCTGTGCTCATAGTGAACCTACGTTTGTCATTGACAGTGATGCCTTCATCTAGTCTCAGGGAATTAATGTTTGCACAACATTGCCTTTGTTTCAGCACCCAGCCAGCACCACTGGGTGCAGAAGTGGCACCAATGCCATTTTACATTCCCTTTGTAATCACCTTAAAATCACTCCCAGTTAGTTAGGATTATGAAGGGATTATATGAAAATCCATGTCATCAAAGGCAGACACATGTTCAGGTTAAAAGTATGGGCTTTGGCATTATTTCCATGCAAAAGTTCCAGCTCTGCTTGATAATATCTGTCTGACTTCTTGGGAAAGTTTCATACGCTTTCTGAGCCTTACTTCCCTCCTGTAAAGAGATGATAAAGTCTACACCTCAGGACTCTAGAAAGAATTACATGAGATGACAAATATAGGACTGAGTACACAGCCTTGCACAGAAGGAGCAAACGCTCAGTACTCTAGACACTGAGCTCTGGGAGAGTTACTGGTCACTACTGGCCCTCAGTTTTCCTCTCTGTAAAATAAAGTGCCCAGATTAATGAGCTGTTGAGATCTTCTCATTGCTGGCTCTCTGCACACAGGTGTGTTCTGTGTTACTCCAAATAGTATTTTAGGCCGGGCGTGGTGTCTCACTCCTATAATCCCAGCAGCACTTTGGGAGGGCAATGGGGGTGGATCACCTGAGGTCAAGAGTTTGAGACTAGCCTGACCAACATGGGGAAACCCTATCTCTACTAAAAATACAAAAATTAGCTGGGCGTGGTGACAGGCACCTGTGATCCCAGCTACTCGGGAGGCTGAGGCAGGAGAATTGCTTGAACCCAGGAGGCAAAGATTGCAGTGAGTCGAGATTGAGACACTGCATTCCAGCCTGGTCAACAGAGCAAGATTCTGTTTTAAAAAATAAAAAAATAAATTAAGAAAAGCATTTTAGACAGCTCTTAGAAGTGGAGGAATTGTTACAAGCAATTACATTGATCATGGTTTTAGGCTACAGATTTTAAAAAGAAGAATTGATTCAAGCTAATTCAGACAATGAATAATTTATTAAAGACTTAGCTCACAGCATCTCTGGAAGAGTCAGGAAATCAGACTTAGATTCTACATGCCCAGGAACAATGTCGGCAGGAGAGATGCTTAACCATAGCTCAGACTCCAGTAAAGCATCCCAGACTGGGACTCCACTTAGCTTCTGTGGTGCTTGGGAACCAGATGCTAGGAACTCTACAGGGACTACTCCAGGAAACCCAGACACCACCCCCATCAGAAAGATCCAGTTATCCCATCCAGGCCATTACCTCCACTTTCTCACTGCTGCTCCAATCTCTGGCAGAAGCTGAGACACACACAGAAATCTGGATGCAGGAGAGAACAGGGAATCTCAGCTTTCTTTACTTTTGTTTTAATTTGAGCTTTCCAGCCTTTCCTGTAAAGGTGAGTTTGAAGTGGTTTGGAATAGATCTTGAAGAAGTCTGTCTTTAGTACCTGCCAGGGCATTATGATTACTCACAAATATAATTATAGCTTGTTGAGCACCTGTTCCATGCTCAGCATTGCCATGTCTTATCACAGCTAAGTCTGCATACAACTTGCGGTCAACATCATTATGTGCATTTTACCAATGGTAAAGCTGAAACACAGAGAAATGAAATAATCCACTTAATGTTATAGATAGAGTCAGACTCACCCCAGATCTGTTTGTCTCCAAAACCACTTTTCTCTGGTCCACTCTGCTCAATGTTAAGGGGAGTTCTCTGGAGCTACTAAGCAAAAGAACCATCTGTGGCTAAAACAGGGAGACCTATCCTTGGTAGCATTCAAGTTGAAATTGGACCATCCATAGATCTGTTCTGCCATTTTGAAGATTTCTGCACTTTGATGGGATCAGGGGGGATCCTTGAGTGCCAAAAATTCTATAATCTTTTGATCTGTCTCTCCAGATTGCTAGCTCAAAGAGGGGTTAAGGACTGAACTGTGAGGAAAGTTAATTTAATCTAGTGAAGAGCCAGGAAATAGAGCAGGATGCTGCCAGAAGACCTACAGCAATTAGAAGCCAAGACCAGCTCATTCAGAATTGCCCATGGCAATTCCATCCTTATTAAAGTGGAATGTAAAATCGTAATGTGGACATTGTTGCTATTCATAAAGGATCTAAGAATGATTGCAAGGCAAGCTCACTGTCCCTCTTAAATATAGGAGCCATTAAACTGCCTCAATAATGCTGGGAATATTAAGGAGGACTTACTGGGGACTAATAGAGCTGAGGACATCAGAAAGACATGAGGATGACTCATGAATTTACTCCTTTCTTATTACTTAACCCCAGTAATTTAACCCCAAAGCCCAGAACTTAGGGAAATGGGAAGATACTTAGAGTAAGGAAAAAGAAATTAACCCTTACTTCCTTCAGCTCACTCAATGGTAGACCCAGGAGCCCTGCCCAAGAAAGGTCAGCCATGCCTATTTCATGAGTCTGTTGCTACCAAGGACAGGCAGAACCCTAGTGTCTCCATGCCCTCAGTCGGGTGTCTACACAGCAGAAGCGAGCTTAAGGCATGAAGAGCAGCCCCCTCCTTCCCAGCCCAAGTCAAGGTTTCCCAGTTGACATGGCCAGTATTATAATTAAATTCCTAACTGGGATCTGAATCACCTGTTGGGACTGGCACAGTAGCCAGACCCGCGTCCCTTTTCCAGTGGTCCATCATGCCCCAGCCCCCTCCTGTTGTCCATGTCACAAGATATGACTCAGGAACACTGGTTTTTGTCCAGCGTGCTGGAGCATCATGGAGTGCAGATACTTTCTCCCACATAACAGCCCTTGGTAATCTGAAGATGGTTTGGGAGGACCCTGGAACATGGTGTTCTCTGGGCTCTCCAAAGCCTGTCTTTGGGATGGGCTCCAGCCTTCCAGCATCCTCCTGGGCACTGCCTTGTGCTCCAACTCTGCCTTGCTCTCAGCCAAGGTTCAGGCTGAACCTGTGTCAGGAAGGACAACACATACCACACACACATCCCCGTAAGCCTGCCCATGGGGTGTCTGGCCTTGCCAATTGCCCCGTCAATCACCCACCACCAATAGCCCAGCCAATTGCCCCATCAACTCCACCCCAGACCCTACATCAAAGGGAAGGATATCATGAGGATGTCTTTCCTTGAGTCTGGGATGAGAATAAAGATATTCAATCTTCTGAATTCAGATGAGTCAAGCACAAAATAAGTATAGCTCTGTGGGGGAGAAGATCCCATAATCCTACAACTTGAATAATACGGTTTGGATTTGTGTCCCTGCCCAAATCTCATGTTGAATTGTAATCCTCAGTGTTGGAGGAGGGGCCTGGTGGTAGGTGATTGGATCATGGGGGTGGACTTCCCCCTTGCTGTTCTTGTGATAGTGAGTTCTCACGAGATCTGGTTGTTTACAAATGTATAGCACCTCCCCCTTTGCCGTCTTCCTCCTGTACCCGCCATGTAAGATGTGCCTGTATCCCCTTCACCTTCCAACACATTTGTAAGTTTATTGAGCCTCCCCAGCCATGCTTCCTGTACAGCCTGCAGAATTGTGAGTCAATTAAACCTCTTTTCTTTAAAAATTACCCAGTCTCAGGTAGTTCTTTACAGCAATGCGAGAATGGACTAATACATTAAACAATCAAAAATCCTTATTGTTTTCAGAAGAAATGTGCCAAAGACTTGGTAAGGAGGAAAAAAGCAGACTGTCTTAGCCAACCCTTGCCTCTGAAGTAGGAAGAACCACCAGATACTCGCTCTGCCCTCTCCAGCTAACTTGGAGCCCCTGCCTACGGGTCATCTCACCATTAAAAATGGATAGTCGCTAAAACAGCTTGTGATATAGAAATCCAGCCAGTCTTCCCCACGGGACCTCAGCTCCTCGTGTCTCTTCTACCCGCACACACACACATGCATGCACATGCACATATGCACACACATGCACACACACACGCACACACATGCACACACACGCACACACACATATGCACACGCATGCATGTATGCACACACATGCACACACGCACACACATGCACACACACATATGCACATGCATGCATGTATGCACACACATGCACACACATGCGCACACACACACACACGCTACCACTTTAAACAATTGGCCCTGGGCCTATAATTCAGCAACAAAAAAGGAACAAAGTACTACTGTGCCCTACAACATGGAAGAACCTCAAAAACATGATGCTAAGTGGAAGAAGCCAAGCACAAAATAACACATATTGTGTGATTTCTTTCCTATGAAATGTTCAGAAAAGGCAAATTTACAGAGAGAAAGTAAATTAGTGTACACCTACGGTAGAGGTAAGAATGGGAAGTGATGGTTAGTGGGCATGAAGTTTTTCTACAATTCTACAAAAAATCTATACTAAATTTTTAATGACAGTCACCGTCACTATCACTGTTTTAGTGAACACAATTCTACACTACAAAAACCATTGAATTGTACATGTTAAACAGCCAAATTTTACAGTAAGTAAATTACACCTCAGAAAAAGAAAAGACTATATTAAAAACACAGCTGGGCCTGATGGCTCACGTCTGTAATCCCAGCACTCTGCAGGGCCGAGGCTGGCTGATTGCTTGAGCTCAGAAGTTTGAGACCAGCCTGGGTAACATAGTTAAACCCTGTCTCTACCAAAAAAAATAATAACAATAACAATACAAAAAAATATAAAAATTAGCCAGGCATGCTCGTGCATGTCTGTAGTTCTAGCCGCTTGGAAGGGTTGAGGTGGGAGGATCACTTGAGTCTGGGACATCAAGGCTGCAGTGAGCTGTGATTGCACCACCGCACTCCAGCCTGGGCAACAGAGCAAGACCCTGTCTCAAAAACAAAAACAAAAACAAAAACAAAATACTCTTGGCCCTGAACCTGGATACAACATTAAATATCAATGGCTGTGTTGTTGGTGAATTACCTGATCTTTCTCTCTCTGATGAGATAGGCACCAGGCTTCCTGGCTTTGTGTCTAAGCCTCCCTCTGACTTAGATGTGTGAGTGGGCAGGCCCCTTCCTTCCCAGAGCTTTGGCCTGCGCTTGTCATCTGAAGGTAGCTCCATTCAGGATCCACTGGGTTTCAGGGGATCCAGGCGTCCCTGAGGTTGTATCTGATTGTTGGGTGCATGTGTCCTGCCTTTCCCCAAGGAAAGAAACTGCAGGTCTCATGGTATTCCAAAGGGGGGATCTGGGGACAAGAAATATTAAGAAAAGTGGATTTCACAGAAATATTCTCAAAGGGCTTTGCCAGATTGAAGAGCTGGGGCGATGGTAGGGTCTGAATTGGCTTAGTTTAAAATCTACACTCATTTCCCCTCATCCAGTTACAGGTGTTTTTGATTTTTTCTCTGAGAGGAAATACTTGTAGAGGAATGTTTGGGTGGGAGCTGGGAACAGTGGCTGATCCAGCCTTGTTGAGTGACTTGCTGTTCATGTTTGAATGGGTTGCTGGAGCCCCAGAACACAGTGCAGTGGGACAGGGCACCCTCTGTTCTGTTCTGCCCTGCCCTGTCATCTTGCTTTGTGGTGGCTATGTCCTCGCCTCTTTCCTCTAAGCTGGAGGGTGAGGACTCACTCAGCAAGGCTTGGTTCTAGGCTGTAGGATACAGAGCACAGAATCAGTGTGCATGTGTTTGTATGCTATGACCTGGATTGTTTTAAAACAATCATTAAATGTCCCATTTAAACACATCTTAATCTGACCTCCAAGGCAGCATTTATAAAAGAAAAAGCCCCAGGTGCAGAAAATACCATTTACAGCCAAGATACATCATAGACCTTAAAAATGTTAAGAAATTGACCCAAATCTGCTCATCTGGAGCTGGGGAGCCCTTGCCCCACACCACAACTATAACCGTAGTTATATCAGGACCTTGCCTGGTGGCAGGAGCCCCAGGTAACATCCGGCCTGCCCCACATCCTGTCCTCATGAAGACTCACAAGGTCTGGGGCCCTATAGGCAAGCTCATAAATGCAGAAACTGAGCCACATGGTGAATTATTGAGATGAAAAGTAAGCACTGAGAATCTCCTATCTGCTAGGCACTGGAGTCTAAAGCTCACAAGACAGAGCTCCTGCCCTCCAGGAACCCATGGCCTGCTGGGGGAGACATAGAAGTGAAGAGACCATTGCACTCCATCCTGCTCTGTGCTGGGATAGGGGAAACCAGATTCCTGGGCCCTCTGAGGAGGAGACCCTCACCACCTCTCACCTAGGATAGGGTCACCAGATAAGGCATGAGCGGACCTTAATGAGTATCTTCTTTTAATTTTATTTTTAATTGACAAACAATGATTGTATGTTTTGATATATACTCACACTGTGGAATGATCAGATCATGCTAATTAACAAATCGATCATCTCACATACTTATGTTTTTGTGGTGAACACATTTACAATCCAATCTTTTAGCAATTTTGAAATATACAATGTGCTATTATTTATTATAGTCTTAGTACTCTCTCCCTGACCCCTGCCCCAAGCTGACCCTGAGACCAGGACTTGGTGCAGGTAGCTTACATGGGAGGTGATCCCTGGAAGCAAAAGTGGATGAAAGGCAATGTAAATCAGAAAGAATAAAAGCTTAGAAAGGGACCTCAAAGGGTAGGTGACCCTGTAGGCAACAGGTGGCAATTGTGTAGAAGGCATCTCAGCATCGTCCCCTCCAGGGACCAGGAAGCCAGAGCGTTTCTACACACATTCTCTTCCCTCGCTGGCTGAGGACTGTCCTGAGGGTGCCAAATCTCTGGCATTTTCTACCTGCCCTATACAGTGCTGAGCTGGTGGATTAGTCAGTTCTCACACTGCTAATAAAGACATACCCGAGATTGGGTAATTTGTAAAGAAAAGATGTTTAACAAACTCACAGTTCCTCATGGCTGGGGAGGCCCCACAATCATGGCAGAAGGTGAAGGAGAAGCAAAGTCATGTCTTACATGGCAACAGGCAAGAGAGCTTGTGCAGGGGAACTCTCTTTTACAAAACCTTCAGCTCTCATGAGACTTATTCACCATCACCAGAACAGCAAGGGAAAGACCTGTCCCCATGATTCAGTTACCTCCCATCAGGCCCCTGCCACAACATGTGGGAATTATGGGAGCCACAGTTTGAGATGAGATTTGAGTGGGAACACAGCCACACCATATCTGCTGGCTTCTGCCAAATGAAGACCTTGGGCAGAGGAGCAAAGACATTAGCATGTGGATGTTGGGCACTAGGTGGCTGCTGCAGGGGAACCTGGAAGTGGCCAGGGCGAGCTGGGAGCAGGCTCCAGCAGCATCTGCTACAGTATGAAGAGGCACCAGCCAGAAGGAGTCAAGGATACCAGGAGGCCTTTCCAGGAAGAGGAAACAGGGTAAGCAAAGTCTGAGATGGAGAAAGAGTTGGGTGTGAGGGAGAACCACGGGCCTTTGGGTAAATCTAGACTGCAGCACTGAATGCAGGGACTGTCAAGAGCTGAAACTAAAGGTAGACTGAGATAGCTTCTTCCATGATGGATTCATCCTCCTCCTATTGCATGGAGGGCTCTTTCTGGCTCATTTTCAGGAGGTGTCTGAAGATCCTTTTCCAAGCGTGTACTTCTCTCACCATCCCAGGACCCTTAGCAATCCAAGGACAGCCTTCTCTTAATAGGACCAGGCAGCTACTTGGAAGGCAATGGCCTTGAGAATGAGGCTATGGGGAGGGATTCTCTACAAAGAAGTGGCTTTCTCATCACCAGAACACATGTTCAGCAGGGATGACCTTCATCCTGGAGCCTCAAGTTCTTCATCTGTGAGAGGAGAGCCATCAGCACCCTCCTTTCAGATGGATGGTGAGGAAGCACCCAGCATGGTGCTCAGAGAATGGGATTACTTCCCCTGGCTTGTCTCCCACTGCCCAGCTGTGACTGCAAGCTACTGGGAGTGCTGTGCCCACTTCCATAAAAATTAAGGTTGTGTGACCAGGCACACTGGCTCATGCCTGTAATCTCAGCACTTTAGGAGGCCAAGGCAGGAGAATGGCTTGAGGCCAAGAGTTTGAGACCAACGTGGGATGAAAATAGTGAAAATATACCTCTACCAAAAAATTAGAAACTTAACCAGGAGTAGTGACACATGCCTGTAGTCCTAGCTACAGGATGGTGAGGCAGGAGGATCCCTTTGTAGAGAATCCCTCCCCCATGACCTCATCCTCAAGGCCATTGCCTTCCAAGTAGCTGCCTGGTCCTATTGAGAGAAGGCTGTCCTTGGATTGCTAAGCGTCCTGGGATGGTGAGAGCATCCTAGCTATAGGATGCTGAGGCAGGAGGATCCCTTGAGCCCAGGAGTTCAAGGCTGCAGTGAGCTATGATTGTGCCACTGCACTCCAGCCTGGGCACCAGTAAGAGTGTGGCATTTACCTGGAGCTTCTGGGCTGTAAAACCTTTCCAGATAGGCCAGGCGCGGTGGCTCACGCCTTTAATCCCAGCACTTTGGGAAGGCGAGGTGAGCTGATCACGAGTTCAGGAGATCGAGACCATCCTTGCTAACATGATGAAACTCCGTCTCCACTAAAAATACAAAAAATTCGCTGGGCGTGATGGTGGGTGCCTGTAGTCCCAGCCACTGGGGAGGCTGAAGCAGGAGAATGGCATGAACCTGGCAGGTGGAGCTTGCAGTGAGCCGAGATCACACCACTGCACTTCAGCCTGGATGACAGAGTCAGACTCTGTCTCAAAAAAAAAAAAACCTTTCCAGATAAACAGTTAATTTGTTAATTTGAAAATCTGTACACATCTGATTATACTTCTAAAGGTCAAAATTGTAACTGAGGGTAGGAGGGCATTACCCAGATGAATTCAATTTCATTTCAGTGAGAAAAAAAAGCAAACAAAAAGTGGACAGAGAACACATTGTGAGTCAGTTACTAACTAGGTCTGCGGGAGAAACAGAAATGAGTACATCAGCCCCTGCTGTCGAGTCTCCTAAACAGCTGGGATTCAGCTCTTAACACAAACAAAGACAACACAGAGCAGGCTGTGGTGAGGACCATGCTAGAAAAAATGCAAAACATCTCAGGGATTTGCATGTCACTGCTCAGGCTAACTGGGGCAGCCACTCAGGGAAGGCTCAATGCATCCTGGTATATCAGAGCACCACTTTTTCAGGCTGAAACCCACAGAACAAAATAGAATTCTTTAAATGTACAAAATGAAAGGGCCTCAAGAGACCTG
Source organism: Rhinopithecus bieti (assembly GCF_001698545.2). Classification (NCBI taxonomy): domain Eukaryota; kingdom Metazoa; phylum Chordata; class Mammalia; order Primates; family Cercopithecidae; genus Rhinopithecus; species Rhinopithecus bieti. The sequence goes on from NW_016806198.1 coordinate 4,418,566, forward strand.
CCCAGAGGTTGATTCCTAACGGAGAGGGTGGCATCCCACTGTCCCCTAAAAATACTCAGAGAGGCTGATTCTTTTCATTCTACATGGGCCCAGACTTCCCCAAATTCCCTCTGGTTCCATTGGTGGACATCCCCAGTGAGAGCCACTAATCTCATCCACCAGTCTCCGTGCAGCCCTTTCACTGATGAGTCCATCGAGAACTAGATCACTGACATGATGAGATGCTCACTCATTAATTCCTTCTAACAATCATTCATTCCCAGTGGTCTGTGGAATGACTGGCCAATCCTGAACTCTAGGCCGGGAGCTGCTGATTCAACAATGAGCAAGGCTCCACCTTCGTGCACAGGTAGCTTCAATAGGCGAGTAAACCAAGTAACAAAGAAGCCCACAGGGCAGAAGGATTGACTGCCCAGGCACGTCAGAGGAAGCAAGATAGGTCACAGCCATTGTGCAGGCTGTGGGGAAGATTCGTTATTTAGAGAACACAGGAGACTCTTTGGGCAAAGGGAACTTTATGTGTAACATCTGCTGCTGAAGACCTGGCCGGGTCATGTAGGATAAAGTTTGGACAAGGTAAGATACATAGAAGTGCAAATTGACATTAGCTGGAGAAAGGTTTTGACTGACAAATAAAGGCACTGGACAGCCCTGTTGGTAGGAAAACCCCTTCATCCCCTCTACCACACCTCCATTACTGTCCTACCACTGTGGTATACACCCGTCTCCTCCTGACACGGGATCTAAGACCACTCCTGCCATGCATGCACTGAATCACATCCTCTCTGGCTACTCAGGGCCATGGGCTCTGGAATGGAAAACAATGCAGTACTCATTTGTTGGTTAATTAGTAAATGTCTTCTTCTCCTTCCTTCTCTTCCTATGGTCAGACCTCAACATCCATGAGTCCCACATCCATTCATTCAAACAACAGATCAAAGAATTGCATCTTTACTGAACATGTACAGACTTTTTTGTGTCATTATTTCCTAAACAATACAACTCATAACAACTACTTCTATAGCATTTACTTCGTATTCAGAATTTTAAGTAATCTAGAAATGATTTAAAGTATATGGTGTTTGTGTGTAGGCTCTATGCAAATACTGCACCATTTAACATCAGGGACTTGAGCATTTTGAATTTTGGTATCCTTGGGAGGTCTTGGAACCAATCCTTGATGGATACTGAGGGATGGCTACATAATTCTTCACTTCCTCATCTTGATGGACTTCCACTGCGTTTGCCCTTTACTTAGGGACTTCTTACCACTGGAAGTTCTGGTATGTGCCCACTAAGTAGGATGGCAGATACAGATTACTGGTGACCAATGATGGGGGAAGAAAAAGGAAGTAACAGAAACTGAAGACATTCCCATGCACCACCATGGCCATATGTTCACTAGAACCCATTGTTCACTAGTTCATTGTGGCACTGCGTCCCACTTTCTTTCAACACGATAGTCCACTTTCTATGTTCGTGGAGGGGCCCTGCCTCTCATCCTGCTTGGCACTGGAAATCATCACCAAAGGAGGAAATTAAAAAGACAATGTTGTCACCATATGCTGCTTCAACCAAAAGTTACCTTAGGCCATACCTACCTGTGCTATCACATTAAGAAGCACTGGTTGTAATTTCTTTAATATGGTATGTAGGCCGGCACGTGGTATTTGGCTCACACCAGAGTGAGCTGTACAAGGAAAGACAGTGTTATCAGTTTTATTGCCAGTTCTATACCAGATGATTTCAGCATTTTACTGACCCTGAGGGGCACTGTAGCGCTGTGGGCCTCTGTCTTCAAGAAATAGTGCTCAGCTGTTCTCGTGGAATGTAAGTGGAGGTTTGAACCATTCTTTATCAGCCTTTAAATGATTTATGAATCTCCTGCTGGACCACGCACTTTGGAAATCAGAATCTAGGCTTCATTTCTTGCTGTATCCTCAGCAGCTAGCCTAGGGCTGGCACAGAGTAAGAGCTTGATAAAAGTTTGTTACATGAATAAATCAGAGAATGGATGAATGAATCACAGACACTTAGCTCATCTTATATATCGTGTTCCAACTGTTTGCAACCACATGCTGCAATTGATGTCTATCAGCTTGATTTTCTCTGCCTGTAAATTTAGACACTTTGCCAACAGATCAATCATAAAAATATGTATTAAATAGGAAAACACAGCAGTATACAAATGGCTTTCAAGACAATGGCTTTGACGACAGACATATCTGAATCTGGACTTGGCAGCATGACCAATTTTCTCTGGGCAAATCAGTTGTTCTTCTAACGCTGTATATATGGAGACCTCTATGGAGTAAGTATCCAGCATCTACACTCTAGGATCTTCAGCCCCACCAAGAGGGGTGGTGTCTGCAGCAGGCTGAGTTTTCTTGGCAGCAAATGCTGAGATAAAAATTACAATGCACAAAGTTTATTGGGAATTGCTCTTAAGGCCTGTGTAACAGAGGGGAAGAAAGTAGGATTTGGCAAAAAAAAGAAGCTGAGTTACTCTGCCGTTCCAGCAAAGGCCTCAGTTTGACCCTATGAGGACTCTAGAGATTTGATGAACCTTTGAAATTGTCCCGCGTTGGGGTGTGGGGACAACTGATCTCTCCATGCTTCTTGGAGTCAGTGTTATCTTAGCATATCCCAGGGTTCTTTCCAAGGAGCTAACTCTTGTATCCCAGGAAAGTGTTCTCAAATCAATAAACTCCTCCTTGATCTCACACCCTAAAATCTCATCTCTTGCATATTCTCCCAGCTACTACTGATAAAGGCTGACTGGATCTTTTAGTCTTTTAGGGTATAGCTCTTTTAGTATATAGCTTTCTTCCTCTTCTCTCAGCATGCCCCAAGCATAAAGGGGAATTGTTCTTGGTTCTTAGCCTAGTTGCGAGGGGGTTGTGGGGAAGTGGGTGTGGATCCTGAGAGCAGCTCATGTTCTCTGGCAGAGGTAAGGCCTCTAAATCATCTTCAAGCAAAGGAGGAGTGCTAGTACTTGATAGAGGCAAGGGTCCAGAAGTCCAGGGGAGCCTGGAGATTGAAGATTTGGTGACCTTGGAATTGCTAGTTGAACTGCCTGATGGAGGAATTCTACTTTTTTTAGAGCTCAAATATTCTGACAACTAAGTCCACACCTCGCTCAGGCCTCTTGCTATAGAAGCTGAGAGCCTCTCTGGATGCTAACCAGGAGGTTCCTGGTCTTCATACTTAGTTCTGACTTACCAATTAATCACTCTCACCTTTTCATTTCCATTTTCCAGAATCTCAGTTGAGTTTAGCAATAACCGCCTTATTCCGCTCATATTTACTATTTGCCCCATATTTATAAACATCTGATGCTTCACACCAACTAGTGCATCTCCTTTCCCTGGTATCCATCCCAGATCATCACTCATGAAAAGTCAGCAATTATTCTGTTACCCCCTTCTGGGAGCACCTGTGCTCCAACTAACCCCAGGAATAGAGTCCTCATTGCCAGACAAGCAGTGGGTTATCCTGTCACAGAATCTCATCTTAATGTCTCCTTTCTCAGACAGTCCTTGGAACCAGCTGTCACAGGCTAGGTTCTTCAAAGGAGATTCAGGTGGAAATTTGAAAGAGGGACGTTTATTCAAGAGACATTGTGTAGGATAGAAGGGGAAAACATGATTGAGGCAAGGGAGAAATTGAGTTGAGATGTAAGCCCAAAATAGCTCCCTGCAAAGTTAACTTCAGAGATGCCCCACCTGGAGGAAGAAGAACCCCCACCCCTCCATGAAGGTGTCATGATCTCTGACAAGGTGATGTTGGAAAGGAGCTGATGCTAGCTGAGACGATAGGTTGTCAGCATCTTGCAGGGCATCTGAGCAGTGCATGACAAGGCCCTCTCCGGAGGGCTCCTAAATTTGGGGTTCTGGCACTGTTCCCTCTCCACTCCAGTAATGTTTCAGGATTGAGTCGCCCAAGGTGGAGCACTTACCCCAACCACCTGGTCAGATACTGTCTTCTGAGAAATTTGGAAGTGGCAGAAAGTGGGAGTTGAGATAGGAAATCAGCTTCTGTGGGTGACTGGGTCTCTGTGCATTACACCAACCAGGGAGTCGCAGGCAGCCAGGTTCTGCCCCATAGACAGCAGATGACAGAAAGCCTGTCTACAGAGGAAGAAAAGGGCAAAATAGACAAGCGGAGAGAAGTGGGAATAAGAATTAAGAGGCCTGAGGTTTCTCTGGTCTCCACTTCCAAACCCTGTCTGAAACTCAGTTAAGTCCACCACATCAGGCTCTGTAAGACTTCTGTATTCTTATAACAAATGAGTTCCAGTTGATATGTACCAATACACCAAAACTTCCTAACAAAATATTGGGTACAAAACAAACCCTTTGTTTTTATTTAAGTAAATGCTCTTTTCAAATATGTTTGTTTGTTTCTCTTCAATCTTTTTCTTTGACGTAACAATAACCCCTTTTCTAGATATTTGTGTCTTTGATGGAAACTCCTATTATTTGAACAACTAAATAAACTGTGTTCTCTGATTCTCTGATTTGTCCTCGTGCTTATTGAGCCTCCCCTTTCAGGAAAACCGTATGAAAGAGTAACAAGCGCATAAAATCTGGTGCAAGCAAAATTGGGTTCGAATATCCGCTTCGCTTCTTTTCTTTTCTTTTTTCTTTTTTTTTTTTTGAGATGGAGTCTCACTCTGCTGTTCAGGTTGGAGTGCAGTGACTCGATCTTGGCTCACTGCAACCTCCACCTCCTGAGTTCAAGTGATTCTTCTGCCTCAGCCTCCTAAGTAGCTAGGATTACAGGCACACAACACCATGCCTGGCTAATTTTTGAATTTTTAGTAGAGACAGGGTTTCACTGTGTCGGCCAGGCTGGTCTTGAACTCCTGACCTCAGGTAGTCCACCCACTTCGGCCTCCCAATGTGCTGGGATTACAGGTGTGAGCCACTGTGCCCGGCCTCTGCTTAACTTCTTACAAGCAATTTGACTTTGGTCCAGTCACTCAATGTAACAGACCCTTCATAATTACAACTACATAATGGTGACAGCTGTATCTCTTGTAAGTTATTGCGAGAGAAGGAGACATATGTGTGAAGTGCCTAACAGGAGCTCAGAGAAGAGTCATTATCAACGCAATTATAATGGTCATTATTCAAAGACTATAAGCAATCTGGTTCCCTTTGACATTAGCCAAAGCCTTTTCAGTTGCACAATAGAGACCCTTCCCCCATTCCCTTAAGATATTTTCAATCAAAAGGAAAATAAAGTATCTGTTGGACATACAAGGATGGCAAAATTCAGGATCTTGAATAGGTCCTCAAGGCTCAGTTTCTCTACTTGCTCATCTGGCATTTCCATCTTTTTTTTTTTTTTTAATCTTCATAGGTTTTGGGGGAACAGTTGGTATTTGGTTATATGAGTAAGTTCTTTAGTGGGGATTTGTGAGGTTTTGGTGCACCTATCACCTGAGCAGTATACACTGAACCCAATTTGTAGTCTGTTATCACTCACCCTCTTCCCACCCTTTCCCCCAGATCCCCAAAGTTCATTGTATCTTTCTTATGCCTTTGCATCCTCACAGCTTAGCTCCCATTTATAAGTAAGAACACACAATGTTTGGTTTTCCATTCCTGAGTTACCTCACTTAGAATAATAGTCTCCAATCCCATCCAGGTTACTGCAAATGGCATTTCTATGTTGCAGCTTCTTCCTCAAGTATCCTTCTCTGAATAGCCCTCATAAGGACATTTTCTTCCATCAATCCCAAGAAATGCCTTTGAACATTTTCAAACCAATCCTCTGACCAGGGTGACTGGCTTTGGACCGGGGTTAATGGGCCGGGTTAACCCCACCATAACCACAGAGACTGGCAGAAGGAACGGGGGAGTTTCCCAGGAAAATCGGAGTGTTCTAGCAGAAGAAAGGAGAAGGCATGGGCAAAACAATTGATGTCTATTTTATTCTCTTGCTGAATCTGTGTAGTTTCTTTATTCCCTGGGCATTATATTCTCCACTGAGTGGTCTTTGAGTCAACCGTTTATCACAGAGTGCTTTCGCTCACATAGTAGAGAGGGCAACTCACTCCTCTGCAATTTCCACTGAAAGCACATTCTAGGTGGAAATTACCATCATTCAGGTACCCACTATGTTTCACATGGCCTTGTGGAGTAAAAGATTCCTCTTTTTGACTGTGAGACCAGCATTTTCACCCATGTAGCCTTGCCAAGACAGATGAGGGACCACCACACATAAAGTGTCAGTGACCTAGCTATATTGGGTATAGAATAGACTATTTTATTCCTTAATCACAGTTTGATCAACAACATATTAGATTCTAGGCCTCTCCGGGAATGTCAAATGCCTAACGCATTCCTCAGTAAAGATGAAAGCAAGGACTGTCAGCTTTTTTCTCCTTTACCTTTTTTCTCCTTTTTTATGATTCCTTGACAGAGGCATGAAAGATTAGGGTCCAGAGTAATTTTGGAAATCATCAAATCTAACTTAGAAATGAGAAAATAGAAGCATAAAATGGGCAAGGAGCTTTGCAAAAGCCAAGCAACCAATAACCATTAGAGAATGAATTTAAATAAAGGATTCTTGGACTTCTAGTTAAGCATGTAATTTGGATGAGTAGAAAAACTACAGGAAACAATTAATTTAGGCTGACAGAGCTCAACTGCTAAGCAATAAAGCTCAGTTTTAGACATGCCTCTCCTGCTGACTGCTGAGGGGACCTTGGCTTCTATCATATGCCCCCAATTACAACTCCCTTGCCCTCCTCTTCATGTGCTGGGTGGCTATACTTTTCAAAAAGAATTGGAAATACTGAAGATCCACTCATACACTAGGAATCACAGGGTAATTTTTGCCTGAGCCAATCCAGCAAGTGACAGGACAGGAGAACCAGAATCTTAGTGTCTAATGAACACCTAGAACAGGCTGAAACTAAAGACTCCAGCCTCATTCTGCTGTTAACATCAGCATCTCATGGTCATTCTCTACCATGCCTACTGGGTCTGGCACAAAACCAAACAGAGGATGAGTCCAGGCTTAAACACACTTGAAGTTTTCTGTTCACATTTCTTAAGAGTGGCAGTTATTTCAGATAGAGGAAGAAACCCAGAGGATTCTGGGTTGAAGAAAGTAAACATTGTTGAAATGAATCCACTTTTTTGGTTCATCCAGTTGCTGCTTGCATCATGGCAGAATTTGGCTAGATGTTCACCAGATCCTATTTCTTCCCTTGTACATGGTCAAACTGTATTTGTCAGATTATTTAAATATGAGCCAAGAGACTGGTTCTGAACAATGGAATATGGGCATCCATATATCTATACCAGTTCCAGACCTGGCCCCTTAAACTTCCCACACAATTTTCCTTTTGATCATAGCGTGGCTGGATGCAGAAGATGGAGCAGTGGATTCCAAGGCTCTGAGAACATCTAAGCCACTAATTAAAAGGCCCCTGGATTACTGAGTTATCTAGGCTTGGAGCAAAGTCATCCACCACAACCACATTTAGTTTTATGTCAGGGAAAACAAAATTTTATTGTGTTAAGCCACTAAAATTTGGGGATTACTTGTTATAACAATTAACATTAATTTCCGTAACACAGTCACCCAATCTAAGGCTGTGTTTATAAAATGAGTTTCACCCCACTGACAACACAGTTCATTGGCATCAAGAAAAAAAGCCCTAGACAAGGCTACAGAAGACACCTAGAAACAAACCATGGTCTGTGAACTTCTAGGAATCAATTGAATTATTGCTTCTATAGAAGTTTGGACTAGTGATCATAGATCAGAAGCCATGGGTTCGAATCCACCATACCCTCTGAATATCTCTCAACCCCGTACAGGGTTCTTCATCTCCACTGCTGCTTCCTTGGGGCAGCCCACCATCATTGCTTGCCTGGATGATGGCAGCAGTGTCTTTCCTGCTTTCTCTGCCTCCAGTCTCCCTCTGCTATATTTTTCCCACACAGCAGTCATTATGATCCACCTAAAATTCATATGTGAAAAACTGAAAGCATTTCAATGCTTTGCAAAGATAAAAACAATATCTTAATTTAGCTTGATGTGACCTGACCATCGTGTACTTCTCCAGTCACAACACACACATATGCACACATGCACATGAATGCACACATGCATGCACACACATGCACATGTGCACACATGCATACACACACACACACTCACTGTAGTCATGCTTAATTACTTTTTGTTATCTGTAGATGCCATAATTTTTTTTTTTTTTTTTTTGTCTCTGGTTATTGCCCATTCTCTGTCCTTTGGTCTTAGACATTATTTCATCTCTTTCCTCTTTTCCTTCTTTTTCCCCTGAACTTCCTTTATCCCCTGACCTTCCTTAGTTCTCCCATTAGCAGTTTTCTCCCCCAGGGAGCCTTCCCCTATTCCCCGCTGGGTGAGGTGTTCCTCAGATGCACTTTCCTGGCACTTTGAGGCAGGTTGATGGCCTGTCCTCATCTTCAAGTGACTAAGACTCCCATGTGGCATGTAACATTTGAATCAATAGCAAGACAATTTTCTCCTCTGGGTTTCAATTTTCATGGCAGTGAAGACCACTTCAAATCTGCTGGAGGGATTCGTTAAAGATACTACTCACTGGCATTACATGTATTGAGAGCCAGCTGTATTCCAAGGGCTCCTGGAACACATGTGGTTTTACCTTGATCGTGTCTCATTTAATCTTCAAACCAGCCTTGTAAAGTGGATATTAATACCCCATTTTATAGGTGGAGAAGTTGAAGCTCAATGGAGTTCAGTGACTTGCCCAAGAGTACATAAAATATTGTATAAAAAAACTTAGAATTTTGAATTTGGATCCATTCACTTCAAATCCTGGACTCTTTCCAATTCAGTGCCTGAATAAAATAACGGCTAGAGAAGTAGTTAAACTGATGAAGATAATAGTTACTATTATGTACATACTTAGATTTATGTATTTACACATCTGTTTCCATCTACTAAAGGAGAAGAGCAAGGCCCCTGTCTCATTAGTCTTAGAAACCCTAGCAGCTGCCCCAGGTGCTTTCAAAAAGTTGATTAAATGGAAACATTGAAGAAAAAGAAAGGAGTGGGGAGGTAAAATTAACCCTAAGGCTCCTGGTACTACCATTCTGTGTATGAGGTGGGCTTAGAATTGTCATATCTTGTACTGTGTAATCCTGGCACTGCTCAATACAGTTAACTGCAATAATAATAATAATAATAATAATAAGGCATTCAGGTAGCTAATAGGGAACTCTGGGATTCGTGACCAAAAATCTTTTTTTAGTGTAGTTCAATTTGTGTACCTGCGGAGGCTATTACAGGTTAGGGTGTTAAGAAGCAAAGCTGCTCTTCTACCTATAGGGCATTTTCAAAACAGTTTCAGTGTAAGCCAGATGCGAATTAGGATATAAAGCCAGGCACCAAAGAGGAAATCAGCAGGCTGCCTGTATCTATGATGGGACAGCTAATACATTAGCCCTGCCTTAGTGAAGGCCTCCTTGTAGTCTGGAACCTGCCTTCTTAGGAAGGGTACAAACTTGGATGGGGACAGACAGCCCTAGGGCCATTCAGACCCAACTCCCCAGCTGATTTACAGTTTCCCTGGCCATTGCACTCGTGACCAATGCTGAGATGTCAGTGTTTCTGTGCATCGGGTCACACCGCCTATCTTGCAATCTGAGCCAGGCGTGACTGTGAAGTAATGCAAGCAATTGTAAAGCAAACACAATGGAACTTGTTTACCCAAATTGGTTTCATGATTACAAAAACAATTTCCAGGCAGGAGTCAGATGAGAGAAGTAACCCCTTCTCAGTGTAGTCAGTCTTCATTCTGAATTTAAGCACTTGATCATTCTTCACAATCTTCTCCCAAATGACAAGACTGCCAGTGAGTTCAGGGTGTTTTTCAGAAAACATGGAACCAACTTCAAAAATGATGAGTATTGCTGAGAACCTTTAAAGGAATGTCCCCAGGCCCGAGAGATGTGCTGTCCAGTAAGGAGTCAATAGCTACATGTGGCTGAGTGCTTGTAAAATAGCTAGTATGAGTGAGAAAGTGAATGTTTAATTTTCTTTAATTTTAAATACTTTAAATTTAAATCTAAAAACTGAAGCACAGTAAAAGAGTCTGCCATGAACACAACTTTGCTGAAAAATCTTAAGCATGTTTGGAGCAATGTGAATGTATGAATCTATTTTTGCAACTGCAAATTCTGAGATTACAATATAAATCCAGTTCTTACAGTGAAAATTTAGCATCTGAATTGAGATGTGCTGTCGGTAAAACACTCACTGGATGTTACAGGCTTAATATGAAAGAAAGAATGTAAAATATCTCATTAATAGCTTTTATATTGATTACATAGTGAAATGATAATATTTTAATATTGGAGGTTGAATAAGATACATGATTAAAATTAATTTCACCTGCTTTTTTTTTTTCAGTGAAGCTACTAGGAAATATTAAAGTGCACATGTGACTCACGTTGTATTTCTAGACAACACTGCTCCAAAGGGCATTTCCAGACAAGACTGATAATGTTTTGAGCAACAGCAACTTTGTTGGAATAAATATTTAGCCTCCTGGAAGAACTTCTTTAAAAAAAAGTTCCTTTGGATACATAAGCCAAAAGGTGGTGTTAGAAGTGTTTCCAGAAAACAGAAGTTGCTGAATCTTAGAGAACACCACCTTGGATACCAATTTTAAAACAGGGTTGCGATCCTTCCCCTACAGATTCCATTAACATTCAACTCTAACTACTACATGTAAGACACTTTAATGCTTCATTCAGATCATCAAAACAATTTTTGAGACAGGCATGATGAATCTTATTTTATGGATGAGAAAACTGAGGTTTAATGAGGATGAGCTCTGCTGTGGAACTCATAAGAGACAGAACTAAGGGTGTGAGTCCAAGAACAATCTTCTTTCCACAACATTGCTATTCCGTCAACTATATTAGAGTTCCTCCAAGATTTAGGGAGATCACATAAGATACAAAAATGCTAAAACTGTGCCCATAATTGCTGCTATTTGGACCAAACTCCCACCCTCCCCACGCTTAACAGACCCAGGGATATGTAAAGATTTGTTTATGCACCACGGTAATTGGAGACCTCTCCCAGCCAGGGCTCCTGACTCTCCCAGGGCACTACCCATCACACCAGAAGGCTTCCTCCTAATGTAAGAAGAAAGAGGCAGGCAAATGAAACAAACCACAAAACCCAATCCCATCTCTTTTTCCTAGCCCCGTGCTACAAATGCATGGAAATGAGATTCCATCTGCAGACAGCAGTAGGCAAGAAGTGAGAATCCTTCTGATTGAGTATTTGCTTTGTATAAACCCAAGTTAAGCTGTGTGGGTGAACTCACTGCATTCTCTTGCAAGGGGTTGCCTGTGTAGGGACCCAGAGAAGAGCACTAAACTGGGAGTCATAGCATCATCATCATCATCATCATCACTGTCATTGGCATAGTCACCATCAACAACGTAGATGCTCTCCTAAGCCCATAAAATACAGCCAGCATTGTGACCCGTAGTTGATTGTAATCCCTTTGCTCTCCTCAATAGAATAGGATCAATTCTATTCATCCTTCACCTTCTTTGACTCCCATTCCCAGGCTGCAAAGTGCAGCTCCCTTTTGCCTTCCAACAGTACTCACTGCATTATAATTATGTTTATGTGATGAGGCTACAGGTTACTGTAGGGTACAGAGTAGGTCTTAATCACCCGTGTATCCTGGCACTGAAGCCAGGGTCTGAAACACAAGGCACCGAGCCTTGTAAGGATATTCATTAGCTGAAGTGACCTCGAGGTCAGGTGGTGCCATGGGCAGGGTTGACTGGATTCAGTAGCTGGACTTGTTCCTGAGTCTCCTGACATCCCGGCTTGGCTTCTCACCAACTGAGAAGGCCTGACCTTCTGCTTCTGGGTATAGAGGTGTGATTATTTGGGCCCTTGGCGGTACCAGTCCAGATCTTTTGCTTCCTTCAGGATATGAACCTCAGTAGGTTAGCTAGTCACAACTGGACTTCATGTGATGTCAAGCAAACAGCTATGAAAGAACAAGAACAGTTTTCTAGATCATCAAGGATTTATGAAAAGGTGACTAATCTTGGTACATTTCCTGATTATGGTTTCAGCAATGTAGAGAGTTCAATTATCTCTAAGTGACCAGAAAAACAGAACAACAGACTCTATTGACCATCCTAACTCACACCTCACCTCTACTATTCTCTATCTTTCTCCCTCCAAGAATCATTGTTTACCCTGTTTTTGCACCCAAGAGCATAGATGGTGCTTGAGACAGTGAAACTGGGTGAGGCTATGTACATTCAATTGCTCCTGATCCTCTTCCACTCCTTTTTCTCCATATTTCAAAACCCAATTTAGCACCTCACACCTGTTAGGATGGCAAATAAATAAATAAAACAAGTGTTGGTGAAGACGTGGATAAATTGAAATCGTCGTGCATTACTGGTGGGATTGTGAAATGGCACCATTGCCACAGAAAACAGCATGGCCATCCCTTAGAAAATTAAACATAGAATTTTATGCTTTGTATGATCCAGCAGTTTCACTTCTTCTGAGCATATACAGTAAAGAACTGAAAGTAGGATCTTAAAGAGACATTTGTATACCCATATCCATAGCAGCATTACTCACAGTACCCTAAATGTGAAAGCAATCTGAGTGTTCATCACTAAGCGAATGGATAAACAAAATGTGGTATATACGAACAATGGAATATTCTTCAGCTTCGAAAAGAAAGGAAATTCTGACATTGCCACAATATGAATTAACCTTGGGGCATTAAGCTGAGTGAAACAAGCCAGTCACAAAAAATACAAATACTCTCTGATTCCACTTACGCGTGATACTTAGAGTACTCAAAATCACAGGGACAGAAAGTAGAAGAGTGGTTGCCTGGGAAGGAGAAATGGGGAGATGTTACTTATGGCATATAGAGCTTCATTTTTGCAAGATGGAAAGAGCTCTGGAGAGGTTTGGTGGTGATGTGTACACACCTGCCCCTTGCCTCAATTGGTGACAACCCTGAAGGCTGCCCAGCTCCAGAGCTGCTGGTGGGACAGAGGCCTCTGATGCAAGTGTGTCTCGGTGTAACTTCTCTCTCAGGCCCAAACCTGCCTCCCTCACCACCCTAGAGGTGCTGTTCAGGACAGCACTCTCCAATGAGGCCCCTGCAGGCAATTCTCAGTCTCAAAGTATCAGCCCTACACCTTTTTCAACTTGTTTTTGGTTTTAAGGATTTTCTCCATTTTTGTTTCATGATGATATCAACTTGTCTTGAAATGAATTGCATTGAACCAAATGACATTAGACAAGGTAGGCCAAGAGGGGCTGGGAGTTGGAAACCAGATATATTGAACCCAGCTGGGTAGGGGCAAGTGCAGGGACAGAGCTGGTGAGAATGGCAGGAGCTCTGCAGACTTGCATTTCCTAGCTGTCCTGTTGACTTTTGTCACCTTGATGCTCTCTTCAATGAGTACAGGCAGGATTTAGTAACACTGTCTTGTTGAATATTTGCTTTAGGTCTGGGCTTTTATTCTTTCTCATTTCCCAGAGGATAAAGTCAACAGTGTAGTTCACTGTCCCAGGCAGGGCCTAGGGCTTAGAGGTGGGTCAAGCTGGCTTCTCCTGAGAAAGAACCTCAGTCTGTCTTGCAGGCAGAGGTCCAGAGATTCCTAAATATGGAGAACACAGGTCCTTCCAGGGGCCAGTAGAATGGGAGGCGAAGCTGCAGAGCAAGCTGCACACACACATTAACCAGCAGACAAGGCCTCTTTACACCATAACAGACACACACCAGAGTGCACTCTCATTGCGTACTCAGATCCATGTGAATAAGACACACTCACACCCACATCTAGGCTCATGCGAAGATGTGTATATGCAGCTGAGAATGCATGTGTACTTTTAAGTATAATCAAGTCCACATATTCACACTGACACACGGAACACACTCAGTTGAATGCAAACTCACATTTGCTTATAAGCAAGTGTGTACAAACAAGCACGCACATACACACATATGCACACGCACGCACATACGCACACACGCACGCACACACGCACACACGCACGCACACACTTGCACCCACACACATACACAAACACACGCACGCACAAGCACACACGCATGCACACACATGCACACGCACAAGAACACACGCACACGCACGCACACACATGCACACACACACACATCCTTCATAGTAAATGTTCCATCCTGACTTCTCGGTGCAGACCTCATCAACCTTCTTGGTTTCATCCTTTCATTTGGAAAAGGGGAAAGCGTAGAAAGGAATGTAACATGTTCTCTTAACACTAAAATCCTGGAAAAAATACATTCCCTGGAATGAAGAAAATGTCCATATTGATGATTTGCGTTTGTGATGTTGGAGTCTGTGCTGGATTCAGTTTAAATGCCTCCCTGGATACACTCAGCTGTACTTTTTTTTTTTTTTTTTTTTTTTTTTTGAGGTTACTGATGAACATTCAGGCAGATTTCTGCAATCAATATAATTCATGTAGGCTGTAGAGAGGATGTTTTCTTTTTTATTGAATAGAGAATCTAGAGTTATGTTGCAATTTTTTGGGAAGGGGCCGTTCCCTGAATGATGTCTCTCCCTCTCAGCCGGCCATGCCAACCTGGACCTGCATATGGCCAGTGGGTAAGTTCAGAAAGCATCTTGCCTCACAATTCCTGTGCCTCTCCTGTCCCGGCCTGCACATTCTTTTTCTCTGATGTTCCCTGCTGCTGCTGCTGAGGTGCAGGATATCACAAACCCACTGCTACCTGGTCAGGCCGCCCTCTGAACTCCAAGAAGGCAGGTGGTTCACCCTGAAAATGACTCCACAGATTTTTGGGATATAGCTACTCCAGAAGCTGCCAGAGGGATCGGGTGGGGCAACTGGGAAATGCAAGGGTGCTGATGTCCTATGAACTTTGACCGATGGGAGACCTGAGCTAAGGAGTCAATTCCCCGTTTCTCCCTTATGATGCACTGTCTAGAGCTTTGCATGGATTCTCTGAAGATATCTCACTTGTTACAAAGGTAAGGCCAAGTCAATGCCCACTTACATTTTTTCTTCCTCCTTCCATGCCTCACAAAAGATAAATCCCCATATAGCTTATCTTCTGTATATATCTCAACCTTCACTTACATACTTCTAGAGACAAGGAGCTCACCACCTCTCAAGGCAGCTCTTTCACTGCTTGAAGAGTTTTGTCAGTTAAAATATTGTTCTTTAGTATTGTCATCTGTCTTCCAGAATGTCTTTCCTTCAGCAGACCTATATCAGTGCTTTGGGGTTCCACAGAACCAATCCAGTTACTCTTTGCATGCAGTCCCTTCTGGCAATCAAGCACAGTTCCAATTGTCTGCCTTGTGGATTCCCTGCCCCAACCTAATACAGTCCAGACAGAGCCCCTGGGCCGCATGTTCTAGTAGGTCAAGTTTGTCCAACCCATGGCCCACAGGTCACACGCAGCCCTGGACGGCTTTGAGTGCAACCCAACAAAAATTCGTAAACTTTCTTAAAACATTATGAAATTTCTTTTAGCTCATCAGCTATTGTTAGTGTTCAGTGTACTTTAGTGTGGCCCAAGACAATTCTTCCAATGTGGCCCAAAGTAGCCAAAAAATTGGACACCCCTGTAGTAGGTTCTGTAGATACAGATGTGAATACAATTTGACCCCTCTTCTTAGAGAATTTATGATACACAAGCAGAGACAGACACTGTATTAGTCAGTTTTCACACTGCTATAAAGAACCACCTGAGACTGGGTAATGTAGAAACAAAAGAGGTTTAATTGACTCACAGTTCCACGTGACTGGGGAGACCTCAAGAAACTTAAAATCATAGTGGAAGGGGAAGCAAGCACATCTTACTATGGCAAAGTGGGGCCAGGTGACCACTACACACCTTTAAAGAAAAAATACTTCAAGTTCCAGGATACATGTGCAGAATGTGCAGATTTGTTACATAGGTATACATGTGCCATGCTGGTTTGCTGCACCTATTGACCCATCCTCTAAGTTTCCTCCCCTCACCTCCCAAGCCCCCAAAAGCCCTGGTGTGTACTGTTCCTCTCCCTGTGTCCATGTGGTCTCATTGTTCAACTCCCACTTATGAGTGAGAGAACATGCATGGTTTTCTGCTCTTGTATTAGTTCACTGAGGATGATGGCTTCCAGCTTCATCCATGTTTCTGCAAAGGACATGATCTCATTCTTTTTTTATGGCAGCATAGTATTTCATGGTGTATATGTACCATATTCTCTTTATCCAGTCTATCACTGATGGGCATATGCGTTGGTTCTATGACTTTGCTATCATAAACAGTGCTGCAAAACATATGTGTGCATGTGTCTTTACAGTAGAATGATTTACATTCCTTTTGGTATATACCCAATAATGGGATTGCTGGGTCAAATGGTATTTCTGGTTCTGGTTCCTTGAGGAATAGCCATACTGTCTTTCACATGGTTGAACTAATTTACATTCCAACCAACAGTGTAAAAGTGTTCCTATTTCTTTACAGCCTTGCCAGCATCTATTGTTTCTTGACTTTTTAATAATTGCCATTCTGACTGGCATGAGATGATAACTCATGGTGGTTTTGATTTGCATTTCTCTAATGACCAGTGATGTGAGCTTTTTTCCATATGTTTGTTGGCCACATAAATGTCTTCTCTGGAGAAGTGTCTTTTCATTTTCTTTGCCCACTTTTTGATGGGGTTGTTTTTTTTTTCTTGTAAATTTGTTTAAGTTCCTTGTAAATTTTGGATATTTGACTTCTCTCAGATAGATACATTGCAAAAATTGTCTTCCCATTCTATAGGTTGCCTGTTCACTCTGATGATAGTTTCCTTTGTTGTGCAGAAGCTCTTTCATTTAATTAGATCCTATTTGTTGATTTCAGCTTCTGTTGCAATTGCTTTTGGCGTTTTCATCATGAAGTCTTTGCCACGCCTATGTCCTGAATGGTATTGCATAGGTTTTCTTCTAGGGTTTTTACGGTTTGGGGTTTTACATTTAAGTCTTTAATCCACTTTGAGTTAATTTTTGTATAAGGTATAAGGAAGGGGTCCAGTTTCAATGTTTTGCTTATGACTAGACAGTTTTCCCAGCACCATTTATTAAATAGGAAATCCTTTCCCCATTGCTTGTTTTTGTCAGGTTTGTTGAAGATCAGGTGGTTGTAGATGTGTGGTGTTATTTCTGAGGTCTCTGTTCTGTTCCATTGGTCTATATGTCTGTTTTGGTAAAATGTACCATGCTGTTTTGGTTACTGTAGCCTTGTAGTATAGTTTGAAATCAGGTAGCATGTTGCCTCCAGCTTTGCTCTTCTTGCTTAGGATTGTCTTGGCTATATGGGGTCTTCTTTGATTCCATATGAAATTTAAAGTAGATTTTTCTAGTTCTGTGAAGAATGTCAGTGGTAGTTTGATGGGAATAACACTGAATCTGTAAATTACTTTTTCACAACAATTATTCTTCCTATGCATGAGCATGGAACGTTTTTACATTTGTTTGTGTCCTCTCTTATTTCCTTTAGCAGTTGTTTGCAGATCTCCTTGAAGATGTCCTTCACATCCCTTGTTAGCTGTATTCCTAGGTATTTTATTCTCTTTGTAGTGATTATGAATGGGAGTTTATTCATGGTTTGGCTCTCTCCTTGTCTACTGTTGATGTAAAGGAATACTTGTGATTTTTGCACATTGATTTTGTATTCTGAGACTTTGCTGAAGTTTCCTAACAGTTTAAGGAGTTTAGGGGCTGAGACGATTGGGGTTTTCTAAGTAAAAAAAATAATGGCATCTGCAACCAGAGACAATTTGACTTCCTGTCTTCATATTTGAACACCCTTTATTTCTTACTCTTGCCTGAATGCCCTGGCCAGAACTTCCAAAACTATGTTGAATAGGAGTGGTGAAAGAAGGCATCCTTGACTTGTACTGGTTTTCAAAGGGAATGCATCCAGCTTTTACCCATTCAGTAAGATATTGGCTGTGGGTTTGTCATAAATAACTCTTATTATTATGAGATATGTTCCATCAGTACTTAGTTTACTGGGAGTTTTTAACATGAAGAGATGTTGAATTTTAACAAAGGCCTTTTCTCCATCTATTGAGATAATCATGTGGTTTTTGTCTTTGGTTCTGTTATGTGATGGATTACGTTTACTGATTTGTGTATGTTTAACCAGCCTTGCATCCCACTGATGAAGCCAACTTGATCATGGTGGATAAGTTTTTTGATGTGCTGCTGGATTCCGTTTACCAGTATTTTATTGAGGATTTTCACATAGATGTTCATCAGGGATATTGGCCTGAAGTTTTCTTTTTTTGTCGTGTCTCTTCCCAGTTTTGGCCTCAGGATGATGCTGGCTTAATAAAATGTGTTAGGGAGGAGTCCCTCCTTTTCAATGGTTTGAAATAGTTTCAGAAGAAATAGTACCAGCTCTTCTTTGTACCTCTGGTAGAATTTGGCTGTGAATATGTCTGGTCCCGGACTTTCTTTGGTTGGTAGGCTATTAATTACTGCCTCAATTTCAGAACTTGTTATTGGTCTATTCAGGGATTTGACTTCTTCCTGGGAGGGTGTATGTGTTCATCCATTTCTTCTAGATTCTGTAGTTTATTTGCATAGATGCGTTTACAGTGTTCTCTGATGGTAGTTTGTATTTCTGTGGGGTCAGTGGTGATAGCCCCTTCATCACTTTTTATTGTGTCTATTTGATTCTTCTCTCTTTTCTTATTTATTAGTCTACCTAACAGTCCGTCTATTTTGTTAATTTTTCAAAAAACCAGCTCCTGGATTCATTGGTTTTTTGGAGGGTTTTTCATATTTCTATCTCCTTCAGTTCTCCTCTGGTCTTAGTTATTTCTTGTCTTCTGCTAGCTTTTGGATTAGTTTGCTCTTGCTTATCTAGGTCTTTTAATTGTGATGTTAGAGTGTTGATCTGAGATCTTTCTAGCTTTCTGACGTGGGCAGTTAGTGCTACAAATTTCCCTCTTAACACTGCTTTAGCTGGACCACCATACGCTTTTAAACCATCAGATCTCATGAGAACTCACTCACTATCATAAGAACAGCATGGGGAAATTGCCCCCATGATCCAATCACCTCCTGCCAGGCCCCTCCCTCCACATGTAGGGATTACAGTTGGAGATGAGATTTGAGTGGGGACACAAAACCAAACCACATCAACACTAAAAGAAACTCTTTCAACATTTTAGGGAAGATATCTTTCCTATCTTAGGGAAATTGGGAACAGAGAAAAATTCAGTTCTATAGGAGTACAGAGGAGCAGTAACAGCCAAGCCTGGAAGAATGTGAAAGACTTCTCGGAGAAGGAAAAGTCTGAGATTTGAGCTGCCACAGGTAATTGTATATGTTGTACCGTGCACAGCTCTGGCCTTCATTGGTGGCCTTCCTGGAGTGGTGCAGTACACAGCCTGCTCTACCTGGCACACTATCCTTAGGTCATTCTGGGGAAATGAGGATAATCAGGCAAAAAAGAGGGAAAGCTGAGTAGGCAGAGTTGAGCAAAAACACTTCCTCAGGGAACTGTGCATACTGCTGTGTGCCCAGGGAGTAAATTTGAGGGTGTCAGTAGCCAGAGATGATGCTGAAGGAATGAGGCAAAGCTGGAAATCACCAAGGAGGATCCAGGCAGTGCTGGCACCTGCTTATACAGGCTTGTGAGAAGCAACCATGTACCTCTCTTTCCCAACTCCTTGTTTAATGACTAACATTGGTTGTATGAAGTTAGTCACGGTGGGAGTATTTACAGCATGGAATACTGTAAATCATACCATTTTTTTCCTTCCCTACAGAGTCAATTGTTAAACATTTACCATCACACCACTGGTTGTCAGTCACTCCTCAAAAAGCTTGGTTCCCAAATCCTTGCAGGGCTGGAGACGGATCTCTAGACTCTGAAATCAATCCATCTCAACCTAGCCTGGACTCTATGCTTCCAGCTAGACCTTGTTTGTCTCTGACCACAATTCACTAACCAGAAGGTTGTGCATTTCCGCAGCTCTCATACCTTAGCTTGAAGAATTCCAGATGGCCCTCTGCACTGTTTGCTTAGGGATCTGGGATTGTTTATATATGCACCGAGGGAGATGGGAGGATTTCTTTGTAATTGGAGTGTATTCTTTCTGCATGGTTAACTGCCTAAGAAGCAGAGATCAGAGCCCTTTGCTGTATAATTGACCACGGACATGCTCTGGGTAATAACCACAAACGCTTAGCTCTTTCTGCGTGCCAGACACTGTTCTAAACACATTAATTGTATTAACTCAGTTAGTTCTCATAAGGCATGAGGTAGGTATTTTGCACCACAGAGAGGGAATGTTACTTGTCCAAGAACACACAACTGGCAAGAGGAATTGATGGGATTGGAGTTCAAGCAGACAGCTTTTGGGATTTATGCTCTTTCCTAGTATAATAAACTGAATGAAGCAGGAAGTCATGCTTATTACTGTTAGCATCAACAACTCATCCTAAAATACACTAATATTGGGTATTTACTGAGTACATACTACGTGTCAGAGCCCTTGTATATGCCATCTTAATCCATCTTCACACCATCACCAATTAGTAATGTATATTAGACACTTGTTGGCTGTGGTTCAGTAGTCATTTCTTTCTCTGGTAATAGCACCCTGAATTGCTTTTTGGAAAATCACTGATCTGTCCTTGATTGATGTCATTTGGTGTAGCTGACTTCTTCCTCTTCTCAGGGGGCAGGTGAGCAGGGCATAAGCCAATCCATGCAGCCCAACCCACTGACCCCAGAGACTAGGCACAGAAATAGGCACAGGATCAAATTCAGAGCAAGGAAAATTAGGCCCAAGATCTGTGATTGAAATAAGGGAAAGAGAACAGATTTCTTTTCTACCAGACTTGAGTCTTGGAAGAGAGATGGAGGCCTTGAGGTATCAGCAGTCATTTGTGGTACGGAAAATTAAACTCAGCCCCAACATTTAAGAACAGGAATGGTTTTGCCATTCCAAGAACTGTATTATAGGAAGGAAGTAGAAAAACCCTCACAGACACACCCAGAAATAATGTTTTATCAGCTACCTGGGCATCTCTCAGCCCAGTGAAGCTGACACATAAAATTAGCCATCACAAAAGTTATCACAAAATTTGTCTGGAGGAATATAGCATTGAAGACCTGGAAAGAGGTCCCAGTGTTCGCCCCAGGGAATACAATATTAATAATCTGTGTAGCTGGCATTTGAACTTTCAGAATGTGTGATATGAGGTTCCGTTTATGACAGAGGTTGACTTCCTCACTCACTAGCATGCCACGTCTGAGAGCAAAGCCAACCTGCAGAAAGCAGGGCTAAGAGACGGAGAAAAAGTGGGTCACAGCAGCCTCATGTGTGCTCCCAGACTAAGCCACACTGAGGCATTTCAGTTTCAAGAGACAATATATCCCTCTTTAACCTAAGTCATCTCAAGTTGGGTTTTCTGTCCCTTGCAAGCAAAGTGGTGCTAATTAACCAGACTCTCATTATTATCCTTGTATTACAGCAGAAGGAACTGAGGTTCTGAGAGGTTTCTTTTTTTTCTTTTCTTTTCTTTTCTTTTTTTTTTTTTGAGACAGAGTCTCGCTCTGTTGCCCAGGCTGGAGTGCAGTGGTGCGATCTCAGCACACTGCAAGCTCTGCCTCCCAGGTTCACACCATTCTCCTGCCTCAGCCTCCTGAGTAGCTGGGACTACAGACGCCCATCATCACGCCCGGCTAATTTTTTTTTTTTTTTTTTTTTTGTATTTTTAGTAGAGACAGGGTTTCACTGTGTTGGCCAGGATGGTCTCGATCTCTTGACCTGGTGATCCACCTGCCTTGGCCTCCCAAAGTGCTGGGATTACAGGTGTGAGCCACCACGCCCAGTTGAGAAGTTTCTTGAGTTGGCCAGGACCACAGACAGAATGCTTGGCCTGGCCAGGATCCTCTCTAGTTCCTCTGACTCCATAGCATCCGTCATTCAGCACTCCTTGCTGCCTTAGCACTTGCCTTGTCCTCGCTGCTGTTGGAGACTCCCCATGCAGCATTCCCCTCTATCTCTGATCAGTCCCTTCCCTTCTACTAGACCCTGTACTCAAGCATTGGCACATCATTCATTCATTCATTCATTTATTCATCAAATATTTAATGTCTTAATATGGATTAGGTATCATGATGTGGTTTTTAAGAGATATAGAAGCAATTAGGAAGAGTCAATTTCTCTGAATTCTTAAACAATCTTGTCCAGTCTCCCCTCCCACTTCCTGGGACTAGCCCTGCCCACAGGTGCACCACGACCTTCTCACACCTCTCAAGCACCACAGCCTTTGAAGGCATTCATACACTCCTCCTTCTACTTTTTCAATCCCATTCCTTCACATCTCCACCTGGTCTACTCCTCTTCATCCTCAAGCCCCAGCTCTCTGGCTTCCCCTCCACCATCCGCCAGAATGAGTCTGTGTCTCTAAGGTTGCTCTCTGCTGACTTATCTGTTTCCATCTGTTGTTCCCACTGGACTGGACAACTGGAAAGCAAGAATTACATCTTATCTTCCTGTGCCTAGCAGAAGGCAGGGTTCCTAGGAGGTTCAACCAAAGTTGGTTGAATATTCCTTCAGAAACTTTAAATTTACACTTTCTCCTTATCATTAAATCTGGCCAGTCTAAATTTCAATGCTTCATTTAGAAGTGGCAATGCAACATAACCCTAAAGAAATATTCTTGGCCGGGCGCGGTGGCTCAAGCCTGTAATCCCAGCACTTTGGGAGGCCGAGATGGGCGGATCACGAGGTTAGGAGATCGAGACCATCCTGGCTAACATGGTGAAACCCCGTCTCTACTAAAATACAAAACTAGCCGGGTGAGGTGGCGGGCGCCTATAGTCCCAGCTACTCGGGAGGCTGAGGCAGGAGAATGGCGTGAACCCGGGAGGCGTAGCTTGCAGTGAGCTGAGATCCGGCTACTGCACTCCGGTCCAGGCGACAGAGCAAGACTCCATCTCAAAAAAAAAAAAAAAAAAAAATATTCTTAAATTCTCATGTTGTGCTAATTCAGCCTGGCCCTTCCAGGGCTGGCTGTCACCAGATAATAAGCTTCTAGTAGAAATTCCTAGAAGACAGAGCTTGTCCTTCTCTCTTTACCTTAAACTCTCGCCGTCTAACACCCTTCAGCACTCAGCTCCTGCCTGCCCGACAGTCCTCTCTAGGTATGTCTGAGGCTCAAGTATCTGCATTCCCTGTCCCTGTCTGTGATGTTCCCCATGCCCCACACCATCATACCTGGATATGATGGGACACCAAGCCCACCACAGAAACCAAACCAATCCCTCTGAGTAGCAGGTTGCTTGCTAAATGCCATAACCACTCTGATGGTTTACTGGCTCACTTTTACATGACTTTTTTAAGCTCTGAAAATCAATTCTATTTCACAACTAGAAGAATAGCTGTTTGATTTGGAAATTGGCAGAAATCCTTTCTCCCTGATGAGAATCTGCTTTGTAATTTTATACCCTGGAAGATATTAGCTTAAACGATCACTTACTAACACCAGAACCTGGAGGGCCCAGCCCTACTCATCTGTGCAACCACAGGAAGCTGAAGACCTTCTCAGAGTCTGTTTCCTCACGCATGCAGGGAAGCCATGGATAAATCAAACATCTCTCTTGCTGTTTACAGGCATTGTGCTCAAAGCGGAGTACCCTCTCATTTCATTCTACAACATCCACATAAAGGAGCTATTATTTTCCCTATTTTGCAGACGAAGAGGCTGAGGCTTGTGTTGTTGAAGTAGTTTGCGGGCAGTCACACCTATTATAAATGGCAGAACTAGGATTTGAAATAAGGCACACCAAACCTTGCATCCTAGCTCTTAACCACCAACAACAGGGAGATGTAAGATCTTTGCACCTCAGCCAGTTCATGATTCCACTGTAGATGAGAATAAATGTCCCTCCAGCACTCCCTTATTCTCTGGACTTGTTATTACAGCATTCTTTATAATTATTCTTTTAGAAATAATCATCATAATTAAAAGATAACCTCTGATGTCTCATTCATCTCTGTTTCTCAGCAGCCATCACAGGATACATGAATGGAGCTCAGTTCCATTATGGTAGGTTCAAAAGGGTTACAATCATTAGGAAGGAGAGGAATTAACATGTATCGAGCCCCTTCCATATGCACAGCACCACAGGAACACCTTCCGGCATTCAGTTTCATGTGATCCTTTCTGAAATCCCGTGAGCCCAGTGCTAATAATCCCTCATGCTATAGGTGAGGAAGCCCCAGAGCTGCAGCTGTCCAAGGCAGCACAGCCAGGGAAAGGAGAGCTGAGCTCTGCACCTGTGTCCTCTAAGTCCAACTGCGAAGGTTCATTCAGTAAAACACTGAAATTTAAGGAATAAAAGAGAAAACCTATAAAATCCACAGATAAGAACCATGTAAACACCAAAGGAAAGGGAAAGCATTAGCATTAAAACATTCACCAAGATTCCAGGAAACAAGAAAAATCAACAGATGACATAGTTGATCAGGAAAAGTGTCCTTGAACATGCTTTCATTGCAGAGACTGCTGCCTAGCACGTGTAGATCTAAACCCTGGGAACTGAAGCTACTGAAAGAGAGCTGTTCAATATGCAGGAAACTCAGTTTTGTGGAAAGGAAAGGGCTTTTATCTCATCAAATATATTCAAGGAGCAAGCAGAAAGTGGCATTTAACAAGAATTGAAAATACAGGAGTCCTGTGCTACAAAGGGACAGTATCAAATTGTTATTTCAGTGTAACAAACCACTCAAAGGTTGAGTGTCTTAAAATTACATGCATTTATTTAGTTCATGTGGTTGTGGGTCACTTGAGCAGTTCTGTGGGTCTGGGCTGGCTTGGGCTGATCTCAGTTGAGCTCACTCCAAATCTGCACTTGCTGGCAGGTCTGTTAAAACCTGGCTAGTCACGGATGGACCTTGGCTGAGAATTCCATCTCCACGTGGTCTCACACTGCAGCAGGCTAGCTCAAGCTTGTTCACATGGCAGCTGGGCAAGTTCCCAAGGCAGGGAGCAGAAACACAGGGCCTCAGTAACCTACGTATGAAACTGGCCCACTAGTTCTGTCATATTACATTAGCCAAAGCAAGTCACCAGGCCAGCCTCAATTCAAAGTGTGAGATAACAGACTGCACCTTCCACTGGGAGGAGCTGCAAGTCCTGTGGCAAGGAATATGGGTACAGGAAGAGGGAAAATTGGGCCCATTTTTTGCTGAGATTTACCATGAAGACATCAGATATATAAACTCACTGATCCTGAAGAAGGTTTGAGATTTACCCAGTGTCACAGAACAAGTTATGATCAGAGCCCAGAATACAGCAGGAGAGTTGTAGGAAATGAAAATGTATTTAACACTTACTTGATACCATGTACCATAGCAGGGCTTTATATACTGTATCTCAGTTGATCTTCCCAATGATCCAGTTAGCAGCTTCTGTTCCTGTGTGTGTATGAACATCTGGTGTTTTTGCTGCCCAACAGGCCTCCTCTGCTTTCTTTGATAGTAATGATTCAATTTTCCTTTGAGAAATCATGGTTCTTTCACGCTCTCTTTATGAGGTTTAATAAGGTTAACCCCTTTCCTGGACCCAAAGAGAGCTGAGAGCTTATAAGCTGGGCCATCAGAGAATTGCATCTCTTTAGACAAAGGTCTACACTTGGGCATATGACCCAAGCCAAATTAGTCAAAATCAGCCAGAAAAATTCTGTGTAACCACTGGAAGATAGTTTTCTCTCTCACTGGGTTGCCATTTTAAGGATGCTAGAACCTAGAGCTGCTGGGACCTTATTTGCACTTCTCAGGGAGAGACTATCTGAAATGAAAGCAAATTCAGACACACCCAAGGGAGAAGGACAAACTCCCAGTGCAAGTCATCAGTGAACCCCAGGATAGAGACATGCCTGGAGCCAGCTTCACTCTGTGACATTCCTGGTCTTCTAAGGCAGTTCATTAAGCCAAATTGAGCTAGGTTTCTGTCATTAGCAACCAAGATCATGACTAATAAGCCAATTTAAAATGGGCCTTTATGCCTGATCTTGTGGTGCTTGGCTCTGTAAGGAGAAAATTATAATATTAAGCAACCATACATTCTCTGCTCTTTAAGCACTTTCTATTTTATTGGAGAGAAAACAATAATATGCATGAATCATTGCAGAGAGAGAGAAAGAGATCTCCATTTTCTAAAACTTCATTTCTTTAGAAGTCTATGACATCAGATCCCTGTCCTCCAGTGCTCTTCGTGTTGGCATATACCAATGCATCACATGTCACATACTTCCTTCTTCCTCTACCTCGGGGACCATGGCTTCTCATTGGAATCACTTCCTCAAAAATACCTTGAACTCTTTGTCCCCTCCTCTGTCATTCTTACCTGGTCAAACCCAAACTTCACTAAGTCATTCTTCACCCAAGCAGTAGCCTAACTTGATCAGTTGAATATTACTGAAGGCAAACACAACAGCTTGCTGACTCTCCATTAGTGTATTCATTCATGGTTAACATTGGGTCTTGGCTCATTGTCTTCCTTTTCTTCAATATTATCTTGATTCATGAAGACTTATATATCCATATGTGATCGAACAAATCACCTTTGCCTCACCTCCAATAATCTACACCTCTATCTTCTCAGCTACACAATTTTATGGTCATATCCTTGACCTTGTTACCACAACTGCACCCATCTGACATTCTATTCCAAGTCACTAACTCCTTATTACATCCTATTACCTAACTAGTGTACCCATTGCAACAATTTCTGAAGAATTCATTAACCTTACCAGTCTATTATTTTAAGTACCTCATGTGCACCCTCACTTTTCTCCTTATCTATTTCAGGGACCATGGTCCATGAATAGAATCACTTCCTTGAAAATATCCTTAACTTCTCTGTCTTCCTCTCTCTCTCCATCATTCTTACCTGATCAGAGCTCACTCCTCATTAATTCACTTCTTCCTTCATGTAGTGGCCTACACTTCAGAGAGGTAAAGAGGGGAGGGGGGACAAGATTGCAATAAAGGGCTGAGAAATCATTCACTTAAATACAAATACCAAAAGCCAACACTGAGCCAAGCTCAGGGACAACCCCCATTCCAAACTGTAATAGCAATCCCAGCTTCTATTTTTGTAAGAGTCAACAGATGTAGAATCAGTACTTTGCACAGTCTTGAGAGGTGAGGCAGGTATCTTCTTTGATATCCAATATTGCTGGAGGAAAACACACTACCTTGCTGACTGACCTAACTCTAAATTCAGGGTGACAGATTTCAGACAGCATGCAAAATGTTCCTGAATTCCTGCCACTCTTTCTACTTTCCCAAGTGATGACTTTTTAAATATTCTTCTCTCTTACTGAGCCCCTACAACCTTATGTCCCGTCCTCCACGTCATTCCCAAATTGTGACTTTGCTTGCTACTTTGTGTGTGTGTGTGTGTGTGTGTGTGTGTGTGTGTACCTTACATTCACTGAGAATACAAAAAGAATTATACAAAACCCCATTTATTTTCCCTTCACTCATCCCAACCACCTACACACATCCTCTCAATATTCCCTCGTCTTATGGAAAAAAAAAAAAAAGTGTCTCTGATGCTTACAGGTAAAGCCTCCACTTGTTTTTGTAGACATCATTCAACCTCATATACTCAAGGACTTTGTTCCTGCTCTTATATCCTCTTTCTCCTGTCTGCATGTTAAGCCATGCCCTCTCTACAGGATCATCCCAATTAGCACACCAAATGTTCTAGCATCTCTATAATTTAGAACAAATAAAACAAACAAAAATCTTCTTTGCCTCTATAGTACTTCTAGCTCCATCCTATTTATCCACTTCCCTTCACTGAAGGGTATTTGAAAACTGTGTGACCATCTTCATTTGCTCACCTTCAGTCCTCTCCTTGGTTCATTTTGGTTGGGTTTCCGTCCTCATGACCAAACAAAGATTTTTTTCCTGCATGGTCTCCAATAATCACTTAGCAGAAGTTAACCTGGCTGATCACTTCCTCTTTCAAGTATCATGTCCTTCTGACCTTCTCTTGACTTCCATCATGCACACTTCTCAAATATCCCCCCCTAACTCACTGGCTGATTCTATCCTCTTCCCATCCCTTCAGTATCATTTCCTTGATCTTATATCTCTGCTTGACTCGGCAAATTTGGAGACTCCTAAGGCCTTTCTCTTTCACTAAACTCTCTTATTTGTTCCTATGGTCATAAATATTATGTAAGTACTCAAGTTCTTGTTTCCAGTCCTTACCTCTCCCTAACTCTATGACTACATATGCACAAAGATGTACTGGACATTCCACATAGACATTGTGTCTCAGAAGAAATGCTGATCTCAGTAGGAATGTCAGAGTTAACGTGATCGAAATGGAACTATTGATTCTTCTCCAGATCTGTTCTTTCCAAGTCTTCTTCACCATGGTACATGGTATCCAGTTGCTCAAGCCAAAACAGTAGAAATTAGCTGAGATTCTCTTTTGCACAGACTCCACTCTCAGTCTTTCAATAAAGAAGTCCAGTTGCCCTAACTCCAAAACCTACTCCAAATCTGTGCATTTTCCATGTCGTCATACCTCGTCCCCTGGTGAAGCCACCATCACGTCTCCTGCGGATGAATGCAGTAGCTTCCAGCTGTTTTTCTTGCTACTTCTCTAGTCCTTTTCAGCTCTTTCTTCAGCCCAGCAGAATAATCACTTTCAAACATAAACTAGAACTGGCTTTTGCCTGTTTAGAATCCATCAATGTCTTCTCATCATCCTTGGAACAGAATGCAAACTCCTGGCTTGGGAACACTAATCCAGTGCAGTCTAAGCTGAGCACCATATGCGGGGATGTCTGGATTTAAGTTGGCAGGAATATCATGGCAGTGAGTCAGTAAAAAGTGCTGAAAAAGAAATCAGCCTATGCTTGAAGGCTGAAGAATTGGCTGACTACAAGTCTGGTGCTTAGGACAGAATCCCTGCACAATGGGTAGACAAAGCAGCTGTACCTGCAGCACTATTTGACATAACCCTGGGCATGGCTTTCCATACCACTGATGTGGAAACCATAGGATGAATCATTCTTTTCTAAAGTGTATTTACCAATAAAGCCTGTGGAAACTGGGGAGAAAAAGTCCAAACTTTTGGCCAGGTGCAGAGGTTCATGCCTGCAATCCTAGCACATTGGAAGGCTGAGGTAGAAGAATCACTTGAGCCCAAAACTTCAAGACCAGCGTGGGCAACATAGTGAGACGTTGTCTCTACAAAAAAATAAAAATAAAAAAATAGCTAAGTGTGATGGCACAAACCTGTAGTTCTAACTACTTGGGAGGCTGAGGCAAGAGGATCACTTGGGACCAGGAGTTCAAGACCAGCCTGGGCAACCTAGTGATACCTTGTCTATACAAAGTGATGATGATGATAATAATAATAATAATAATAATAATAATAATAATAATAATAAATAGCCAGGTGTGGCGGCATGCACCTGCACTCTCAGCTACTTGGGAGGCTGAGGCAGGAGAATCCCTTGAGCACAGGAGGCCAAGGCTTCCCTCAACTATGATTGTACCACTGTACTCTAGCTTAGGTGACACAGCAAGATCCTGTCTCAAACACAGCAACAACAACAACAACAAAAACAGTCCAAATTTCTTATGCTGGTTGACAAAAACATTTATATATAGTCTGTGCCCAGCCAATATCATTAGGCTAATCTCATGTGGCTGTCTTCCTCACCTCCTCAGCTCTTCAACACTAGTTGTCTTCCAGTTCCTCATGACCAGCTCATTCAGACTCCTGACTTTCATATGAGCTGTTCCCTCTGCCAGGAAGTTTTAGCCCCTAACTGGCATATGGCTGTCTCCTTTTCTCATTCAAAACTTACTGTGACCTCACATCTACAGAGAAATCTTCATTGATCAACTACTAATCACTCACACTGACCTCTTTATAAATTTAATGTATGGGAGAGAGGGAGAAAATGGTGGGCAGGAGACAGGACTAACCTGCAGCTCCTGCTCAGATGGACCCAACAGTATGTGGATACTTACACTGTGAACTTTTGCTCCAAGAACAACCACAGGAACATATCAGGAAAACTGAAAGAATTCACAGACCCTTTGAAAGAAGCAGCTCTGCAAACTCCACAGAACAGACAAAAATCTGTGAGTTTTCAAAGCATGAGAGAGAAAAAAAAAAAAATCTGCTTCTGAACACACATTCCCATTAGGAACCTGAAAATCCAGATCACGGGAGACGGATTTAATCTTACTTATAGCTGACATGGATTTAGAGAGCCAAACGAAATGTAAAAGTAGAAGAAGCAGTGGGA
This sequence comes from Rhinopithecus bieti, assembly GCF_001698545.2. Classification (NCBI taxonomy): domain Eukaryota; kingdom Metazoa; phylum Chordata; class Mammalia; order Primates; family Cercopithecidae; genus Rhinopithecus; species Rhinopithecus bieti. The sequence continues at coordinate 4,448,978 of NW_016806198.1, forward strand.
AAAGCCCTATAGGCATTCCTTGTCCCCAGCTTGAGCCCAGGGAAGTCATTTTTGGCCTTATCTCACAGGTGTCCATGGAGAAGGGAAGGCAGCCAGTGGAATTGGAGAGGGGCCACAGGATGAAAGAAGTTCCTAGCTGAACTTTGTAACAATTTCAAATGAGCACAGATTTTCCTGAGTGGAATCATGCGGGAATAATGGGAAATGCAGATATGAGTATAGAAGCCACAGCCAAAGGTGCAGGTAGGTGGGGAGGAATGAGGCCTGACAGCCTTGCTTGCTTTCTCAGCAGGACGGCTTGTAACCTGGGGCAAGATCTCAGCCCTGTTCAATGGCTGCCTGGATATAAACTCAGTGCTACCATTGGGGCACGTCAAGTGTAAGGCTGGCCTTGCTGGCTGCCTAGGAGCTTGGTAAGGATTGTCATTGCCAGCTTTCCCCCACTTCCCTGGTGACCTGTATGATGCAACAGAGGCAGCCATAACCCCCACTGGGAACTAACTCCACTGGCCTGAGAACTACCCCAAATCCCCCACAGTGGTTGCAGCAAGCCCTGCTGAAGGAGAGTCTGAGCTCAGACCCAAACCTGCCCCCACCTGATGGCTTTCCTCTATCTGCCCTAGTAGCTCAAGACAAAAGATATAAACTGTTAGAAGAAATATAGCCCCGCCCATCACCTGAGAAACTCCAGTACTTATCCTGGCCAATGTAGGGCAGGACTATATGCCCTTTCTACTACTGCAGTTGGTGCTTTTGTGAAGTGCCACCTCCTGGCTGGAGGTCAACAAACTCAAGCCATTACAGCAACTCATAACAGAACAACCCTGCTCCAAAGAAGGAGAAAACAACAGCTAACTCCACCACCTACAATACCGTGGCTAATTAGAGGTCCTGAGTCTGCCCATGTAACAACTTCACTGCTAGCATAATCAGCATCTGAGAAAACCAATACACTAAACAAAATTACAGCCAAGGACTCCTACAGCGTCTACTTCATTCCCCTGCCACCTCTACTGGAACAGGTGCTATTATCCACGGCTGGGACACCTGAACACAAATCACATCACAGGACTCTTTGCAGACACTTCCCAGCACATTTCCCAGCCCAGCACCTGGTAGCCCCGCTGGGTGGCTAGATCCAGAAGAGCAATGACAATCAATGCAGTCCAGTTCTCAGGAAGCCCCATCACTAGAAGAAGCAGGAGAGCACTATATCCAGGGATCAACTCATGGGACTAAAAAATCTGAACAGCAGCGCTTGAGTTTCAGATCTTTCCACTGAAACAGTCTACCCAATTAAGAAGGAACCAGAAAAGTAAGTCTGGTAATGTGACAAAACATGGTTCTACAGCACCCTCAAAAGATCACACTATCTTTCCAGCAATGGATCCAAACAAAGATGAAATCTCTGTATTGCCAGATAAAGAATTAAGAAGGTTGATAATTAAGCTGCTCTGAGTAGCTTAATATTCCTTCCCTTAAAAACAACTTAAAGAAATTTAAAAAACAATACAGGATATGAATGAAAAGGTCTCCAGAGAAACAGATACCTTAAAGAAAAGACAATCAAAACTTCTGGAAATGAAAGACAGACTTAGAGAAATGCAAAATACACTGGAACATTTCGACAATAGAATTAAACGAATAGAAGAAAGAACTTCAGAGCTCAAAGACAAGGCTTTCGAACTAACCCAATTAAATAAAGACAAATAAAAATGAACAATCCCAGCACTTTGGGAGGCTGAGGCAGGAGGATCTCTTGAGGTCAAGAGTTTGAGACCACACTGGCCAACATGGTGAAACCTCGTCTCTACCAAAACATACAAAAATTAGCCAGACAGGGTGGTGTGCACTTGTAGTCCCAGCTACTTGGGAGGGTAAAGTGGGAGAATCACTTGAACCTGGGAGGCGGAGGTTGTGCCACTGCACACCAACCTGGGTGACAGAGTAAAACCATGTCAAAAAAAAAAAAGAACAAAGCCTCCAAGAAACTTGGGATTATGTTAAATTACCAAACAAAAGAATAACTGATGTTCCTAAGGAAGCAGAAAAATCTAAAATTTTAAAAAAACTTAGTTGAGGGGATAATCAAGAAAACTTCCCTGTTCTTGCTACATATCTAGACATCCAAATATAACAAACTCAAAGAACACCCTAGAAATTCGTTGCAAAAAGATTGTCACCTAGGCACATAGTCATCAGGTTATCTAGAGTCAAGATGAAGGAAAGAATCTTAAAAGTTATAAGGTAAAAGCATCAGGTAATCTATAAGGGAAAAACCTATCAAATTAACAGCTGATTTCTCAGCAGAAACCCTGCAAGCCAAAAGGGATTGGGGTCTTATCTTTAACCTCCTTAAACAAAATAATTATCAGCCAAGAATTTTGTATCCATCAAAATTAAGCTTCATAAATGAAGGAAATAACATCTTTTTCAGACAAACAAATGCTGAGAGAATTTGAGACTACCAAACCAGCACTATAAGAAATGCTAATAGGAGTTCTAACTCTTGAAAAAAAAAACTCAAAATGCACCAAAATAGAATCTCCTTAAAGTATAAATCTTACAGGCCCTATAAAGCAATAGCACAATGAAAAAAAAAGGTATTCAGGTAACTAGCATGATGAATAGAACAGTACCTCGCATCTCAATACTAACATTGAATATAAATGGCCTAAATGTTCCACTTAAAATGTACAGAATGGCAGAACGGATAAAAATCCACTAACCAAGTATACGCTGTCTTTAAGAGACTCACCTAACACATAAGAACTCGTATAAGCTTAAGGTAAAGGTGTGGAAAAAGATATTCCATGCAAATGGAAAAGTGAGCAGGAGTAGCTATTCTTAGACAAAATGGACTTTTTTTTTTTCACTGTATGAAGGTATCGTATTTTGTCTATCCATTATCCAGTAGAAGGACATTTGGACAGTTTGGAATTTTTGGTGATTATGAATAAAACCACTGTGAACATTCACATATAGGTGTTTGTATGAACATAGATTGTTATTTCTCCTGAATGAACTGGGAGTAGGGCTGCTGGATTGTATGGGAAATGTGTATTTAATTGTAAAACAGATTTAAAACAACAACAGTTTAAAAAGAAACAGTGGACTTAAAGTATACTCCACACACACACACACACACACAAAAGGACTTAACAGCTATGAACAGAACATTCTACCCAACAACTGCAGAATACACATTCTTTCCATCAGCAAATGGAACATTCTCCAAGATAGACCATATGACAGGCCACAAAACAAGGGTCAATAAACTTAAGAAAATTGAAATTATATCAAGTACTCTCTCAGACTACAATGGAATAAAACTTGAAATTAACTCCAAAGGGAACCCTCAAAACCACACAAATGCATGGAAATTAAATAGTCTGCTCCTGAAAGTTCTCTGGGTCAACAATGTAATAAAGATGGAAATTTGAAAATTCTTTGAACTGAACAACAATAGTGACACAACCTATCAAAACCTCTGGGAGACAACAAAAGCAGTACTAAGAGGAAAGTTTATAGCATTAAATGCCTACATTAAAAAGTCTGAAACAGCACAAATAGAAACTCTAAGCTTCTATCTCAAGACTACTTTGTTCTTTGTGCTTAGTCTTTCTTAGTCTTTTCTAGAAAAACAAGAAAAAAAAAAATCATTTCTTTTGTTCAACCAAACAACCCAAACCCAGCAGAAGAAAAGAAGTAACAAAGATCAGAGCAGAACCAAATTAAACTGAAACAAGCAAACAAACAAACAAAAAAGAGAGAAAACAAGAAGCTGGTTCTTTTAAAAAGTACATAAAATTGATACACCATTAGCAAGATTAACCAAGAAAATAAGAGAGAAGATCCAAATACGCTCAATTGGAAGTGAAACGGGAGATATTACAACCAATACCACAGAAATACAAAAGATCATTCAAAACTACTATGAACATTGTTACGTACACAAACTAGGAAACCTAGAAGCAACAGATAAACTCCTGGAAATATACAACCTTCCTAGATTTAAACCAAGAAGAAATAGAAACTCTGAACAGACCAATAACAATAGCAAGATTGAAACACTAATTTTAAAAATTGCCAATAAAAACAGTCCAGGATCAGATGAATTCACAGCTGCATTATATCAGACATTCAAAGAATTGGTATCAATTCTACTGAAATTATTTCAAAAGATAGAGAAAGAAGGAATCCTTCCTAAACTATTCTATGAAACCATTCTCACCCTAATACCAAAACCAGGAAAGCACATAACAAAAAGAGAAAATTACAGATCAACATCCCTGATGAACATAGATGCAAAAATCCTCAACAAAATACTAGCTAACTGAATTGAACAGCATATCAAAAAGATAATCCACCATAACCCAGTAGAATTCATACCAGGGATGCAGAGTTGGTTTACACAAGTCAATAAATGCAATTCATTACACAAACAGAATTAAAAACAAAAATCATATGATCATCTCAATAGATGCACAAAAAGCATTTGACAAAATCCAGTATTGCTTTATGATTAAAACTCTCAGCAAAATCAGCATAAAAGGGGCATACTTTAAGGTAATAAACAAACATCTATGACAAATCCACAACCAACATTACACTGAATGGGGAAAAGTTGAAAGCATTCCTCCTGAGAACTGGAACAAGACAAGGATGCCCACTTTCACCAGTTCTGTTCAAAATAATACTGGAAGTCCTAGTCAGAACAAACAGACAAGAGAAAGAAATAAATAGCATCTAAATTGGTAAACAGGAAGTAAAACTGTCACTGTTGGCCAATGGTGTGATTGTATACCTCAAAAACCCTAAAAACTCATCTGAAAAGCTCCTAGATCTGATAAATGAATTCAGTAAAGTTTCAGGATACAAAATCAATGTACACAAATCAGTAGCATTGCTATACACCAACAGCAACTAAGCTGAGAATCAAATAAAGTACTTAATCCCTTTTACAACAGCTGCAATAAAATAAAATAAAATAAAATACTTAAGAATATACCTAACCAAACAGGTGAGAGATATCTACAAGGAAAACTACAAAACACTGCTAAAAGAAGTCATGCATGACCCAAAACATCTCATGTTTATGGATGGGTAAAATCAATGTTGTGAAAATGACCATACTGCCAAAAGCAATCTACAAAGTCAATGCAATTCCTATCAAAATACCATCATCACTATTCACAGAACTAGAAAAAACAATCCTGAAATTCATGTGGAACCAAAAAAGAGCCTGCACAGCTAAAGAAAGACTAAGCACAAAGAACAAATCTGGAGGCATCACATTACCCAACCTCAAACTTCACTACAAGGCTATTGTTACCAAAACAGCACGGTACTGGTATAAAAACAGGCATGTAGACCAATGGAACAGAATAGAGAACCTAGAAATCAAGTCAAATACTTACAACCAACTGGTATTTGACAAAACAAACAAAAACATAAAGTGGGGAAAGGACACCCTATTCAACAAATGGTGCTTGCATAATTGGAAAGCCATAGGTAGAAGAATGAAGTTGAATCTTCATCTCTCACCTTACACAAAAATCGACTCAAGATAGATGAAAGACATAAATCTAAGACCTGAAACCATAAAATTCTAGAAGATAACATCAGAAAACTCTCGTAGACATTGGCTTAAGCAAAGAGTTCATGACAAAGAACGGAAAAGCAAATGCAACAAAAACAAAGATAAATAGATGGAACCTAATTAAGCTAAAAAGCTTCTGCATAGCAAAAGAAATAATCAGCAGAGTAAACAGACAACCCATAGAGTGGTAGAAAATCTTTGCAAACTATGCATATGACAAAGAGATAATATCCAGAATCTATAAGGAACTCAAACAAATCAGCAAGAAAAAAAAAAAAATAATTTCATCAAAAACTGGGTAAGGACGTGAATAGAAAATTCTCAAAAGAATATATGCAAATGGCCAATAAACATATGAAAAAAATGCTCAACATCAGTAATTATCAGGGAAATGCAAATCAAAACCCCAATGTGATACCATCTTACTCCTGCAAGAATGGCCATATTAAAAAATAATAGATGTTGCCATGGATATGGTGAAAAGGAAACACACTACTGGTGGGACTGTAAACTAGTACAACCACTATGGACAATAGTGGGTAGAGATTCCTTACATAACTAAAAGTAGATCCACCATTTGATCCAGGAATCCCACTACTGGCTATCTACCCAGAGGCAAAGAATTCACTACATGAAAAAGACGCTTGCACATGCATGTTTATAGCAGCACAATTCGCAATTGCAAAAATATGGAAGCAGCCCAAATACACATCAATCAACATGTGGATAAAGAAAATGTGCGGCATATACATACCGTGGAATACTACTCAGTCATTAAAAGGAACAAAATAATGGTATTTGCAGCAACCTGGATGGAGTTGGAGACCATTATTTTAAGTGAAGTAACTCAGGAATGGAAAACCAAACATCATATTTCCTCACTTACAAGTAAGATCTAAGCCATGAGGATGCAAAGTTATTAAGAATCATATAATGAACTCTGAAACTTCAGGGGGAAGATTGGGATGGGGGTGAGGAGTAAGAGACTACACATTGGGTACAATGTACACTGCTCAGGTAACAGATGCACCAATATCTCAGAAATTGCCACTAAAGAATTTATCTGTGTAACCAAACACCCCCCGTTCTCCAAAAATTATTGAAATAATTATAATGACAAATAAATGTAATGTATGTTCTCGAATAAGCAGTAAATGTACATTCAAAAGATAGCAAAGGTTATATAAGGAGGGAAAAAAAGCAAACATTTCTTTCCTTCTCCTTTCTCCAGCCATCCCAACTGTCCCTGGAGGTAAATTTTGTCCCCACTTTCTCACACAGTCTTTCTTCCTGTGGTCTATGTGATTAATAACATACATGTATTCTTTTGTTTGATTTTTCCCATAATTAAATGGCAGCACACTCAATATGCTGTTCTATAAGATGCTTTTTTCACTTGACAAAACATCTTAGATGTCTTGTTGTATTTCTATCCATCTATCTATTTATAATTGCCTTACTCTTTTTAGTAGTTGCAGTGGGCTCTATTGTGGGGATACACTGTGTTCTCTATTGATGGACATTTACATTAGTTCCCCCCCTCCTTTTTTTTTTTTTTTGCTAGTTCAATGATGCAGTAAATATCCTTGTACACGTATCAGTTGCTTTGCATATGTGCTAGCATGTTTGTAGGATAAATTACCTAGGAGCCAAACTGCCACATCAAAGTCGATGCACATTTTAAATGTTGTTAGCTATTGCCCAATTGCTCTTTACAGAGGCTGTCCCAATTTACACTTCCACCAGCCTCACCTTATTTAAATCCTCGGCAGAGCAATCACCACTTTCCAATATTGTCTGTTCATTGCTTTTCTCCCCCAGGGTGGAAACCATTTCATTGCTGCTGGGCTCCTGGGGCCTAGATCATTGTCTGGTAAGCGCTCAATAAATAGGCTTGGAATAAATGAACAGACAATTGAAAATGTACACAGTAAAAAGAACAAGAAGCTTGGCATACAAATGACATCAGGTTTAAATCCTGGGTCTGTCATAACTGCGTGGTCTTGGGGCAAATTACTTAACCATTCTAAGCTCCATTTCCTCATCTGGTAAACAGAGATAATAATAACTGCTACTTTGAAGACTTACTCTCAGGACCAAATAGGATCATAGCTGTGACAAGTGTTTTGTGACCATAGACAGTTCTAGCTCTGTGCAGTTACTAGGATCCTGGGCTGATGAGAAACCAGCTCCAGCTAAGAGGTAAATCCTAAATCAATGCGCCATTTAAACTTAGTGACGACACATGTTGAACCCCATAAACTTCCAGTGAAAGCTGTAGAAAGCGCAAGGATAATTTGGCAGGGCTTCTACTGGCTACTCCTTATTGAATAGAAGGTCGAATTGCCAGCAAATACTCCCTACGGAGAAGCAGATGTCTGGAGCCCGAGGCTTAAGGTCTATCAAAGAAATCAGGGCACACTAATTTTTCTAGAAGATTAAAAATAATGTCCATTTAAAGATACTCCTGATGGCTGGGGTGAGGTGGAACAGGAGTGAAAGAATGTGATCCGGCAAGGGTCAGGGGAGACACCTTTTCTCAGGGATGTAAGGGTAGTTCCCAAAGGTGGAGGACTTCCCCCGAGAGTGAGCAAATAAAAGGTTTAACAGCTCCTGCGGGAACTAGCCAGAACCAATTACAATTAGGACTAGCTTGGCTTAGCATGAAAAGTCTGGTAGAAAACTGCATGCTGAGAAATTGAGTGTCTTATTGGGGAGAAGGGCTGGCTGGTTTCCAGAAATCACCGGGCATAAGGCCACCCTAATGTCTCTGTTTTAGATTGTGATTGACCACTGAGTAGCTGCCCAAATTGAGATGCTCTGCTCAGTCCCCAGCCTGACAGAACAATTGGCCCACACTGCCCTGGAGGCTGCTGGGCAGGAGCTGGTAATTGACAGAGAACTCATTATGGAAGGACAGAGCCTCTAAGCAAGCTGGGAATCTGAACTGACAGAGCCCAAGGGCCTGGGAATCGGATCACTGGAAGAGACAGCCCAAGTGTTGTGTGTCCTGGACATACAGAGGAAAACAAAGTTTCAGAAATTGCTCAGCACTACAAGAGAGCTCTGGTATTGAAAGCCAGCTCTGATCCATTCTCCCTGTGGCTTTGGACATGCAACTGACCTCTGTGAGCCTCAGTGTTATCACCTCCAAAATAGAGATGGGAATAAATCTTTTTCTTGGAGTAAGAAATAAGGATGTTGTAACTATGACATTGATGATCATTATTATAACAACTAGCAGCTGTTTCACATCCTCCAGAGGTCAGAGACCATTTGAAGAGTGTTAAAAACGGGCCAGGCACAGTGGCTCATACCTGTAATCCCAGTGTTTTGGGAGGCCCAGGCAGGAGGGTCGCTTGAGTCCAGGAGTTTGACAACAGCCTGGGCAACATAGTGATAACCCTCCATCACTACAAAAAATCAGAAGGGTGTGGTGGTGCACACTGTAGTCCCAGCTACAAGGGAGGCTGAAGTGGCAAGATCACTTGAGCCCAGAAATTCAAGGTTGCATGAAGGAGTTCAAGGTTGCCATGATCACACCACTGCACTCCAGCCTGGGCAACAGAACAATATCCTCTCTCAAATAAAATAAAATAAAAAGAATATTAAAAATGCATTAACTATGTGATCCTCACAACAAGGCCTATGCTGTTATTCTCATTTTATAGATGAGGAAAGTAAAGAATAGAGATAAGATGTTGCCCTAGGTTAGATAGCTAGAAGCTGGCAACATTTGAATGTGGAGCTGAACATTCTGGCTCTGGAACTCATTCTGGTAAACATGTGCTCGCCAACCTGGATAAGAAGCACAAAAAGGAGAAGGGCCTCTGCAGCACCTGACAGAAAGGAGTGTTCAATAACAGTACGTTCTCCTTTCTCCCACCCCTCACACCCACCTAGGAGCATGCTAGACTATCTCTGACTTAAAAATCTGATGTGTGCCAACTCCATAGCTGAAAAAGGAACAAAGTCTTCTATATTCCCCTATAGGACTTTTAGAAAATCAAATGCTATAAATAGTCCAGTTCCCAAAAGACCGAGTCCTATTGTCCAAGATGTATAAAAACCTCCTGCTGTCATTAACCTCGAAAGACAAGAATGATTTGAATACATTGAACCTGGGGAAAAGCAGTCTCCAGGTAGAGGAATCAGTGGGAATAGCTTTGAGGACTGAACATTCAAGGCGCAGATGAATAGTGTGACCTCAACAGAGGAAGCCACAATGCCAGGGCCTGGGGAAGGTTGGCAGGGGGAAGGTGGGGACCATGGCAATTCAGAAAGAGTGTAATGGATCATGACTATTACGCCAAAGGCTTTAGAATTTAGGGCATCCCAGAGGCTTACCTGTGCAATGAATCTGTCCTTTACACATCTGTCTTCCCACCTCAGTGTCACGTAGGGAACCCACACTCCATCCACTGGGTAGAATGGAGCCCATTACATATTGTATTACTTTGTTGTTGCTATTGTAACAGATTTACACAAACTTTGCAGCTTAAAGCAAAATAAATTGAATATCTTACAGCTCTGAAGGTCAGAAAGTTCAAAATGAACTTATGGGGCTGTAATCAAGGTATCAACAGGACTGAGTTCCTTCTGGGGCTCTAGGGGAGTGTGTGTTCCTTGCTTCTGCCAGCTTCCAGAGGCCGCTTGCATTTCCTGGCTTGTGGCTGCATCACTCCCAACACTGTTTCTGTTATCACATCCCCCTCTCCGACACTGCCACTCCAGCCTTCCTCTTGTAGAGACCACTGTGATTACATTGGGCTCACTCAAATAATCTAGGATAATTCCTCCATCTCAAGAGTCTTAATCACATCAGTGAAGTCCCTTTGCCATGTGAAATAACATATTCAGAGGTTCCCAGAATTAGGACATGGACATCTTTGTGGGGGACATTATTTGGTCTACCACATCTCTATTCAACAATGTTAACCTCAAGAAAGTAATCTAATATCCTTGTGCTCCAGTTTCCTCATCTGTGCAGTGGACGAGAGAAACTGAGGAAATGAGGAAGTCACTGAGAATCCCTGAAACTTTCAGCGTGAGGGAGAAGTCTGGGTTTTTATCTCTCCATGGGTTAATTGTTTAAATTCTAAATGATGGTCAGGTGTGGTGGCCGAAGTGCTCCCAGCGCTTTACTTTGGGAGGCTGGGGCAGGAGAATCGCTTGAGCCCAGGAGACCAGCCTGGGCACCATTGTGACACCTCGTCTCTACAGAACATTTTAAAACGTTACCCAGGAATGGTAGTGTGTGTCTGTAGTCCCAGCTACTCAGGAGGCTAAGGTGGGAAGATTGCTTGAGCCCAGGAGGTAGAGGCTGCATGAGCTGTGATCACACCACTGCATTCCAGTCTGGGCAACAGAGTGAGACCCTGTCTCAAAGAAAAAGCAAATAAATAAATATTAAACGATGACTCCACACAGCCAGAAGGCTTGGATCCACACCAAGAGAGGGCACAGAAGATGTGCTCATTTCTTGTGTCCTCCACAAGGCCCAAGCCAAGAGCTGAGCTCACACAGTCATCCCCTTAGAGGTTCTTTTCTCTGGGCTTGTTTTGATCCTTCGTTGCAGAGCATGTTCTTGTGCAGTCAACTGTGCACCCAGAACAGGGGGCCAGGCAGGAGGCCTTGTTTACCCCAGGGCTTGGCACAACGTCAGGTGCAAAAATCACTCACCTCAGCTGGATGATTTACAGTTTGGTGACACCCCTCCCACCCTCAACATGTCCAGAGAGCTAAAAGAAGTTAACCATGAAACAGATTGCAGTAGAAGGCAGTGCTCGACTGGTTGCTGAGTCTCCAGGGACTTGCACAGCACACTGCATGCACTTGAGAAAGGAGGGAAGATTGGTTCTAAGGCCACCCAGGGAACTTCTCTCGGTACCTCCCTAGGGAGCCCTATGGGCTGCCCCAGGCTCCCCCAGCCCTAAGAGATAGTCATTGTCTAAGCGGAAGCTCTAAAGCTATCTGTGTTCCCCAGAACTATCTTACCCCACTCTGTGGCTCAGAGGTCCTGCGGTAAAGATCCTGGATGTGATAGGTGGTTTCAATGAGGTCTCTTCTCACCATCCCCCAGCTGGGCGTAGCAGGCCACTGTCACCTGAGACCTCAGTCAGTGTTCTCACAGACCCAGGATAGCCAGCAGAGCACGTGGTCTCACTTAAGCCCCTGTTATGAGTCTTGCATGTGACACTCCCAGGATCCCGCCTGGTATTAGTTGGCATTACTAGAGTCTCTCAGGCCACAACTCTGGTACTCAGAAAGGCTCTGTACATCTCCCCTGGCTTCTCGCCCCGCAGCTGGGCTCTTCCCACCACATCTAAGGGAAAGGAAAGAGGCAACTGCTACCAAGAGGCAGCCCTTTGGTTGCACATAATGAGAACATTCTACAGCTTGAATTAGCATCTTACTGAACCCCCAGTGCTCCTTTGGGGCACCCACCCAGCTGGCCATAGGTTTAGAAAGAGACACCACTCTCCGTCTGGGCAGCTGAGGTCCTACTCTTTTCAAGGCTTAGAAACTTGAGGGAGGCGGCCCGCAATTTGCCGAGGCTGCTGACAAGCCTGCAGAGTGGAGCACAACTGTGAAAATGCTGTGGCCACAAATGCAGGAGTCAGTACCCAACAATGACAACAAATCACCCCCTGGGGCCCTCCACCTCCAAACATCAAATAGCACAATGGCCTTGCTGCTAAGCCCATCAGTGTCCAAAGAAGCTCAACGCACTCCATTCTACCCATGCTGGTCATTGGAAATGTGGATGCAGCCATAGACAAGGAATGTGGAGGTTTCCTGAAAGCTGCCCCACCAAGCTATGCATGACAAAGACTCTTTCAAACAGCCTTCCTCCACAGCAGGGATGTCCTGGCCCATCTAAGCTGTTTTTTGTTTGTTTGTTTGTTTGTTTTAATAGTATCAGGCTAAATTTTAAAAACAGAAATATTAATTAATCTATTTGTAATTAATTGTAATTAATTTTTAAAACAAATACATATTTGAAACAGATATACATGGTACATGGTTGAAACCCCAGCATTCAGGCATTTCAACATATCTATGAAAAGAGTCAAACTGTGATATATTTGAAGAGCTTTCTTCTGAGCCAGATATGAGTGACTATCGTCCATGACACAGCCCCAGGGGATCCTGAGAACATGTGCCCAAGGTAGTCAGGCAACAGCTTGGTTTTATACATGCTGGGGAGACATAAATCAATACATGTAAGATGCACATTGGTTTGGTCTGGAAAGGCAGGACAACTTGAAGGAGGTGAGGCAATTGGGTGAAAGGGTTAAGTTATTATCTAAAGACCTGGAATCCATAGAAGGGAGAGTCTGGGTCAAGTAAAGGATTGTAGAGTCCAAGGTTCTTATTTTGCAGATGAAACCTCCAAGTAGCGGGGTACAGAGAGAACAGATGGTAAATGTTTCTCATCAGATTTTAAAAGGTGCCAGACTCAGTTAATTCTCTCCTGGATAAGCGAAAAGACCTGGAAACAGAAGGGGAGTCTCCGTAGAATGTAGATTTTCTCCTCAAGGGACAGTTTCACAGATCATTTCAAAATATGAGAAAGAGGCCAGGCACGGTGGCTCACACCTGTAATCCCAGCACTTTGGGAGGCTAAGGCTGAAGTATCTCATGAACACAGGAGTTTGAGACCAGCCTGGCCAACATGGCAAAACCTCTTCTCTACTAAAAATACAAAAATTAGCCAGGCGTGGTGGTGCACACCTCTGATCCCCGCTACCTGGGAGACTGAGGCAGGAGAATCACTTGAACCTGGGAAGCAGAGGTTGCAGTGAGCCAAGATCCTGCCACTGCACTACAGCCTGGGCGACAGAGCAAGTATCTGTCTCATAAAAAAGAAGAAGCCAAAGAAATCTATTTTGTGGTGAAATACTTCAATTTCTTTCAGGTCCTGGTATTTCTCCTGTGATGCTATATTAGAGTTAGGTTGGAATTTGGTGTCTTATTGCTACCAAAGATTCTGTTTTGTCATTCTAAAGATCTTTGTTTTCATGCTAATACTGGTCAGTTGTGCCTGAATTCCAAAGGGATGGTATCATGAGGCATGTCTGACCTTCCCTTGCCATCATGGCTTGAACTAGATTTGTGGGTTTACTTTGGAATGCTTTTGGCCAAGATGAAGGTCCAACAGTTGGTTGGGAGACTTAGAATTTTATTTTTGGTTTACAGGTGATTGGAAGAGCTCTGGCAGGAGCCCAAAGGTCAAAGGTCAGGACCTGTCCTTGGGGGAGGTGTACGTGGGTTGGTCTTGATCTCATCCACACAGGTGTGAAGTCCTGGCTTGTTAGGAGTGTCATGCTGGGGTAAAGATGGTGGCATGCCTGCCCAAGGCTACATCTGGGTCAGCCAGTGACTCAAGGAGCCCGGGAGAATAGACAGATGTGATTTCTCAAAGAAGTCTTCACCTGTTTCCACAGGTTCTGAAGCTCTGGCCCTTGCAAACCTCTGCTTCCAAGGAGTCCTTGCACACCCTGGCACCAGCCTTACGGGAATAGTAACATTCTTGTCTCATAGCTACTAAGTTCCACTGTGTGCCAGGCTGGCTATATCCGTGCTTTCCAGCCCCACAACCACTCTTGCAGATGGATTTAAATAACCTCTTTGTACATATAAACTAACTGCAGTCAGAGACTTAAAGTGACTTGCCCAAGGTCACACAGATGAAAAATTTCTGGGCCATAATCGGGATGCAAGTTTATTTGACATCAACCCAGCCTCATGCAGTGCATTATAGAGTCCAGAAGGCTGCAAATTTTCTTAGAGGTAGCTCAGGCAGAAGCCTGATGGCTGCCCATGTAGCCTGAGGACATCTGACCTGGAAAGCCAGCTCCTCACCTCTGCCATCAATGGGCTCTGCCAAGGTCAGCTGCTTCCAGCATCTGCTGGCTGGGGCTTCAATCAGCTGTTGAGTGATAGCATTGAGGCACTTCTTTGGGTCTGTCATTGTAAAGAAGCTCAGGTCTCACTTTGGCAGGTAGACTATGAAAGATATGAAGAGGGATCTCTGAGCACACCAGGGTTTTTCACCCTTCGTGATGCTGCTGCACATGTTTCTCTGCGTGCATGTGTCCCAGAGAAGCCACAGTGTCTTCCAGTCTCTGCTCCAACATGACCTCTGCTGGTCTGGTACATCCTTCTTCCAGCCCTGCCACCTCCTCTATGCAAGGGCAATGCCTTGTCCTCATGCTTCATCTTTGCTGCATCACATTGTGTTGTGATTTTGTTGGTTGTGCTTCCATCTTCCTCGCCAGTCACAAGCTTGTTGAGGACATGGGGAATAGTTTCTTCTGACTCATGCGTCTCTCCACCTGCTGGGACTCACTGGCACTTGGCACATAATAACAGCTCAGGACATGGAATTAGCTCAATCTGGTGTGACTTGACTGGAGAGGGAGGTGGGCAGAAGCCCTGGATTCTGACTTGACAAAAACGTCAAACTTCATGTGCTCCTGCACAGATATCATCTGTTCCTGTACAGGAGGAAGAGAGGGAGGAAGTGAGGAAGAGAAAAACATGTCTCTCTTTCACTGAACAAAAGTCCCTGCTTTAATCTGATTGGAACAACTTGAGCCAATCCCTGTGGTCAGCGGTGAGCCAGTGAATTGACTGGCTTGCGCCTAGGGTAACCAACGGATCTGTCTTGGTGGGTAGGCCTATGCACACCTATTCAAAAAATCTGAGGAAACTGAGAGGCCGGGGAAAGAGGATGACACATCATTTTTCAGAAAGCAACATTTAGCAGAGACTTACAAACAAGCCCCAGTCTCTAGAAACATGGTCTCCCTGGGCCGTTACCCTCAGACCCAGGGAAGAGATGTGTAGGACAATTGAAGCGGACCTCTCAGGAAAAAGGAAAGACCAGAATAAATGTGAATCTGCCTAAGGGCAGGATTTATGGTCAAGATGGTTTAACCTAAGGGCAGGATTTACTAGGTAAGTAGATGCTGTTATACAAGGAACAGTAGCTAAAAGCCAAATCTTAGAGGCATTCCAGAACTGGGGTTAATCAGAGGTCAATGTGGCAGATCAGCATCTGAGATGGAGCTGCTTCTGCCTCCATGCAATCACAGCCTGGCTTTCACCAACAGAATCACTCCTTCGAGGAGATGGAGTCCCACACGGAGAAAGTGCAGTGACCACAGGGAGGAAGTCACCATCCTAATTATAGCTTCAATCCAGGCCAGGCGCCAGCTCCCACTGCCTGAGGACCAAATTCGGTCACTGCCTGTTTTTGTAAATATATAATAGAGTTTCATCAGATCACAGCCACGCTCAGGCATGCAGCCTACAGCTCCTTTCACAGGATAAGCATAACTGAGTGTGGCCCCAGAGCAGAAACTGTTTCCTACCTGGCACCTTACAGAAAATTGTTGCCCACCTGTGATCTCCAGAGCACCCCAAACACTCACTGCCAAGGTTTCCCAAGCCACCCGCGCCTTGCACTGTGAGCGTCTTCATCGTTCGACTCTTCTTCAGCCCCTGAACAGGCCAGGGATCTTCCAGTTAATGAACCTTTAGCCTTAATTAAACAAACTAGAGTCATTTATAGTGCATACAATCCCCCAAACTTCAAAACACACAGCTCCACATCCCACTATAACCAGCATCACCACACATACGCACACGCATGCACACGCACACACCCTCTCCTAGGTGTATTTCACAGCATCTTCCCAGGAGATGACCCCTCGGAGTCCCAGCATGGGACTCCACATGGGTTATAGAAAGTAAGCCCATCTTTGAGGCCTTGTTGCCATAAGAAAACTGCACACAAAGGGCTTCATGACAACATGTTCCCGGTGGAAGGTGTCCAGGTTCTTGGCATCTTGAATAAAGAACTGGACAAAATACACAAAGTGAGGAAAGGATGAGGGATTTATTGAAAACGAAAGTACACTCCACAGGGTGGGAGCGGGCCCGAGCATAAGGGCTCAAGGGCCCTGTTACAGAATTTGCAGGGGTTTAAATATCCTCTAATGGTTTCCATTGGCTACTTGGTGTACGCCCTATATAAATGAAGGGGCTGAAGCAAAGTTACAAAGTCATTTACTTGGTGTCTGCTCTAAAGAGAGGATATTTCCTGTCATAGCTGAAGTGTGAGTCGGCCTAATATTTCCTGCTTCCAGACCCTGTTTTCCTGCTTCAAACACCCCTTGGGTCAAGTATATGAAAACAGGGTCAGCCCTGAGCGCAGAATGATTTGGAATTCCCGACGCTCCCCCGGCATTCCCTTTCTCATCTGCCCTAACACCAACCTCTCCCCAGCTGCGAAGTCAGAAATGATTTGTGGTCACTAGCACTTCACATCTCCCTGAAATATTTTATCAGCCACACAGACTCAGTTTACATTACTCAGTTTAGTTGCAGCTTCACAGGAATCCCTTGTACCTCACAGAGACGTGTTGGTTACCCAGGCCCCGTGCCCATGCCTGGGTACTCCTGAGAGGCCCAGCACATGAGGCTGGCACAGCTCTCAGGGCCTTGAGGTCCCATAGCTCCCAGGGAGAGCATTCACCCAGAAAACAGTGTCCCCCGGGTCCCATTTGTGGAGACACCAATGTGCATGAGTCCTGGTACCCCCTGGAGATATCCGATGTGGTGGCCTTGGTCCGAAGGCAGGACTCCTCAGAGAGTGCTCAAGGACAGCTGGATATGGTGCTGTGGAGCTGAGTGACAGGTGACAACAGCCTCTTCCTTCAGTAATTTCCATGGACAATTTAAACTTTTGTTGTGGTCCAGGCTATGCTAGGTTCTGGGGTGGGGATGGGGCGGGCAGGCACAGCTGCAGATGGGGGACTGGACATACAGGGTGTTAAAAGGGCACATACAGGTAATAATCATTGCTAACATTTGTATAATGCTTCATATGTTACATGTGGCAGGTGTTGTTCCAAAAGCTTTGCATATATCAATTAATGGAATTGCAAAGGTGAATTCTATTATTTTCTTAGAGGTCACACAGTTGTAAATGACAGAGTTGGGAGTCCATAAATGGGAGTCTGTCCTAAAGGCAGTACTAGGTGTTTTCATACACACAGAAAACCACCAGGGAGGTATGGGGCTCCTCGCTGAGGAAGGAGGAAGGTGACTCAGAGAGGTTGTGTAGCTCCCCTGTCGTCACACAGTTAATGAGCAAAGATTCAAACTTGACCTATTTTGGACCATGGCACTGGCTTTATGAAACACAGCTTCTCCATTCAAGATGGTAAAACATTAGTTGAAAAACATGAAAAGTGGATTAAGGGAAAGTGACATTGCAAGAAACTTTGCGTTAGAATGGGCATCAGAGCTCACCTCTCCCAGCGTGTGACCCGCATGATAGATGGCTGTGCAGCAGCTCAGCCAGGTCCAGAGCCAGCCCCTAGGAAGCTCCTTATCCCCATGGAACAGAGTACCCCTACTCACAGAGCAGCCTTCCTCCGGCTGAGGGGAGTCTTTCTCAGGGGGCTCACATCTCTTCCCCTGAGGCACCTATGACTATTCCTTCTCACAGAGGTCTTTAGTAATGTGAAGACAGATTGTGTTGTTTGGAATTAACATCCTGGCAAGGAACACACCCTCAGGACATCCTGGGTTTTGGACGCTACCTCTGCCATCACCTTGCTTGATTGATGAAGGATGTTGTCCAGAACTAGCAAATCAACACCAGGGGTTTTGTGACTAGAGCAGATTGAAAGATGCTGAAAGAATAAATAAATTAGTGAGCGAACGAATGAGAAAGTGAAGAAGCAAATAAGTGAGTGTGCCAAGTCCCAAAGCCCTCAATAGAAAAAGGTCTCTCTCGCAGTTACCTACAGTAGATGTAGCAAGAATGAAGAATGGTGTGGTACTAGGGCAGTTTCTTAGGAGCGTAGATTTGTTCTGAGACATTTTTCATGTCTTACCCTTTAAGAAAGCTCTGATTCTACCTTTGCATGAGGCCAGCCTGCGTCACAGGCAGACATGAGGACATGATGATGCCTATGGCAGGTGTGGCTCTTGCTCTCATGGAGACTAAAATCTGGTGAATTTGAATGTTATTATAACATATCTGTTCATTCAGCATACACCAACTGAATATCCTCTTTAAGCCAGACACTAGGAGCACAAAGAGAAGAAAGGCAGGGCCCCTCCATTATTAAAGTATACAGAGACAGAGAAGTCAGCCGACAATGTTAGTGGAGGGCTTAGAGGTGACTGCAGGATGCTGTGGGCACCCAAAGGAGGGAGCTTGGAAGAAGAGAGTGAAAGGAGGCTGGAGACATATTGTCAAGTACCATGAGGACTTAGGACATCCAAGGTGAACAGAGTATTAAGGCACAGAGGTCTGAAGAAAGCACAGCATCTAATCATCTATCCGCTATCTAAGCATCTGCCCACCCAAACATCCAGACAGCAAATACTTATGAAACTCTTCCAGCCACCCTGCTGCCCATGCCAGGAACCCGTATCCCTCCTGGGTACCTAAACACTCTCTAGTCTACCTGCTTGGCTCCGTGGACACGGCCCCTGCTCAGCAGGCCACCATGGGATCACACCAGTCTCCTGAGTATTCCCATCCATGCTCCATGCAGCAGCCCCAGGGAGCTGTCAGAAAGGCTAATTAGAATGTGTCATTGCCCTTCTGGAAGCTTTCAGTGTCATTGTCGTGCCCTTGAGAGAGATGACTCACAGTCCCTGCTGATCCTGCAGCTTCTCCTTTTCCCAACCTCATCCTTCCCAGACCCTGAGACCCTACACCTTGCATGCTCCTCCCATCACATTCTGCTCTCACATGTGTCCTGGGCTCCCCTACCTCCAGCCTCCTGCTTAAAAGAGAAGTTGAGGAAGTGCACAATAAGAGGAGGCTGAATTGCTGGGTAATACCTGATAGAGAAAGAGTGCGATAGAGCAAACAACACTGAGTAGGAACTTAAGATCTGCCAAGTGCGATTAGAATCATGGCATAAGGGGCTCTCAAACAAGCTGCCTCCATGGCCTGAGCTCATGGGCCATCCTAGATTGCTCCCTGTGGATCCCTAGTGACTAAGGGACCCTTTTTGATTATGATCATGTGGCCTAGTCAATCCCTTTAAACTTGGAGAGAAAAACGACCATCATGACTTTTGAGAATCATGTTCATTCACAAGCGGATGAGGTTGTAGTTGTTTGGTTCCCTTATTCACACATTCATTCATTTGACAAATATTCGGTGGGCATTTATCACACACCAGAAACTGTGCTAATTGCTAAGATAAAGTGGTGAGAACAAAAGAATAAAAACAAAAAAATTACAGTGCTTATTGAGAGTTAATCTGGTTTTCAGTACTGTTCAATAGAGACATAATACAAGCCATATATGGAATTTTAATGTGGGGGGAGTTATATTAAAATGCAAAAGAAATGACTGAAGTTAAATTTAATTACAAATTTTATTTGATCCATTACATCCAATATGTTATCATTTCAATGGGTAGTGTTATCATTACTATAAAAGCTATTAATTTTGCATTTTGCATTCTTTTTCTCCCACATCACATCTTCAAAAACAGGTGTGTATTTGACACTTGCAGCCTGTCTCAATTTGAAGTAGCCATATTTCAAACTCTCAACAGCCACATGTTGGTGGTTATGGTATTAGACAATGTAGGTCTAATTGGAAAGACAGAGTGTGGGAACAAGTGACATTAACTGTAACTTCTTTTGAGAGAATGGATGAAATCAATGAAACAGCACTGAGTTGAGAATCCACAGAAATGGATTTTCCTCTTAGATGTTCCAGTAATTCACTGGGTGAGTCCATGAAAATTAGTTTGCCTCTCTGTGTCTCAATGTTCTTATCTGTAAAATAAATTGGACATGCAATATCAACTACCGGTAGAAATAGATACCCAGATATTTATTTATTTATTACATTTAATACCTGAAGATGACTTAGAGGAATGTTTGTGTGTGTGTGTGTGTGTGTGTATGTGTAGATGGCAAAGACAAACCAATAAGTAGAAATTGAAAGACTGCTTTTAATTTTTTTTTTTTTTTGAGACGGAGTCTCGCTCTGTCGCCCGGCCTGGAGTGCAGTGGCCGGATCTCAGCTCACTGCAAGCTCCGCCTCCCGGGTTTACGCCATTCTCCTGCCTCAGCCTCCCGAGTAGCTGGGACTACAGGCGCCCGCTACCTCGCCCAGCTAGCTTTTTTTTGTATTTTTTAGTAGAGACGGGGTTTCACCGTGTTAGCCAGGATGGTCTCGAACTCCTGACCTCGTGATTCGCCCGTCTCGGCCTCCCAAAGTGCTGGGAGGCTTGAGGCCACCCATGAGCCACCGCGCCCGGCCCTGCTTTTAATTTTTAATTTGGGGAAGGAAAAGGTAGCTTCGAGTCTTCATAATTCACTTTATAGCTAGCATCAAAATAGCCTCCAGGTACATTAAAACAGTAACTATGACACATTAAAACCTAAAAACCCATACTAAACTAGATTTTCTTCTTATCAAATATCTTTAACAGGAATGACTTTCTAAACTTCAAAGTTATTTGAAGAGTCTGAAATGAAAAAAATCAAGAAATATGACTTAAAATGCTAAGCTCTCATGAAAATAAGCACTTAACTACAAATTGATTTCAAAAAAAGTGTCTGGAGAAAAATTGTCACAAGTATGACTGAGCCCATGTAAATTGATGAGAAAATAACATATTGAGACCTCAAGATGTGAATGAGTGAAGAACAGAAATGAACACTTTCCAAAAATATTCAAACTTGCTAAAAATCAATGAATGGAAAGAAATACCAATTTACTCCCATTATGTTAGTATTTTAAAATAAGAATTCACAATGCTGTTGAGGGTGTCACTAGAAATGTATAAGATCCGGGAGAAAAGTGAATTCAAGAGGGAAAGAAATCATTCTCATTGTGAAACCACATCATTATCATTTAAACTCAGCCTACCTTACGAGACAATGGTTGTGAGCAAAGCCCTCTGTAATCTGTATAATGTCACAAAAGCATAAGAAATCTTTAATATACAGTAGCCAGGCCGGGTGCGGTGGCTCATGCCTGTAATCCCAGCACTTTGGGAGGCCGAGGAGGGCAGATCACAAGGTCAGGAGATTAAGACCATCCTGCCTAACACGATGAAACCCCATCTCTACTAAAAATACAAAAAATTAGCCGGGCGTGGTGGCGGGTGCCTGTAGTCCTAGCTACTTAGGAGGCTGAGGCAGGAGAATGGCGTGAACCTGGGAGGCGGAGTTTGCAGTGAGCTGAGATAACACCACTGCACTCCAGCCTAGGCGACACAGCAAGACTCCATCTCAAAAAATAAATAAATAAATATACAGTAGCCAACAGGCTCTAGCCAGGCAGGCAGCTATTGCGTGAGATTCCCCCATTCATCTGTTTTCATTGGCTCAATTCAACTGGCATAATTTGTATTGAACTCCCTTGTTAGATACAAGAGTTTGGATTGAAGAAAACAAAAGTCCCCGTCCAACAGGTCCAGAGGCTAAGGAAGGAAGCAGACAAGGGAAGAGCTGTTGCGATAGAAGTCTGCACAGAGAGGACATTTCTGGAGAAGGAATCCTTCTCCAGGGTTCCTCCAAACACTCAAGTCCCCCAATGGGGAAAGGCCTTGGGACCCCAAAGGCACAGGGAGAGTTCATCTGTTTATTCCTCTGGGTGGTGGAAGAGGCAGGAGAGGGGGCCATGGTGACAGGTGAGCAGACAGAGGCCCTCGACATTCAGCCCCTTACATGGCAGAACAGAGACTCTGCTAAGACAGGTCCTGCATTCAGGTCCTGGCATTGCCATTGTTTTTTCTTGGCCTCTTGAAACACTCAGTCCCTGACCTATAGAAGGGAAGCCCGCATTCAGACAGCAAGAGCACACTGGAAAGAGGCTGTGGAGATGCGTTGTGAACCACAGCAAGTGCGTCCTCAGGGACATTCCCTTTTTCTTTTGTGGCCACTGGGCTAGACAAAGAAGTAGCCCTATCACTGCACCACAGACCCATGTCAGTAACATGGAAAGAGATGCATCATGGAAATGAACCAAAGATGAGTTGGGAAACCACTACTTGGTGTCTAAACAAGACTGTGGTTCAACACAGTCCTTGAAACAATGTGGTATAGCTATGACAATTTATATTCACACACACACACACACGCACATGCAATGCTCATCACATATAGCTAAAATAAAAGACAGCTCACAAATATCCCACTAAGATGTATGTTTTCTATATGTGTGTATTTCTTTATATACCTGCACATATGCAATACTAGAAGGGTAGTTAGGAGGTTTTATTTCTGGATGGTAACATTATGGGTGATTAATGCTTGCTCTTGGCTTATCTATATGTTTTGACTATCTTATAATGACCATATATGACTTCTGTAATAAGAAAAATAATGAAGGCTATTTTTATTTTTTGAAATTTTTATTATTATTGTTATTTGAGATGGAGTCTCGCTGTGTCACCAAGGCTGGAGTGCAGTGACACGATCTCGGCTCACTGCAACCTCTGCCCCCTGGGTGCAAGTGATTCTCCTGCCTTAGCCTCCCGAGTAGCTGGGATTACAGGCATGCACCACCATGCCTGGCTAATTTTTATATTTTTTTAGTAGAGACGGGGTTTCACCGTGTTGGCCAGGCTGGCCTCAAACTCCTGACTTCATGTGATCTGCCCACCGTGGCCTCCCAAAGTGCTGTGATTACAGGCGTGAGCCACCGCCCCTGGCCTGAAGGCTATTTTAAAAACTAACAAGTGAACATGTCAAACCAGCAAAACTAGATTTAAACGTAAACTAATAGCAGCTGCCATTTGCGAACTGCTGTGTGCTTCCTCTTGAGCTGAGAATCCCCTGCAGATGTGCGTTGGCCTCACAATAGCCCTGTGAGATGGGTATGGTTTGTCCCAAGTCACAGCTGAGGAAAAGGGCCTCAGAGAGTCTGAGGGACTCACCCAAGGCCACCCAGCTGGTGACTAAAGCTGGGAGTTGTCCTCAGCCCTGGCTGGCATGAAAGTCTCTTCTCTTGGTCGCTTACTGATACTGTCTCCTAAAAATGGGACACCTGCCAGAAATTTCTCCAGCAGCTCCAATGTGTGCCAGCACTGCCATCCTGGGGTGAGGGCTCTGAGCAACTTTTAACTGAAACACAACTTCCTCAGTGGACGGATGGAGATGATTGTAAAACTGCCTCATGGTCACAACAAACCCTGCCCTGGAAGTTGCAATGCACTAGTCACAGTTCTCAGCCATAAATACACATCTGTATCCTCATGTAATCATTGCACTAACCTTGTAAGACAGACACTAGTCTCTGCATCCAACAAATGAGTAGCATGAGGTGCAGGAGGGTTACCCCCTCTACTGGAATAAATAGTGGTCCCCAAAAACTCATGTCCAGCTGGAGCCTCAGAATGTTACCTTATTTGGATATAGAGCATTGTAGGTATAAATAGTTAAGATGAGGCCATACTGGCTTAGGGCCGTCCCTATATCGAATGACCGATGTCTTTATATAAAAGTCACATGAAGACAGAGGCAGAAAAGAGGTGTGGGGGGGGGGGGGGGGG
>NW_016806198.1:4474447-4488770 GCF_001698545.2 Rhinopithecus bieti
GGAGGGATTGCATTGGGGAGTTATACATGATATAAATGATGAATTGATGGGTGCTGACGAGTTGATGGGTGCAGCACACCAACATGGCACAAATATACATATGTAACAAACCTGCACGTTATGTACATGTACCCTAGAACTTAAAGTATAATTAAAAAAATAAGAATAAATAAAAAAAAAAAAGAAGTGTGGTGCATCTACAAGCCAAGGAAGACCAAGCATTGCCAACAACACCAGAAGCTAGGGAAAGACAAGGAAGCATTCTCCTGTAGAGTCTTCAGAGGGGGATAGCTGAGCCAATACCCTAATTCCAGATTCTGGCCCCCAGAACAGTGAGAGAATAAATGCGTGTTGTTTTAAGCCACACAGCATCTGGTAATTTCTTCCAGTAGCCGCCGGAAACTAACACAGCGAAAAAGGAACCTAAATGGTTCTTTTTTTCCAGGATAATACGTTACCATGTGGGAGATTATCCCGAAGCCTGGTAGGATTAGGATATCGACTTCAGGGTGACCAAAGAATCAGAATAAATGTTGGTGCAAGACAGGGTTACCCCTGCCAGCAGGGTCAAAAAAAGTAACATTGAGGTTACGGTCAGTTAATAGTATAGTAATGCAGGCAGCTAGGACTGGGAGGGAAAGGAGTAGAAGGACTGCTGTAATGAGGACTGATCAGACGAAAAGGGGTGTTTGATACCAGGATATAACTGGGGGTTTTATGTTAATCATTGTGGTATTAAAGTTAAGGGCTCCTAAAATAGAAGAGACACCTGCCAAGTGGAGCGAGAAGATGCTCAGATCCACAGAGGCTCCTGCAGGTGCTCGGTTTCCTGCTAAAGGAGGATAAACTGTTCAGCTGGTCCCAGCGCCAGCTTCTACTATTGAAGATGCAAGTAGGAGTAGAAAAGATGTGGGGAGAAGTCAGAAGCTCATATTATTTATCCGGGGGAATGCCATATCGGGTGCACCAATTATCAGAGGGACTAGCCAGTTGCCGAAACCCCCAATTATGATTGGTATTACCATAAAGAAGATGATGACAAATGCGTGGGAGGTAACAATAATATTGTAGATCTGATCATCTTCTAGCAGAGTTCCTGGTTGGCCTAATTCTGCTCGAATTAGAAGGCTTAAGGCCGTGCCCACTCTCCCTGCTCATGTGCGGAATAGCACATATAGTGTTCCCACATCTTTGTGGTTAGTTGAAAACAATCAACAACTGATGAACATAAGTGGGAAAAAGGTAAAACGACTGAGTAAGCATTAGACTGTAAATCTAAAGACAGAGGTCAAGGCCTTTTTACCAGCCCTGAGGTGATTTTTCATGTTGAATCGCAAATTCAAAGGGGCAGCTTCAATCCTGCTGGGGCTTCTCCCGCCTTTCTCCCCGCAATGGTGGGTGAAGTAGATTGAAGCCAGTTGATTAGTGTGCTTAGCTGTTAACTAAATTTTCATGGGTTTGAATTCCACCAATCTAGCAAGGGCTTAGCTTAATTAAAGTGGTTGATTTGCATTCAATTGATGCAGAATAGAGTCTTGTAGTCCTCTGGTCTGTCACAGAAATTAAGTATAATTTACTTACTAAGGGTTTAGAAGGCCCTTGGTCTTATTTAACCTAAATTTCTAAGTTAGAGTTAGTATTAATGGAGAGGTGGGTAAGAGGATGGTAGAAGAGACGATAAGTGGGGGGAAGACTAATCTGGGTTTTGTGTTTTCGAATTGTCATTTTATTTTCATGTTATTAGATGTGGGGAATATTGTCACTGAGATGGAATAAATTAGGCATATGTAAAAGTACAGGTTGAGTAGGCTTATGATAGCTCTAATAGTTGGAGTAAAAAGGCTATTGTTTTTTTGTAAATTCTTGGATGACGATTCATTTAGGCAGGAAACCTGTTAATGGAGGTAAGCCTTCTAGGGATAGTAGAATTCGTGGGATTATAGGTGTCAACCATGCTAATCTGTTTGAGGTGTGAGATAGTGACAGGGTTTCGGTGCTTATAGTCAGGTTGAATGTTAGAAATGCGGTTATTAAGATAAAGTACATAATCAGGTTTAGAATGGTAATTTTTGGGTTATAGATTAGTACTGCTATTATTCAACCCATGTGAGTGATTGAGGGTAGGCTAGGATTTTATGCAGTTGTGTTTGGTTAAGTCCTCCTCAACCACCCACTATAATGGATAGGATTGTGATAGATAGGAGGATACTTGTGTTTGTTAATGGGAAAATTGGAAACACAATTGAGATAGAGCTAGTTTTTGTCATGATGGAGAACACAGCCATCATACCCAAAGTCACACAGCTCAGGGATGACAGAGCCAGGACTGGTACCCAAGTTGCCCGGCTCCAAGTTCCATCACTTCTTGCCATACTACATGCAGCAGTTGTGAAAATTAAGAGTCAATTGGATAGAATGCTTGGCCCAGTGCCTCCCACCCTATAAGCACAGCACAAGTGGTAACTGTTATTAGTCGTTAATGATGTGGAAAACGCTCATCGCCTAATTTTCAGGGGAAAACAGCATGATTTAAAACTGAGTATGGGGTATGATCTCAACCACAATTCATGCTGCACAGAAAACTGATTGATAACAAGCCAGAGAGGGTTGCCTGTTGGTTGTGGGATTACAGAGATTTTTCTTCTTCAGATTTTACTGTTAGGTTTTGTCTTTTCTTTTCAGTGAACATACAGTACCTTTTCATTTCATTTTATTAGCTTTTTTAAACTCTAAAAGTAATACAAAACAGTTAACAAATCCTATAATACAACAAAAATCCATTAATAATCTCTCAACCATCCACCTACACTTCATCTCCTTAATCAGAGAAAACTCAGGTAGAGACAGTAATCCATTTTACAAATTGTTGTGCAGCCTGAGTGTGCCAGGCTGGCTGCAGGGGCAGCACTGGGGTATCAGCTGCTCTCCAGGGATGGTGGCCACCCACAGAGACAGGGACTCCAGCTCAGGGGACTGAGGGAACCCTCAGTCCCTAGCACAGTGGACCCCTGGCAAGGGAGAAGCAGCCCCTGAGGGGCACCAACATCTAGTCTTCCAGCCCACACACAGTTACAGAGCCCCTCTTATGTGCCAGACCCTGCTGCGGAGCCACAGCAGTGACAGACTTGGTGTCTGTGGTGCTGGAACTCATGTTCTTATGAGACTCAGCAATTAAACAGCTAAATTGAGATTCTATCAGATGGTCATTGGTCATAAGTGCAAGAAGTAAAAAAGGAGAGAGCTGTGGCGAGTTGAAGAGTGTCCCCTAAGCTCACGTCCACCCAGAACTTCAGAATGTGAACTTATTTGGAAATACAGTCTTGACCAATGTCATTAAGGT
Source organism: Rhinopithecus bieti (assembly GCF_001698545.2). Taxonomy (NCBI): domain Eukaryota; kingdom Metazoa; phylum Chordata; class Mammalia; order Primates; family Cercopithecidae; genus Rhinopithecus; species Rhinopithecus bieti. The sequence continues at coordinate 4,477,788 of NW_016806198.1, forward strand.
AAGAATGGAGATGAAGCCATACTGGATTAGGGTGGGCCCTGCCTCTAATGAGACAGTCCCTATAAGAGACAGAAAAAGACACACAATGACATGGAGAAGAAGGCCATGTGAACACAGAGGCAGAGATTGGAGTGACGCAGCCACAGCCAAGGGATGCCTGGCATCACCAGGAACTGGAAGAGGCGAGGAAGGTGATAGGGTTAGGCTCTGTCTGTATCCCCTCTCAAATCTCATCTTGAGTTGTAATCCCCACATGTTGAGGGAGAGACCTGGTGAGAGATGATTGGATTGTGGGGGCAATTTCCCCCATGCTGTTCTCCTGATAGTGAGTAAGTTCTCACAAGGTCTGATGGTTTAAAAGTATTTGGCTGATCTCCCCTCTGGCTCTCTCTCCTGCTGCTATGTAATATGTGCCTTGCTTCCCGTTTGTCTTCTGCCATGATTGTAAGTTTTCTGGGGCCTCCCCAGCCATGTGGCACTGTGAATCAGTTAAACCCTTTTCTTTATAAATCACCCAGTCTCAGGCAGTTCTTTACAGCAGCGTGAAAACAGACTAACACAGAAGGGCTCTCCCCCAGAGCTTGTGCGGAAACACAGCTCTGTGGATACCTTGATTTCCTACTTATGGCCCCTAGAACTTTGAGATAATACATTCATGTTGTTTTAAGACCCCGTGTTTGTGGTAATTTGTTAGGGAAGCTCCAGGAAAGTAACCCAAAGGGTGAGATGACTGTGCAGCCCAGGGCAGGGTGGTGCTGTTCTATAAAGGGAAGTTGGGGAATTCCTCACCAACAAGACACATTTGAGCAGAGCTGCTGGAGGAGAGCGCCATCCCAGGAAAAAGACATTCCTAGAGAGGAAAAGCCACTGCACAGGCCATGGAGGAATGGGAGAATGCAAGGGAGAGTTAGAAGGTGAGTTAGGAAAGTCACCAGGCCTGGGAGGAGATCCTCTAGTCCTGTGGGTGGTGCTGGGGACTTCCTTTGGGTTTGACCTTGGTGAGGGCATCAGCTCTGGAGGCTCTGAGCACGTGAACACTCTAAGCTGCCCCAGGTTTTGAAAGGATCCTTATGGCCTCAATGGGACCTTGGTGAGAAATAAAGGTGGTGTGGACCAAGCTGGTCAGGGGAGGAGGTGAAAAGTGATAGTATTCTGGATAGACATCAATGGTAGAGCTGACAAGAGTTGTTGATGAGTTGGGGTTGAATGTGAGAGAAATAGACAAGTCATGTGACTCTAAGACTTTTGACCTGATCTCCCAGATAAGTGAAGGCCCTGCTTACCCGAATGAGAAGGCTTCAGAAAAAGGAGGCTTTAGGGAGGGATCAGGGTTGCCCTGCAGTAGTGAGAGCCAATAGAGGCAGGTACTTATCTGGCCTTTGAAACCTGCATGAAGAGACTTTGGTATCTCCGTTTTCACATATGGCTCTGGGCTCCAATCATCCCAGTGGCCTGGACAGGCCATCAAAGTGTCTGAAAGGCTCCTGGTGTAGTCTCCATGCTCCATTGCTTGCCAAGCAGCCAGAGTTTTTTGAGCAACTACTTTGCCCTCACATGGGTAGACTCTGAGCTGGGTTTAAAAAGAGGCCTGTGCACAAGTGTTGGCAAGGATGTGGAGAATTGGGAACTCTGTTGGTGGGAATGTAAAATTATAGCTGCTATAGAAAACAGTGTGGTGGGTCCTCAAAAAATTAAGCATAGAATGACCATGTGATTCAGCAACCCTACTTTTGGGTATATATGCAAAATAATTAAAAGCAAGGACTCAAGTAGATATTTGTATACTCCTGTCCATAACTGCATTATTCGCAATAGCCAAAAGGTGAAAACAACCCAGTGTCTATCACGTATGAACAGATAAACAAAATGGTGGTGATCTATACAATGGAATATTATACAGCCTTGAAAAGGAAGGAAATTCTGACATCTGCCACAAATGGATGAGCCTTGGGGACATTCTGCTTAGTGAAATAAGCCAGTTACAAAAGAAAAAATACTGTGTGATTCCACTTAAATGAAACTCCTAGAGTAATAACATTTATAGAGACAAAAAGTAGAATGGTGTTTTCCAGGGATTGGGCAAGGAGGGAACGGGGACTTTTTAATAAGTGCAGTTTCAGTTTGAGATGATGACAGTGTTCTGGAGATGGATGGTAGTGATAGTTTCACAACAATGCAAATATACATAGTGCTATTGAACTATACTCTTAACAATGGTTAAAATTGTAACTTTTCTGTTACATGAATTTTGTCATGTTTAGAAATAAGAGTCCATGAGAGTGGAGTCCCAGGTCCTGAGGTTCAATCCTGACCCGTTTTGACATTAACGTGCTGGGTGGGTTTGCATCTCTCTGAGGCTGAGCACAGCATCATTCTCTGTAAAATGGGACAACTGTGTCCTCACAGACTGCGTTCTTCAGAGTACACAGAGAACACTTTAAGAAACAGCAGGCACATTTTAAAGCTACAGGCCACATTCTGTTCCAATACAGTGGTGTCTTGATTAAATCAACCCTCCCACTAGCCCCAGGAGGCCAGGGAATGTGTTATGCCCATCACACAGATGAGGAAACAGGAACGTCAGTGCTAGAGAAATGTCACTTTAGAATTGTATTAGTCCATTTAGGTCATTGTTACGAGTACCATAGAATGAATGGGCTAGACACAAAGAGAGCTTTATTTTTCGTAGCTCTGGAGGCCGAGAAGTCCACGATCAGTCACTGGCAGATTCAGTGTCTGATGATCCATTCTGGCTTATGGGGTGGCTGTCTTTTCACTGCATCCTCATGTAGCAGAAGGAATGAGGAGCTCTCTGGGATGTCTTTCAGAAGGGCACTTAACCACCATTCATGAAGACTCCACCCTCTTGACCTAATCACCTGGGAAAGCCCCCAGCTCCAAAGACCATCGCCTTGGGGCTTAGAATTTCAACACAAGAATTTCAGAAAGAAACAAACGTTTAGGCCATAGCAAGGATCATGAAAATCCGTGGGTTTTAAGGTTATGCTTTGTAGATCATCCAACTGTGACTCCGAGGGGACGTGACTTCTTAAGGTCACTCAGCAAATTAGCCATTGTAAATGGACCCAAACCCCATCCTCTTGCCCTCAGCCCCTCTCTTCCTCTCTCCCTCTTTCTCTTTCAGACCTGGGATGGATGAGAAGGAGGGGCCTGGCCAAATGACAGCTATCTTCTCAGTAGCTCAAACGCTAGAAGGTCTCAGAGCACAAGCAAAAGATACGCTCTTCAAGGGGAAATCTTCTGTTAACCTTTGCAGGAGCTTCATTAAGGTCAATATCCCTATATTTGTCAAGACTCAATAGGTTGAAAGTAAATTTTCTGTGCCCATTATAGAATTCTCACAAAGCCACAAAATGAGAAAAGCCAGAATTTTTCCACCTGTAAAATATGGAATCTTTGCTTGTATACCTTCTATGAGAATTTTGAAAAACATGTACCACTGTGACATTTTACATAGAAATCTAAAACTTTGCCATACATTTAAATAATTCCAAGGAATCTGTTCTCTGAAGCAGCACTGTCCAATAGAAATATAATAAGAACATCATACGCAATTTTAAATTTTTTTATTATTATTATATTTTAAGTTCTAGGGCACATGTGCACAACGTGCAGGTTTGTTACATATGTATACATGTGTCATGTTGGTGTGCTGCACCCATTAACTCATCATTTACATTAGGTATATCTATTAAACACAATTTAATGACTAAAAGAGGAACAGGTGAAATTAATTTTAATAATATATTTTATTTAACTCAATATATTCAAAATATTATCATTTCAACCTGTATCAATATGATAAATAGTAATAAGCTACCTTACATTCTTGTTTCACACTAAATCTTTGAACTCCGCTGTGTGTTTTATACTACAGCATATCTTAGTTTTTACAGCCACATTTCAAGTGCTTAGTAGCCACCATCATTTGGATGGTGCAGGTCTGGAATTTTTTTTCATTTTTAGACGGAGTCTCGCTCTATCGCCCAGGCTGGAGTGCAGTGGTGTGATCTTGGCTCACTGCAAGCTCCACCTCCTGGGTTCACGTCATTCTCCTGCCTCAACCTCCTGAGTAGCTGGGACTACAGGTGCCCGCCACCACGCTCGGCTAATTTTTTGTATTTTTAGTAGAGATGGCATTTCACCATGTTAGCCAGGATGGTCTCGATGTCCTCACCTCGTGATCCACCCACCTTGGCCTCCCAAAGTGCTGGGATTACAGGCGTGAGCCACCGTGCCTGGCCCAGGTCTGGAATATTATGTAAGTGCTTTAACTCGATTTGGTCAAAACCATGGAATTCAGGTTTAACTTTTTTAAATTAATTAATTAATTAACTTTAGGGAGAGGGTCTTGTTCTGTTTCCCAGGCTGGAGTGCAGTTGTACAATCATAGCTCACTACAGCCTCAAACTCCTGGGCTCAAGGGATCCTCCCACCTCAGACTCCCAGCTACCTAGGACTACAGACATGTGCCACCACAACCAGCTAATTTTTTTTTTTTTTTTTACTTTTTTATAGAGAAGGGCCAGAACTCTTAACCTCAAGCAATTTTTTCTACCTGGGCCTCACAAAGCACTGAGGTTACAAGTGTGAGCCCATGTGCCTGACATAATTTATTTAATTTATGAAAAATATCTGCCAGGTGGCTTAGTTGGCAAAGCCAGTTCTTATTGTCAAACCCATCAGCCAAATCCAATTTGCTGACAGGAGAGCCTGACTTTATTTTAAAATTGAAGGAGTTGTGTTAATATACACGCTCTGTTAACCTTCTCATTCCTGAAATCAAATTTTAAGAGAGATAGCTGATTGGTAATACAGATTGATGGCAAGATGGATGAATGAATAGAAGGATAAGTACGGAGGAGATGACAGCCAGATGGATGTGGGAGGATGGATGGATGGATAGATAGGAGAGAAATAGACAACAAGAGAAAGAGAGAGAGAACTAGATCTGAAACTTGCTCTTGCCTATGTTTGATGCCTGGTTGAAATAAGGCACCACCACCACCTTCAGTATTTCTCACAGAAGCTCCTTCCCTTGACACTCACAGAATTTCTACCTTTGATAGAAATTTGATGCTCCAGAGGCTACATTCAGGATGAAGAATGGCCTTCCTTTATAAAAAGGGAACAGAAGTTCTGCTAAGGCATGGGGAGAGAGGAAAGCTGGCAGAGCCCAGATGCATCTTTAGTTGGGTCACTTTCCAAAGAACACTTACAGATGTTGAGCAGGTAGAAGGAGCTTCCTTCAAGCTGTCCACACCCTCGAAAGTCTTTGTGAAATTCAAAGGAGTTCACACTCAGCTTGCAGACTGCTGGGCTCAATCAGCCCTCAGGCTCCTATGAGTCATAACAGCTTCCCAGAGAAGGACTGAAGGACCATGGTCTGGTCCAACTTCTACCAACAACTTAGGGTGGTCCATGAAAGCCTGGGATCTAAAGACAGGATTTCACCTTTGTCACTTCCTGGAGATGTGAGTGTGGACAAGACACTTTACCTCTCCACATATCACTCTCTTTATCTGTAAAATGGGATAATCAAAACCCTAACTTGTCTCACCTTTATGGGAATAAGTAAAGTAGCACACTAAGCACATGAGGCCTGGATTCTAGGAAGTGCTTTCTTTGCTCTTCTAAATTTATTATTCAACCTCACCATTTGACAAATCAAGGAAACTGAGGCTCAGAGAACTAAGCATCTTTCCAGTGCTGGAGAGTATGCTGGGAGATGTGTGTGCGTTGTCCAATTTGATTCTCACAGCACTTTTGGCAGTAGGTGTTCCTGCCCTCATGTTGAAGATGGATAAACTGAGACACAGAGAATTTTTGCATTGTGGTTATCTTCGCCAAGATGGATTCAAGTGGTAGTGGTAGGACAAAGGGAGCTTTGCTCCTTTATTAATCTGTTTGGGCTGCTGTAACAGAACACAGACTGAGGAATGTTTGAAGAACAGAAGTTTATTCCTCACAGTTCTGGAGGCTGGGAAGTCCAAGATCAAGGTAAGAGCAGGTCTGTTGTCTGGTGAGGGCTGCTCTCTGCTTCCAAGATGGTGCCCTGAATGGTGCATCCTCCAGAGGGAAGGAATGCTGTGTTCTCATATGGCAGTAGGCAGAAGGGAAAAAGCGTCAAACTCCCTGCATCAAGCCCTTTAATAAAGGCACCTAATCTCATTCCTGAGAACAGAGTCCTCATGACTCAATCACCCCCCAAACTCCACGCTTTCCAATACTGTCACATTGGGAATTAATTTTCAACATGAATGTTAGAGACAACAAAAGCATTGAAGCCATATCTATTCTCCTTCACCACCCACCCTCTTTGCTTTTGACTTTGGAGTTTACAGAACTGCATGCATAGCCATCATTTCTGAGCATGGTCATCATAACCACCTTGCCTGAAGCTATGTTTTGTAGAGGAAAATATCGTGACCTAGGGAAGAAAAGAAATGCACCCCAGTTTATATTGAGGTGGTAGCACCTTCATTTCCAGCAAAGTGTATGTTGGAAATGCCCACAGGTTTTCAGCATTTCTTGCACCAGTTCACAGTGCCAGTTTTCTTTCTGCAGATGCCTCCTGGGTTGGCAGTGCCCCCCAAACTCCCCTCCTTTCCCAACCCATCTTCCTCCAGCCCCAGAACAAAGGCACTTCAATCCCTGATCAGAGCCAGCACCGAGAAGAAGCTCCTGGGTGCAGCGTGGTGGCTAATGGAGTAGAAAATGCAATTTGCCTTGTAAATAAACAAGCTGACAGGCCAGACTGGTCCTGCTTTAAGCTTCCCCCTTAAGGTGGAAACACCCCTCCCACTGGTGACACCAGCTGTCACAGAATCCTGGAGCTGAGGCCTCACGGTTGTCTGGGGACCATCCACACAGTCCTGTTAGAAGCTGGCACTGCCCAGGCATGAAGGTGGCAAAGATGGCAATGCTGGTGGCTTTGCTGAGGCCTCACAGAGAAGGGGGTCTCATCTGTTCAGTTTCTGCTATGCAAACCGAGAAGCAAAAAGCTGCAGATCATGCTGAGTGGGGACATCCACACTAAGAAAGAGAGAACACTAAAACTTATCTGGATATGAACACAGAAATGGCAAAATCAGAAGGAAACCAAAAATAATAATAACAACAGTGATGATAGCAACTCCCATGGATTATCTCATTACTTGTGAAAAACATGCAAGTACTTGTATTTTTCCAGTTTAGCAAATAAAAATACCAAAACCTAGACAGGTGCAGTTACACAATCAGTACTGGGGTAGCTTAGACTTGGACCAGATCTGTCCAGCTCAAAAGCCCAGAAGCCCATGCTCTTAACACCCTACCAGGCTCACGCTCAGCACCGGCATTATGTGGAGAAAACAGGGCTGGCTTCCCACATGACTGGTGCAAAGCACAACAGGCCTTGGCTTGCCCAGTTGGGCAGAGTGGGGTGAGCACAGCACTTGGCATTGTGCTGGCTGTCCTGCACCCTGAAGGAGCCTGAAGCTGGGTCATTTCTGTATAAAGAGGATCCCAACACTCCCTGAAGACTCAGCTCAGGTGCTGCCTCTTCTGAGAAGCACCCCAACCTTCTGTACCAATGACTCTGCTGCCCCACCAATGTTGTGCTAACCCCCAGGGTCCCCTCTGTTCACCGCTTCATCTCCCTCACCAGTTCCTAGGCTCTGGCCAACAAACACCCCTCACTGTGTTGAATGAATGTGAAGGAATTTCTCAATAGGGCAGAAAAGATGATAAAGATGGCACCATCTGCTTGGGCCGACCAATGCACCTGGGGCCCCGCCGTCTTCAGTGCCACCTGCAGCCCCTACAGAGAGGATACATCAGACCCAAGCAAGCTTCTGCGTTCTTCTTTTATCTCCATGCTGCTGTTCCTTACTCACACATCCCCACTCTTCCTAATCTTTCCTTTCGTGCAGGCCTGCAGTATGCCTCAGAGTGTTCTGTTCATGCATGTATTTGTGCACTCATTTGTAGCTTTTATACAGAAATCCATCAAGTCCCCAGTCTGTGCCAGGCACCATGCTGAGGCTGGGATACAGCAAGCACCAACAGGCATGGATCCTGCCCCCATAGAACTTGTACCCAGATGGAAGAGAAAAGCATTAAATAGAGAAATGTTGGGTTCCTGAAAGAGGAGGCTGGATCCTTTTGAACTGTATGAAAGGGGCACAGAGGCAGTCAGGGACATTGAGCAGTAGTGGCAGGGAAGGGTGGAGACACAGGGACTGACCAAGCTGGAGATGAGGTCTCATCCAGACTCAAACACTAAAATGCATTGGGAACAGAACATGAGAGAGTTCGACCCTCCCTGAACTTAGTTCTCTTATCTGCCGTTCAGTGCCCTAGACCTGGTTCTCCAGCATCCGATTGAACAATCATAATTGCTACCATAGGAAGAATGCTTCCTTGGAGAGGCACTACTGTTAGTTCTGGCTCTTTGCAGATATCTTGCTAGGAACGTCACTCACTTTACCTGGTTAAGCCTATGGCTACTTTGTGAGGTAAGCACTGTTTTCTCCCATTTCACAAATGAGAGAAATTAGGCTCAGAAAGGCCAAATAAATTGCTTGAGTTCACTCAAGGTATAGGGGCTGAGCTAGGACTGCCTTTCAGATCTGTACAACCCAAAACCCATGCAGCTTCCACTGCCTCCTCTAACCTGTCTTTGGCTGTGAAAATCGGGGCTCTTCCAAAGTCTACCCTCGCCTCCTAAAGTTGCATAAAGCTTTGCAGGGCTTCTGGTTTAGAGCACACACTACGGGCTCTAGAGCCAGGCAGACTTCTGTCAAACACCAGCCCTGCCTTTCCCTATCCTCAGAATTTGGGGCAGTACCTTTGTTTCTCCCATATTTGGTTTCCTTACCCATGGGATCGGACAGTAACATTCAACTCCAGGAAACTGTGCTTCCAAACCTCCTCACTCTAGTCAGCTGTGTTTCCAAACTCTTAAAGTGCTTGTTGTATGATCTGACACATGGCAATTATTCATAATCTGGATTTGTAGTTGTCAAGAACTGTGAAGGGGCTGAGGTTTTACTTTATTTGCAGGCCAAGTTAGCCTGGCACAGTTTCCTGGATGCTGCAGAAGATATGCAGCTCCTTGATCAGGGACACGGGACAATTTATGACTCAGGCAATAGGCATTTAATCCAAGTATCATCATTGTCATACTAATTCCACAAGCCATGTTTCCTTCATGGCAAGGTGAAGAGGGCCAGATAGCACCTGCCCCCATAGCAGGGTGTATTACAGGAGAGGGACTCAAATATAGAGACCCTAAACCTTTTATAATAGTCACTAAGCCTGTCTGTCGTTTACTCTGGAGAGAGACTCTATCTCTCTCCAAGGCTGTTTGCTACACTGATGTCCTTATAAAGATAATCTGGAGCAAAGCAAAGTCGGTCTATGTGCTTGTGAGCTTTGCAGAAACATGAGAGACTCCGGGAGACCAGGGACTGTGAAAGTAACAGCAGTCATTTCCTAACACTGCCTATCTCTCCTTTTCCCACAGTGCTGAGTCCGGGGTGGTTCCAACCGTCTTTAATACAATTTTAGCCCCACTGAGCTCTAACTTTGGAGTTGCTCTGGACTTCCCTATCTTGGAAGTCTATAGCTTTTCCTTTACTGTTGTATTGCTCTTCTTTTTACTTCTAGGTCCCATTCTACATAGTGCAGAAAATTCAGTAAATTCTGGAATCTCCCAGCCATCTTGGATCTGCTCAGTTACATTCAGGAATTCCCTCCTGCCCCAGGTTGTGCTCGTGTGGCCAGTAAAAAATGATCACTAATTTTTTAGGAGTTGTGCAAGCTGGAATTGACATTGACATCATGGAAAATGGCAAACTCTATGCTCATGATAAGGTGCCTATTCCCAATCATACTCCCAATTACACTTTTCCTTAGAGCAGATGTTAAGCTCTCTGGGCTTACATGGTGAAACCTGGGCAACGGTGGGAAGGTTATATTCATATCTCAACTTTGGACCTTTTTATTGCCCTCTGTGGCCCCTAAGTCTTATTCTATGTGATTTTAGCTAAACCTTTCCTCCTTCTTTCTCCTGGACATCTGCTGGGAGTCATGTCTTCAACTGATGCCCAACAGGACAATGATTCAAGTACCACTGTTGTTCTAAACTTCCCATGCCTTAGCTAGACCATAGGAGATTCAGGAACCCTCTCCTGCCCTTCTTTGCCCAGTCATGCCACACAGTTATGGTTGCTCACTGGCTGCCACATGTGATGGAACCAAAGGCATCTCAACAAGACCCCTGGGCCTTACTCGTTTCCTCTCTACACTCAGATCCTTAGACTTAGAAAGGGATTTCCACCCTCACCTTCCCAAAGGGCTCAGTCTGAGGGACCCTACCCCACACTCACATCTTGCTTTCCACACCCCCAAACTAGAATATTTTGGTTAAAGGCTTTTATTGACTTTCCCCACCGAAGGATAAGGGCCGATTGGGAGACCTGTGGGTTCAGCATCAGAACATCCTTTGGCAAAAAGTCTTATTCCATGTCAACTTTTGTCAGCCTCAAAGGATGCTTAAGGGCAAATCTTGCTGTCATTGTACCAATCACATTCTGAGATCACTTCCATACCTGAGATGAAAGTGAGTGATTTGCCTTATCTATTTTGATTCCTTTTGTGTCCCAGAGCCAGTTCCAAAGTGTCAGCATTCTGAGACAGGAGGCGACTTGACCAAGGTCACATAGCTAATGAGTGATGGAGCTTGGAACAGAATCCCAGCCTCTACACTAGTTCAAGTTCATAAGACAATAGGCAATACTGCGTCTAAACCTGGAGCTCTCAGGCATTGCCCAGCTCCAACAACCTGAGGTTCCTCCCTCCCTCCTTTCTTCCTTGAATCTTCTGTCAATTTTTTCCTTCCTTCCTTTCTCCCCTCCTTCTCTTCTCCCCTCCTCCCCTCCTCCCCTCTTCCCTCCTCCCCTCCTTCCCTCCTTCCCT
>NW_016806198.1:4489280-4549790 GCF_001698545.2 Rhinopithecus bieti
CTCCTCCCCTCCTCCCCTCCTTCCCTCCTCCCCTCCTTCCCTCCTCCCCTCCTTCCCTCCTCCCCTCCTTCCCTTTCTCTTTTCATTCCTCCTTCCCTTCCTTCCCTCCTTCCTCCTCTTCTTCCTTGCTCCCTTCCTCCCCTCTTTTCCTCCTTTCTTTCTACTGTATTTCCTTCCTTCCTCCCTTCTTTTCTCCTTTCTTTTTTCCTTCGTTCCCTGTTTTCCTTCCTCCTTCCCTTCCTTCCTTCTTTTCTTTCTCCCTCTCTCCCTCCCTTTCTTTCTTCCTTCCTTCTTCCCCACCTCCTTTCTTTCCTTTCTTCCTTCTCTCCCTCCCTCTTTCTCTTCCTCTCTTCCTTCCTCCCTCTTTTCCTTCCTTCCCTCATTCCATTCTTCTATCCCTATGCCCCTTCTTTCTTCCTTCCTTTATCCTTTTCTTCCACAAATATTTACTGAGCATCTACTATATGTTAGACAGTGCACTGAGAATGCAGATGCAGTTTCTACCCTCATGATGATGGTGGCCAAAGTCCCATTCATAGCAGTGGCCTCTCAGATCAGGAATGGGGTGATAGGAGTCTATTTTTAAAATATCCCTCATCAACCCATTCAATACTGATAAGAAAATAGCCCCTTGTCCCTCCAGATTTTTTGAGAATCAGAATTCTCTGCATATCCCTGGAGAAAAGAAGACCCTCCCAGAACCATAACAGACTCAAATACAGTGTGAAGGGCTTGAGGGGGTAGTGTCCATGGGGCAAAGGTAGACAATGCCTGGGTTGGCTTTACAGAGAGGAAAATTTTCCAAGTCAAATGCTCTTTACCTGTAACACCTGTTCATGCTATCAATGCAAAGCTTCCCATATCAGATCTAATTGTTCTTCAAAGAACTTTCTCTTCTTGCTTGAGGGCTTCCAATAACTATACACTTAGCCACTAATATTGATGTTTGAGTGGTCCAGCATTGTTCTAGGTTTGCTTGCTTGCTTGTTTGTTTGTTTTCACTCAGTTTAAGTAGTTCACACACACACAAACCAACCTTAGAAGGTTAAATTAGCATCATCATCATTGTGACTCTAGTTATTTCTACCCCACAACTATTATTATTCTATAAAAAGCATGGAAAGATAGCCCAGATAGTAAGAGACAGAGCTGTCTTAAAGCCTGAGACTTTTTCCACCAAGCAGCATTGTCTTTCTATAGTAATTTTTTCCTACAACCAATTATTCCAATGCACTAGCCGGGATTCCTTTGTAATGTGAATAATCAAACTTATTGATCTGTTTCCTCAAATGACATTTCCTTGGAGTGTGACACATCCCGTCTACATTTGCACTGGGCCAAGAATCAATAACACTGGTGATGTCCCGGAACTCCAAGGGCTAGGCAGGGGAGAAAAGGAATTGATGTTACCTTTGTATAAAATGTCTTGGGATGTGTTCGATTACATTGCAGTCACATGGAGAAAAAGAAAGGTGACTTCCCAATCAAGCAACACTTCTTTTATTTCTGCTATTATTATTTAACAAAGCAATACAGTGAATACCTTCTGTATGCCCAGCACCTTGCAACATGCTTACAAAAGAGACATTGTATAACGAGGTAAAGAATGCGTATCGATTTTGCCAATGCTCAATTGTGTGTTCTTCTGCAAGCCATCATCCTCGCTGAGCCTGTATAGGTCCAGGGACACCATGAACACCAGCCCTTGATCCGCGGCATTGGGCCAGATTAAATGCTGATGCTCTCCAATGCCCTTTACACACCCCTACCTGTTGATGTGGGGTCCCTCATTCATTCATGCAAGTATCAGGGGATCTGCTACACATAACAGACATCTGACCACAGTGGAGAAAGAAAATAGGGTTTATGTGGCTGCCAACATAGGAAGCCCAGTGGAAGGCAGTTGAGGACCAATATGATCTCAGTGATGTCAGTAGGGACCTAGGTTCCATCCCTCCTTATGTCCTCTGTTTTGAGTATGTTGACTTTCCCCCTTGTACTGGGTGCCTCACAGAACCAAGATGGCTACAGCATGTACACAGTTGAACGTCAGCATTACAGGCAGGAAGAAAGGGGCAGAGCAGGAAGGTGAATGATTTTCTCAAGATTTTGCTCTTTTATTTGGGAGTGGAATCATTTCCTGGACTTCTGCAAACATTAGGTACTTGGCCAGTCCTGGCTAAAAAAATAAGCTGAGAGATAAAATATTATTGCTTTCCAGTCTCTACAAGAGAAAACCAGGAAGAGGATAGTTAGGATGGGTGGTGTACGAGCCAGCCCATGGAATCTGCCATGCATACATTTAACAAATGGACCAATGACTTCTCATGGCCCAGTTCCTGGGCTGGGCAGCAGTGAGGAACAAGGAGTATCTCTTCCCCAGGAGGTTGCAGGTGAGAGAGGTACAGGCAAACAAACAACTAACATGAGGCACCGAAGGAAGGCTAGAAATGGAAAGGGCAGTGCAAATGTGGACATTTGGGGAGTGTCAAGTAGGGACTGGGAATGAAACTGGCAGAGCCCAAATTTCTAAGTTGGACCAGGAGGGAGACAGCACGTGCCTTGGTCTGTTTGGGCTGCCATAACAAAAATGCCATAGACTAGGGGCCAAAAAAACCCAGAAATTTATTTCTCACTGCTTTAAAGGCTGTGAAGTCCAAGATCAAGGCACTGGCAGACACGGTACCTGGGGAGGGCCTGCTTCCTGGTTCACTGGTGGCTGGCTATCTCCTAAAGTGGTGAGGGACTCTCTGGAGTCTCCTTTGTAAAGGCTCTAATTCCATTCGTGAAGGCTCTACCCTCATGAACTAATCACACCCCAAATGCCTCACCTCCAAATAGCATCACCTTGGTGATCAGGTTTCAACATATGGATTTAAGGAGGTCAGAAACATTCAGTTGGTAGCAGCATCATACTGAAATCTACAGCCTGGGGCATCACCCAGACTGAGGTGGGAAAGCCTTAAAATCTTAGCCTACAGTCCCAACCATACGAAGGAAGGGAATGTATCCAAGGCAGATATCACAACACAACCCTTCAAAACATTTACACTTTAATTTTTTCTTAGCATAAAAGTAAAAACAATCTTTATAAAACACTTGTAAAAACACAGAAAAGAAAGAATATGAAATAAATACTTTCCTCTGTGCTAATATTTGGATCATTCCTTCCAGATTTCATTTTACATGGAAAGTAGTCTTTTTCATGACAGTCATCAGGAGCCAAGAACAAAATGTATTGGCTCATGTAACTGAGATATCCTGGGGTGGAGGACAGGTTAAGCTGTGGTGACTCCATATGGTCAAGGTCCCACAGGCTCTTTCCCTCACTCAGATCTGCCTTGCTTCCTTCTCAGACATGAGCTTTACAAGTTGCATTCCATCCACACATCTGTGATGCTGAATGAAAAGACGGCTTCCCTAAGGGTCTTTCCAAAAGTCTCTGGCCTTGTTTGGGACAATCCCCCTGGTGGAAAATCTCAGAATACCATGGGATGGAGAAGCTGCAGGTGCAGCTCAGGAGAAAGGGTACAAGACAGAAAACAATATCCCTCTGTCTCTCTATTTAAAACTAGGATTAAACTAAATACGTGGCAATGTGTGTGAATGGATGAGTGAGTCGGTGAGGAAGTTTGGTTCACTTACATAATGTCACTTTACCCTCCAGATCACCCCTCTAATAAACTCAACACAAAGGATGGCATCATGCTCTTTTTATGGATTAAAGAACTGTGCCCAGGCCAGGCATGGTGGCTCATGCCTGTAATCCCAGCACTTTGGGAGACTGTGGCAGGAGGAGCACTTAAGCCCAGAAGTTCGAGGTCAGTCTGGGCAACATAGTGAGATCCCATGTCTAAAAAAATAATTAAAAATTAGCTGGGCATGGTGATGTGCACCTGTTGTCCCAGCTACTCAGAGGATTGAGGTGGGAGAATCACTTGAGCCCAGGTCATCAAAGCTGCAGCGAGCTATGATTGTGTCACTGCACTCCAGCCTGGGTGACAGAATGAGACCCTGTCTCAAAATAAATACAAAAAATAAATAAAAGAAATAAAGAAATATGCCCAGAGAATTGGAATAAGACCCAAATGTTTCTAAATCCTTTCTCTTTGCTCCCTCACCTAATCATCATTAATAAAATAATCTAACATATGAAGAATGGAGACTAGAGCTTGGCAGGGAGAGAGTATTGGGTTGAAATAAGCACTTGCCATTGTTGTTGTTCTTATCATTATCAACTGTGACAGCCAGTATCAACTCACTTCTGACTGATCTCTTTGTCAAAGCACTTTTAAAGTCCCCATCCACGAAGTCTTATATTGCTAGTGTACTTTAGACAATATAGCGGGATTCCTGGCAGGAAAGCTGGTATTTTAGCAAACTCAGCTCACCTTGCATACATGAAGTCATCTACTTCTACTTTGGAGGTTTACTGATTCGGTTAGTTCAAACCTATTTAATTTTTATTTTACAAAGAAGAGAGCTCACCCTAGTCAATTCCAAATCCCCTCCAGGAAAGCACAGGTCGGATGGTGGAAAGACTAGGTTGGATGGTGGAAAACACAGGCCAGATAGTGCAAAAAGGTCAGATGGTGGAAGGCACAGGCTGGATGGTGGAAAGAGCAGGTCAGATAGTGGAAAGAGAAGGTCAGATGGTGGAAAGAGCAGGCCGGATGGTGGAAAGAGCAGGTTGGATGGTGGAAAGAATGTCGGACAGTGGAAGGAGCAGGCTGGATGATGAAAAGAAAGAGCAGGCTGGGTGGTAGAAAGAGCAGGTTGGAGTGGATGGTGGAAATGCAGGTACGGGATGGGGAAAAGAGGCACGTTGCGATGATAAGGGAAAGCTGCAGGTGGATGGTTGGAAAGTGGCAGGGTGGGATGGTGGACAAGAGCAGGTCAGATGGTTAAAGAGCAGGTCGGATGGTGGAAAGAGAGGTTAGGATGGTGGGGAAAGTGCAGGTGACGGTGGGAAAAGGCAGGTCGGACGGTGGAACAGCCACAGGTCAGATGGTAGAAGAAGCAAGTAGACGGTGGAAAGAGCAGGTCTGATGGTGGAAAGCGCACAGGTCAGATGGGTACAAAGGCATGTCAGATGGTGGAAAGCGCAGGTCGATGGTGGAAAGCGCAGGTCCGATGGTGGAAATCACAGGTTGGATGGTGGAAAGCACCAGGTTGGATGGTGGAAAGCACAGGTCAGATGGCTGGAAAGAGCAGGTTGGGATGGCGCAAAGCGCAGATGGGATGGTGGAAAGAGCAGGTCAGCATGGTAGGAAACGAGCATTTGTCAGATGAGTGGAAGCGCAGGTCCGATGGTGGAAAGCGCCAGGTTAGATGGGTGGAAAGAGCAGGTTTTGGATGGTGGGAAAGCCACAGGTCAGATGGTGGAAAGCACAGGTTTTGGATGGTGGGGAAAGCACAGGGTCAGAATGGTTAATGAAAGAGCAGGTTCAGATGGTGGAAAGAGCAGGTCGGATGGTGGAAAGGCAGGTCGGATGGTGGAAAGTGCAGGTCGGATGGTGGAAAGTGCAGGTCCGGATGGTGGGAAAGTGCAGGTCGGATGGTGGAAAGTTGGCAGGTTGGATGGTGGAAAGTGCAGGTTGATGGTGGAAAAGCACGGTTGGATGGTGGAAAGAGCAGGTTAGATGGGTGGAAAGGGGGGGGGGCCCTTCTTCAGGTCGGGACGGTGAAAAAAGCAGGGTCAGATGGTGAAAGCACAGGTCAGATGGATAGGAAAGCACAGGTTGGTTGGTGGAAAGCACAGATCAGATGGTGGAAAGAGCAGTTCGGATGGTGGAAAGCGCAGGTGGGATGGTGGATAAAGCAGGTTGGATGGTGGAAAGAGCAGATCGGATGGTGGAAAGCCCAGGTTGGATGGTGGAAAGCGCAGGTCAGCTGATGAAAAGCCCACCAACAAAATACAATCTTCAAGTTACCAAGAAGTTTCTTTTTTTAAATAATATTTATTTTCTAAAAATATAAGCAACACATCCTCACTGCAGAATTTTGGGAAGACACATAAAAATATGGAAAGGGAAATAAATATTACATACAATTCTCATTCTCAGAAATAACCACTATTAACATTTCATTTGACTTCCTTTATGTTTATCTTTTTCCTATGCATATGTCAATACTTTTTAATTTTCTTTCCCTCAAACCGTTTTATGACTGAATCAAACTTTTACTGTCTCATATAAATATTTATCACCCTCTTGAAATTATTTATTATTCAATCTCGTAAGACACTAAGCATCCAGGAAGCATGCTTTGATACATTGATATAGAAAACTCCATAATTTGAGATGAAATTTTTTGTGCAGAGTCTATTATAATTTCATAGAATATTAAGCCTTGAAATATAAATTTTTCAGTTTTTCCCCTTATTTAATAAGGAATTCTAGAAAGCAGACAAAGGAGAACATGCATGCTTCATCCAAGTACTAACACAAAGTAAAAGACCCAGAGTGGCTTGTTCTGCCTTTTCATTTTTAAAGCACGGTGCATAGGGGAGTGAGGAGTGGAGATCAACATAGCCATAAGTCATCTATTTTACAATGTGGGGGAATGAGGTCGTTTCTAGCATAGCTCATTTCTAACACTTAACTCAGTGAACTGTAATTTCTGGTTTGTACATCTGTTTCTTGCATTCGATTGAGATTTTGAGGTGGAAACCATAGCTCAACCATCACAGGATTCCTCAGAAATTATAAGATGCCAAGCACATAGAAGTTGTCAAGAAATATTTTCTGAATGCAACTCAGTTGTTAGAGGATCATTTCAGGTAGCTAATGACTCTAGGGCACTAAGGTGGAGGATCACATTTTTCAATGAATATGATGAATGAATAAATTTAAAAAATTAAAGGAAGGAAGGGAAAAGGAGGAAGGGAGGGATAGATGGAGAGAGGAAGGGAGGGAGGAAGGGAGGAAAGAAGGAAGGAAGGAAGGAAGGAAGGAGGAGAGAGAGAGAAAGAGAAAAAAATAGAGAGGAAAGAAAGAAAGAAAAAGAAAGAAAATAAAGAAAGAGAGAAACAATAAAGAACGAATGAGAGAGAGAAATTATGAGATAATGTATGTCTCTGAAAAGTGCATGAAATTTCAAAGTCAGAAGACCTGATTCATGTCATAGCTCTTTATTTCCTCTATGTGATCTGTAAGCCTAAGTTTCCTTTTCTCAACATGGAGTCATGATGCCAGTTCTCAGTGTTGTTGTGAAAATTATCTGAAAGAATCCACATGGATGCTCCTGGCACAGAGCCAGGCCCACATTACAAATAGGATTGGAGAATAACTGGCAAAACAGCACCCCAGGAAGAGAAGCTGACGCCAACCTCTTCTGAAAAGCTAGGGCAGAGAAGGGTCTTGCCACTTTCACTTATTAGATTAAAAACTCTAGGGAATCAGAGCCCCCCCCATCAGGTGACATCAAGCTCTGTGACCCCAAGGCAATGAGGGAGCTTCTTTCTCACTGGTCTTGCTCCATTCCATCCTCTGTGTGGTCATCCACCTGCTGGTGCAAGTGTGGATTGCTTCATGTTGCTCTTATGCCTAGCAGCCTTTAATGAGACTTGCAAGGCCCCTTATGAACCAGCATGAACCCACTCCTAAGCCTTATCACCACCATCCTCTTATCACTCACTCCTGCACTCCAAGGAAATTCAACTCTCCAAAGGTACAACTTCCTCACTTGGGGGTTTTCTCCACCTACAATGGTCCTGTGGACTTTGCAGCCCAACAAACTGTTAAGATGAGAGGATTACTCTCTTTCAAATGCTCCCAAGTGGCCCCTGCTGGGCTCTTTGTCATATGGCCAGAATTTGTTCTAGACTCTATTCACATGGGCCCACCTCTATGAAGACTTTCTGAATCATCATCATCCCCAAATCTTCACCCAAAGTAGATTCCAACAGACCTTCATTGAGGGTTTTTCTACTCTTTAAACAAAGCTCCCCATGATATTGACCTCATTGGGCAAATGCTGGTGTCTGTCTCTGCCTTGACCACCAGACAATAACTTCATTGAGGGCAATGACTGAGATTTATCCCTTTTCCCATCTTCCATGCTCTTGAGCCCTACATATAGTAGACTCTCAAACATAGTGGAGATCATTGGGATGGTGCAGCAAACCCTATTCCCCAAATAAGCCTTGCTTGGGAACTTTTCTATAGCATGAACTTATTATCTGGTTCTTCCAATACAGGTACTAGAATTTTTAAGGGATTAGTCAGCATTGGGCTAACCAATTCAGACTACACACAGCCTAGGAGCTCTCTCTTCTTAGGGTTCTATAAAAACACTAAAGGTTATTTGAGAGTCAATTAACAATACTAAAAATAACTATATAAAGTTAACTTGAACTTAGTAATAAATTAAGCATGCAATACCTTTTGCAGTTTTACTTTTCTTTGCTCAGATTTCTTTTTATTAGAGAGCAGGTGACACCCTTAGCCAAGTGTAACTACAGAAATAGTTTAATCTTTATCTCTGGCTTCTCCTTCTCTTATCTTTGAAATTCTATGTTATTTTTGTTCTTCTTTTATGCTTCATGCAGAGTAATAGTTAATTTCTTTTTACCCGAGGTGATATATATGCTCCAGAGAAAGCCAATTTCATCTGTTCACAATTTCTCCATATTGAAAATTTAAGTGCAGCATCTCCAACAATGGAGCCATTAAACCTTTGGCTGCCACTACTGTTCCTAATTGGCCATCGCATTAACCTGTGCAATGTTACTACCCGAAGAACATTCTCCTCTAACATCTGCAAGTTTAAGGAAGAGGGTAATAAGATAGAATCCAGACATGGTGTGTGTGGACAGATTCTGAGGGTTCTAAAGGGAAATTTCTGTACATAATTGAAAATGCAGTTGAGGATTCACTCATTCATTTCTTCATTCACCTAGTAAACATGTCTTAAGCACCAATGAAGTTTCAAAAACAAACAGGCATCAGATATTTGAGGGAACAAATTGGCATTCAGTGTTACAGCTGGTGGCACAGATTGGAGAGTTCTGATAAAAGTTGCAAACAGCGTGAGCTTTCCCGTGAAATTCCCCCGCAACCTGACTCCCTTGGCTCCAAGTCTAACACTTGGGCCATGCCTTCTAGAGAGTGTGGAAGACAATTTTCTAGCCTCTGCAGGGGAAGTGTGGCCTTGCAGCCATCCATTTTTAAGCAGGGCAAGGACTAGGGTGAGCAAAGGAGGGACTTACCTCAGGTACAAAATTTAACGGGGCTCCAAGAAACTCAAAAAGCAAGATAAATAATACTAAATTCAATATTTAAAATCAAAATTAATGCAAAATCTTCCTGATAAACAAAATATCATTTTTTAAAAATAAAGACACGCATTAAGGGATTAGAAGGGAAGGGATTAAGATGAGGAGAGCTCGGAGGCTGAGGCAGGAGAATGACGTGAACCTGGGAGGCGGAGCTTGCAGTGAGCGGAGATCGCGCCACTCCACTCCAGCCTGGGCGACACAGAGCGAGACTCTGTCTCCAAAAAAAAAAAAAAAAAAAAAGGAATAATGTTATAATCCTTTGGTATATATACCCAGTAGTGGGAGTGGCTGGGTATAATGGTAACATCTAGTTCTAAGATCCTATGAGGGAATGTGCGCTCTGTTTATCCCGATAATGTTGAACTAAGGTAAATTATCTACTGCAAAGCACGCAGCACGAGTATGTTTAATTGCAGCACTTTCACAATAGCAAAGACTTGGAAATCAACCGAAATGGTCTATCTGTGACCAGAACTGGATTAAGAAAATGTGGCCATAGCCACACCATGGAATTACTATGCAGCCATAAAAGAATTGAGTCTTGCCGTCCTTGTAGGGACATGGGATGCAGCTGGAAACCGCATCATTCTTAGGCAAAACTCTCACAAGAAGAGGAAAACCAAGGAACAAGCCGCATGTTCTCGAGCTCAGTAGGTGGGAAGGCTGACCAGGATGAGAGTTCACTTGGACGTCGGGGAGGGGAACGCATCACACACTGGCGCCTATCATGGTGGAGGGGGGAGGGGGGAGGGGTTGCAATTGGGGAGTATAACATGGATATAAGATGAATTGCATGGGTGCTTAACGAGATTGATGGGTGCGAGCACACCAACATGCACAAATATACATATGTAACCCAAACTGCACCTTATGCACATGTACCCTAGAACTTAAAGTATAATAAAAAAAAAAAAGAAAAGAAAAGAAAAGAGAGAAAGATGAGAAGAGTGAGGCAGACGCTCTGCAACTGCAGAGGTGGATTATGTTGTTGTTAAACATTTGGATTTTTTGCATTCATTTTGATTTTTTTTGAATTTTTGCATTAAATTATTTATCTTGATGACTTTTTTGATGCCCCCTTAAATTTTGCACCAGTGGTGAGTGCCCAGGGACCCTGTTACTGAGAGCAGGGACAGAGGAGCGAGCCTGCAAGCAGATGACCCTAAGCAAAGGATGCCTGGACCTCTGACTTCTTCTCCAAGGGTGCAGATGTTGGAAGGACATCTAACGCCCCTGCCAACCACCAGCAGGACCAAGAGGGAAGTGGAGAAAATGGTTCCTCTGGGTCTGGTCAGGAGCAGGGTGAAGGCTGGAAATTCCAGGCATACAACTACGCATATGTGTAACTATTATGGGAGGGAAATGTAAGAGAATCTGGAGTGAGTTCACAAGGCCTTTTCAGACACACTTCATGAGACCCCACAAATCCTTCATGTAAAAAGACACACTCCCAGCCTCCTGCACAAGAGTCTATTTCCTAGGGAGACTGCATCTGCAGTAAAGACCTGCCAGTTGGGTAGTGGAGTTGCACCTGGGGAGCAGGGTCCAGGAGCTAGCAAGAGTGGGAGTGATGGGGGGAAAGGGCTGTTACCGAATGTAGGTCTGCACCTGCAAGGGGAGTTGCAGAGTATTTCAGTGCCTGGTGTTCCTAGACCCACAGAGAGAGAGAGAACAGAGAATGGGGTTTCAGTCCCAATAGAACTTCTAGCACAGGGCTAAATTCTGTGCTGTGATGCAGCAGCATCAGGAAGGGGGTTTCAGCGTGAGCCTGGGTGCTGCTTGTAGTCAGTTTCGCCTCCTCGGGCAGGGCCTGCCAACTCCCAGCCTCCCACTGAGCCCAGCTCCTTCCCGAGCATATCTACCCTCAAGATAAGGGGGCTGGTGCCTACCCAGCTGCCCAGGCTGGGGCCTTAACCTTCCCTTCTTACTTCTCCTTCACCCCCACATGTAGCTCATCTTCTCATCTGATCCAGTCAATTCTGTGCCATAAACATCACCTTATCAACTGTTTTTTCCCCTCTGAACCAATGCAATGACCTCCTAATTGCTCACTGTCTTCACCATCTCCTGCTGATAAATACTCAACAAAGCTGACAAGAGGAAGCTTCTAGAACTGTTACCTGGACTGTAAAATCCTTTGGAGCTCCCTTTGCAGCAATTAAAAGTGAGAGCACTGGAGTCACTCCCCTCAACTATGAACCCAGGTTCCCTCTTCCTCTGTGACCTGGGACACCTGTGCATGAATTTCCTCCTCCTGCGGTGAGGGATGAGAAAATACTATTGCTTAGAAACCTCTTGCATGTACAAAATGCGCAGTAGCTCCTGGCTGCTATGATCATGCTAAACACGGTTAAACTCCACAGCAGCCTCATCTCAGTCCTGCTCCTGCCCATATCTTGTTTTCTAACTGCCCTGGACTCTGTGTTGTTTTCCAGAGGCAGCTGACATGTGTGCACTTCCCTAATCTTCAATAATTCTGTTCCTCCATTCTGAGTACAACTCAGATGCTTACCTTTCCAGAGAATTCTTCCTTATCCTGCATGTCTAGCTTTTATTGTCTCTCAGCTATGTGGTTTTCTTGCTACTCTCGGGTAGACAGTATCAGGTGGTGCAAGGAGATTTACATATCTGCTTCCTCGCTAGACCAGGAACTCTTTGAGGGAACATAGTTGGGCTGCCACTTATTTGGCCACCTTCAACCTCCAGAAAGGTGCCTGGCAAGGAGCTGAGCAGAGTTGGGATCCCATAGATTGATGGGCCTTCCATAAAACATTCTGTAGACTTCCAGGGGTATGAAACATGTCTTACCATTCTCATGCTTTGACAGAGAGCCTCGCTTGTGTTGAAGAGACCACCCTCCCAGGGCTGGCCAATTCCTACAGATGGTAAATGTGTAGCTGAGCAGCTTAGCCTCAAACCACGTTTTAAAACTTTTTCTTTTTTCATTTCCCCTTTCCTCCTCTGCACACCCTCAAGTCTCAAGATATAACTTTGACACAAACTGCATATGGGTTACCTTTCATCTTGAAATACAGCCTCGGAATGTGCTGTGAACCTCCACTCCCTTTCTTTTCCCATTCTACCCTTCCATGCCTTATGCACATTTATTTACCTAGATGCTTCTTAAGTTCACACCATGCTCACGTTTGTGGTCATTTATTTCCTTAGAAGCTTCAGAGGTTGGATCCCGATCAGGACCAGACCAGAATTCTCTCTCCAGCAAAAATTATTTTAAGGTCAGAACCCACTCCTGGCCAAAGAGTGACTACAGTATTGACTGTGATTAATTTATAACTTGGGAGGATCCACAACAGTGCCAGGCCCTTCACCAAGTGGAACAATAATTCAAGATGCACCTTTGCAGCAAATCATGCCACCTGGCACCTCCTAGCACCCTCCTGCCTCTTCTATATTTCAAACTCTTTCTTTAAAAACCCCTGCATTCCCTTCACAAATTAAGGAGTGGAATTGCTTTCTACTCTTCCTCTTGCTGGCATGGGTAATAACAAAATCTTACAATGTCTTTTCGTAACTTGTGATTATTTGGACTTCTTTCTGCAGGCAGTGGGCAGCTGGACCCTTTTGCTGATTACAAATGGGTATATAAACCAGCCAACCCAGAGCTCACACCTTCACCTGCTCTATTGCTCTCATACTCTTGGCCATGACTCCTCTGACCTACTCACCCCAGGGACAGGTGCTGGACAATTAGAGTGGAACTCTATGGCTCCAGAATCCTGGAAAGTATTCAAACTCGCCAATCCTAAGCCTGCTTGACCATTCCTTTCCCTGGAAACCAAAATGAAGGTTCTTTTCCCATTCCCTCTGACTTCTGACTGGTAGACACAGTCCTTCCCCCACGGACCCCATGGCCTGGTGTGCCTCTCCTCTTGGGAACTGTCTTTTCAATGGCATCACACTCCGGTCTGTGGCCTCATCATACCTGAATAAAAATAAAATTACACTGTAAAACATGAAGCTGTACTGAGTTTCCTCAAGTGTAAAATAGGACAACAGGACCTACCCCATGAGATAATCATGGAGATTAAATGAGCTAATAAATGTAAAGTGGTTAAAATACGCATAGCACATTGTCAGGGCTTCATAAGCATTGATTCTCCCGTCATGATAGTTTTTATTACGGTGCAACAGTGAGACATAACAAACATGGGGAGGGAGGGGAAGGATACTGTGCAGCTCAGAGTGAGAGGCAGTGCAGGAAAGAAGTCCCTAGTACACAGGAGAGGCCAGGGCCCACATGGACCCATGAGGAAGGCCGCGTGATGGGAAATGAACATCAATGAATTTCTGTGTCTGATTTGTGTCACTTTGAGATTGTGTCCCGTTCTTAGCTATAATTCCATTTCACTCAGCCCCCACACCCCTAAGCTTCAGGAAGTTTGTTACAGAAGGAGGGAAAGGAAACCAGAGAGAACTATATGAAAGTTCATGACTACACTATTATTAGTCACATTCCCCTCAACCTCCCTCCTCCACCCTCCTCTGCAGGAATGGATTCCAGTTCCAACTTCCTGTTTGTTTTGCATCGCTCTTTAAATGATGCAATTTTCCACTTCACCAGGAAATACACTGGGAGTGTTTGGTGAGGCTGGGAGCCTCATCAGCCATCCCTGCCCAGCCTCCAGTGTGGGCTTTTCCCCATGGAGAGTGCTGAGAACACCACTCTGACTGAGCAGGCATATGAGAAAGTGCCTTCAGGGCATAAATCCACAAACCATGTCATCTCTCATTTTAGAGCTGCTCTGACCCATTGGCTGGGAATGAAGAGGCCTGCCCAGTCTGCAAGAAGGAAATCTGGAAGCATTCCAACTGGCTCATGCAGACGGGGGAAAGAACCCATGACTCCTCAACAGGGTCAGCCCCAGTATAGGTGCACAGGGAGAGTCTGGTAGTGAGCTGAGCCCACCCTCTGGGCAGCTAAGCACTTTGCAAGCCTTACACTTCAATACCCACAGTATCCTCTAGACACAAGGGCTAGCACAGGGGTGGAATGGTGAGTGTCCAGGACCAGCCAGGCCTCAACTTGTCAGATGGAAAACCTGGAGCTCACAGAGCCAGCGACTTGCCCAAGATCATCCAACTGATGGGAAACTGAACCAGATGCCAGTGCCACGGAGTGCAAGCTCTTAGAACAAAGCCCTACACACCAGTCAGAGTTGGGCATTTCCCTGTCGGTGAAGGATCTCATTTTAAACCCAAGTTTAAATGAACCCATGGATAGGCCCCTGGGCTGGCAATTCCCAAAGTGTGTTTCTCATAATCTACTTCCACAGGATTGAAAGCAGAAAAGGCACCGCTTTTATTTTAAAGTCCCTCCTGAAAAAAAAGAAAATGTCCATGAGAATGCAGCTTTAAGCCATTCAGTCAAAAAAGACTAGGCTTTTCTTATCCCTCTGATAATCAGGACCGTGAAAGCGCCATCACCTTGGGAGTCAAGAATGTGTCCTGTGTGTCCAATGCAGTATCCCAAATACGCAAGCTTGGCTGCCAGCAATAAGAGAATTCCCAGGTGAGCCTGATGGGGCTTCTACATTCAAGCTTCCGGGAAAGAGATGGATGGTACTTATTCTCCTGTTCTGGGGCCTTTACTGAGTAGGCATCATCATCAGACACTTGGAGTGGGATGAAGAGTGGGCTTAGTAGTAAACAAGAATCAGCCACCTGTATAGACCTCAAGTGGCTCATACATAGGTATCCATACCCTATTAGAGATAGTGAACTATGCTGTAGATAAATGTCTTTGGCTCTAAGAAAAGCGGAGTTAGATTGCTGTGAGAGGCCAAAGGAAGAATACAGAGTTTGCAGCTGGGGAACTCAAGGAAGGCTTCCGAGAGGAGGAGGATTTGTGATCACTTGAATCCTTGTTCAGCAAATATTTACCCTCCTTTACCTCGTCCTGAGAGCAGAGTATATTTCCTTGTTCCATTGATGTTAGGCTGAGCCACACGAAACATTTACTCTACTTTACCTCCTTCTAGAAGCAAGGTATATTTCCCTGTTCTATTGATGTTAGGTTGAACCACGTGACTTGCTTTGGCCAGTAGGTTGTTAGTGACCATAATAGAGATCAGAGATGAGTGTGCTTGCACAGTGGGGCTTTTTCTTTTCATGCTACTGTCCTCACCATGACAAAAATCAGGTCTGGTTCATGTAGGATGAAATATGCATGGAGCAGACCTGAGCCCTACCTACTGATTGGACCAAGCTTAGTTGAACCCCATTTAGATCAGCTGATCTGCAGCCAAACTGCAGAAACACAAATGAGAATGAACATGGGGGCCGGGCGCGGTGGCTCAAGCCTGTAATCCCAGCACTTTGGGAGGCCGAGACGGGCGGATCACGAGGTCAGGAGATCGAGACCATCCTGGCTAATATGGTGAAACCCCGTCTCTACTAAAAAATACAAAAAGCTAGCCGGGCGAGGTGGCTGGCGCCTGTAGTCCCAGCTGCTCGGGAGGCTGAGGCAGGAGAATGGCGTAAACCCGGGAGGTGGAGCTTGCAGTGAGCTGAGATCCGGCCACTGCACTCCAGGCCGGGCGACAGAGCGAGACTCCGTCTCAAAAAAAAAAAAAAAAAAAGAGAGAGAGAATGAACGTGGGTTTGAGCCACTGAGTTTCAGGGCAGTTGTGTTTTGCAGCATTTTTATGGTCACTGCTGTCTACTACAGATGTTAAGTCGGATCTTGAAGAAAGGATAAGATGTGGGTTTGAAGAAGGTAGGGGACTTCCCAGGTAGGAACAGGAAGATAAAGGCAAGAAAGTAGGAAGCTGAGTCCTACGAGGAGATAGCAAATGTTCTGGAGATGGATTCAGTAGGACTGAAGGCTGGAAGAATTGGAGGGACTCCAAATTTAGATGCTGTGACACTACTCTGAGAAATCTGAGCTTTATCCTGAAGAGGATTGCATAGGCAAAATAATGGCTCTTAAATAGATCTACTTCCTAACTCTTAAAAGGTATGAATACATCACCTTACATGGCAAAAATGGCTTTGTGGGTTTGACTAAGGTAGGGATCTTGAGATGATGAGGTTATCCTGGATAATCAAGAGGGCTCAGTATAATCACAGGTGTCCTTAGAGGAGGGAAGCGAGAGGGTCAGAGTCAGAAAAGAAGCGACAACAGAAGGGAGGTCAGAGTGATGCAGCCAAGAACCAAAGAATGTAGGCAGCCTCTAAAAGCAGGAAAAGGCAAGAAACAGACTTTCCCCTGAGCCTTTAGAAAGGAAGGCAGCCCCACCCATACCTTGACTTTAGGACCATAAAACCTTTTTGGATTTCTGACCACCTCTAAAACTACGATAATAAATTTGTGTTGCATGAAGCCACTAAATGTGTGGCAATTTGTTACAACAGCAAATGGCAACACAGGGATGGAGTCCCACGGAAGATTTTTGTGCAGTGGAAATACCTGTGTGGAATTTATTTGGGAAATACCACTTTACCATATTAGCAAAAGTCATGTTTATTGTAATAATAACAGTAATAGTAATAACTAACACTAACTAAGCAATTACTATTTGCCAGGCACTTTTCTAAGAGCTTTATGTACATTAACTCACAACATCTCCATGAAATAGAAGCTGTGCCAGGTGAGGTGGCTCACAACTATAATCCTAGCACTTTTAGAGGCCAAAGCTAGAGAATCACTTGAGCTCAGGGGTTCAAGACCAGTCTGGCCAACATTGTGATACTTCGTCTCTACTAAAAATACAGAAAGTATAGCTGAGTGTGGTGGTGCTCACCTGTGGTCGCAGCTACTCCATCTCCCTGCTCAGTCTCCCAAGTAGCTGGGACCACAGGCGAGCACCTGTGAGATGGAGGTTGAGCCTGGGAGGTGGAGGTTGTAGTGAGCTGAGATCATACCACTGCACTCCAGCCAGAGTGATGGAGTGAGACCTTGTTTCAAAAAAAGAAAGAAAGAAATAGAAGCTGTGCCGATTCCCATCTCACAGACAAGGAGCCCAAGGCGCAAAGAGATTAAGCAACTTGCCCGCGATCACAAGGCAGTCTAACTCTAAACAACTGAGAAATTGAGGCTCTGCAAGGGAAAAGGAACTGGTAGAAGGGGCAGCAGGAAGTGTAGCCAAAGATTCTGAATCCCCATCAAGGGCTCTTTGCACTGTACCACTGGAGGCCACCACAGATGGTGGCATAGGGAAGGAGAGAAGGTAACAGTCATACCCACAGGCCTACTGTAGGGGTGCAAAGGCCATTCCTCAACAGTACATATCCTCCCAGAATGAAACCACATCTCCAAAACCATGATGACCAGAAGAAACCTGGAAGGTCGGTGAGTATAGGTGCTTTGTGAAGTTCCATGAAAAGGTTTGACATTGTTTAAAGGAGATGGAACACAACAAGAGGCAGAAATAAAAGCAGGTGATGAGAATGGGGTGGGGAGATGGCAGGGCAGCTTCTGGGCTAGATGTGACTTTGGGTGCATTAGAAGAAAACAGCCTGTCCAGGTGGATAAGTACAGGAAGGTGCTGCCCTGGGTGGATGCCTCCTTACAGAGGCTTCTGACCCTCCTCCGCTCCATCGGGGGCTCTGCAGGTACAAACTGTGCACCTGTACTCCACAGCCTGCTGCAGGGGTGAGCTGTAGAAGTCCTCCCTGATTTTTGTTGGTGATGTTGTTTTGAATAAAGTTTTCATTTTAGAATAGACTTAGATTTACAGAAAAGCTCCAAAGACAGTATTAAGAGTTCCCATATACCCAGGACTGTTTCCCCATCATGAACATCTTATTTACTAGGAGACATTTGTCACAGTCAAGTAACATTACTGTTAGCTGAACTTCATACATTATTTGGATTTCAAGACATTCTTTGTTTTTAACTTGCTCTTTTCCTTCTATTAGAAAAGTTTTCCATGCTCAATGTAAAAACTTTAGGAAATTTAAGAAAAGGTATAAGAACAACCGAAAACAAAAGTCACTCATGATCCTAAAACCTGGTTTAACTGCTGGTTACATTTTAGTGTTTTCTTCCAGTCTTTTTTCCCTAATTGTGTATATATATATAATATATCCAGGAAAACATATTATATACAATTATGACATGGCTATATTTTTATGGCAATAAATGTAATAGTATTTTAAATGTCTGCACAATAGCCTGCCATAGAAATATATTATCATATATTTTCATATCTCTATTACTAGATATCATTTACTATTTTAAAATATTTTAATATTTTAAAATAACTGTGATATATGTCTCTGTATCTTTGTTTATTTTCTTTGCTTAGAATTACATTTACCATGAAAACATTTAAAACTCTTGCCAAATTATTACATTCCCACCAAAAGAATTAAATATTTTTATGTATTTACTCTTGGTTAAAATGCTAATTTCATGGGTGTAAAATGATTTTCATTCCTACTTTAATTTGCTTCTCTTTCTGATGTGGTTAATACATTTTGCAAACATCCATTTTAGAATAAATACCTATGCTCTACTCATTTTCTTTGAGATACTTTTCTTACTAATTTATATAAATTATTTCTACATGAAGACTAATAACCCATTCTCTAAATATATGTATTCACATATATATGTATAAATTTATGAATAAAAGGCCTTGTTTTATTTGTTTTCGTATACCCAGAAACCAGCATAGTTTTTGACAGACGGTCAGGTTTTAATTAGTCTTTTTTTTTGTTTGTTTTTAAACAGGGTCTCATTGTGTCACCCAGGCTGGAGTGCAGTGGCAGGATCTCTGCTCACTGCAACCTCCACCTCACAGGCTCAAGTGATCCTTTCACCCCAGCCTCCTGAGTAGCTGGGACTACAGGCGCATGCCACCACACCTGCCTAATTTTTTGTATTTTTGGTAGATACTGGGTTTCACCATGTTGCCCAGGCTGGTCTCAAACTCCTGAGCTCAAGTTATCTACCTGTCTCTGCCACCCAAAGTGCTGGGATTACAGACTTAATAAGTCTTTGAGAAGAAATATAGTATAGAGGTTAAAAGACAAATTTTAGAATCAGACTGCTTGGATTTAAATCTCAGCTTCACCACTGATTATCTGGGAGAGTTATTTGCCTTCTCCGTACCTGCAAAATGGAGATAATATATCTGTCTCTGGGCTGCTGGGAGGATTAAATGCATGACTATATTTGGCAATCCCTTCAGCCTTTGTATCAGTTAGTTTCTATTGTATGCTAAATCATCTCAAACTTAGTAGATTAAAACAATTATTTCTGTAGCACATGATTCTGTAGCCTAGCAATTTGGAACTGGACTTAGCTGGGGAGTTATTTTGCTGGGCAGCAGGCTCAGCTGATCTGGCTGGACTCATTTAGCAGCAGTGATCAGCTGGTCTCCTGGTTGGGGGTTGCCTGGTCAAGAACAGCCTTAGTGTGGATAAGTCATTTCTGCCCTACCTGGCCTCTCATCCCCCAGCAAACTCGCCTAGGCTCTTTCACATGGTGGTGTCAGCTCATGCTTGATGGGTGTTTGCCACTGCCCTATAGCAAGTCTATGGGGCAAGCCCAGGGTCCGTGTAGGAAGGCATGAGCAAGGGAGGTACATCCCCGGTAGGTGAGATAACAGGTAGGCCTGGACAAAGTTGGCCATGACTAAAATCAATCCTTCACTCTCTACAGGCTCCAAACTTTCATTGACGAGTCTAACCTCACATTTTGCAGAGGATGTAAGTGAAGTGATATTGGTGATTCTCTTTCTGCATAGACAGGTGAGATAGCATAACAGTTAAAGTCCTGGGATCTCCAACTGTACTGCCTGGCTTCAAATCCTGACGCTGCCACATATTAGCCATATAATCTTATTTATGTGATCACTTAGTTCCTTGGGGGTTAGTTTTACCATCTGTAAAATGAAGGAAATAATAGTATCTGCTTCCCTGGGCTGCTGAGACAATAAATGAGATCGAGATCACGCGTGTCAACAATTTGAGATATGGCCCGGCTTATAGAAAGCTCACACTGTCTGCTGACTTTCATGGCTTGAGCCAAGCTATGCTTTTCTGTTCTTCCCATTTGGTGATTACTGCTTTCAACCTAATGTGGGGAAAGGGTGTCGGCTTTATAGTCAGATGGATCACTACAAGAATCCCAATTCCAACCCTTTAATTTATTAAACCTAAAATAGCACTAAACTCCCAGTATATGATCTAAATATATGTATTCACATATATATGTATAAATTTATGAGTAAAGGCCTTGTTTTATTTGTTTTCATATACCCAGAAACCAATAACTGAGAAAGAGCAGACAGAGCTCATGGGGCTAACATTCTCGCGGGAGAGACAAACAGTAACACAGAGATAAGGTGGCTTCAGATACTAAACAGAGAAACGTAATGTGGAAGTGATTTGCAGAGTCACGGAGGCTGTCTTAGACTGGATAGTCAGGAAACTCCTCTTTGAGAAATGGACATTAGAACCAAAACTTCATTGGCAAGAAGGAAGAAAAACATCCCAGGCAAAGGAAAGAGCTAGTGCAAAAACTCTGGGGCAGGACAAGCTCAAACAACAAGAGAACAGCCAAGCGGCCAGTGTGGCCCAGCACCATGAGTGAGCCTGTCCTGACAAGCAGCAGGTGCCAGATCAGATGGGACCTTGTAGGTCAAAGGCCTTTGAGCCCAGACAGATTATTTTAAAATCCAGTCTAGGGCACAGTGTGGTGGCTCATGCCTATAATTCTAGCACTTTGGGAGGCCAAGGAAGGAGGATCACTTGAGCCCAAGAGGTCAAGATCAGCCTTGGCAACATGACGAAAACCCATCTCTACTAAAAATAAAAAATTAGTTGAGTGTGGTGACACACACCTGTAGTCCCAGCTACTTGGAAGGCTGAGGTGGGAGGATTACTTGAGCCCAGGAAGTTAAGGCTGCAGGAAACTGAGCCCGAGCCACTGCACTCCGGCCTGGGTAATAGAGTGAGACCCTGTCTCAAAAAATAATAATAATAATAAATAAAAATAAAGTCCAGGCTTTATTCCTTAAGTGCTGTGTGACCTCAAGCAGCAAATTCACTCATGATCTTGCAACCTAGTTTAACTATTTTCTTCCAGTCTTTTTTTCTCTAACTGAATACACAGTTATATGGATATGCATTTATATTTGTAATATGATATATACATTTATAGCATATGGGAAGATATACTTCTCAATATACTAACTATGTATTGGGATGCTACTTGGGAAGATATACTCAACCTCTCTGCTGTTCATTGTCTTCTTTATAAAAAGCTGGTGGGATGTGGCAGCATCCAGAGGCCTTGCAGCTGTGCAGCCAGCAGGGCTTCTTCATGCAGCCCACGCAGCAGTGCAGGTCGTGCACTTTACAGATCCGCTGGTACCACTGACAGCAATACAGGAGGAATGATGTCCCTGGAGTGTGTGACTAAGAGGCCTGGTTGTCTGCTCCCAATACTTTCCAGCTCTGCTTCTGTGAGACCCAACTCCTCACTCTCTCTACAGCCCCAGAGGAGAAAGCTTGGGTTGATATCACTCTCTGAATAGTTTCTGAATCTGAGATTGATCAGGACCAGCATCTCACTTAGAGACACCAGGAAGCGTCGTGAGGGAGAAGTCCATGACTCACAGTTTGGGATATGGTTCCAGGACATTCCAGGACCTTTGGGACAGGCTGACAAGATCATGAATGTCAGCTAGGAAGAAAGTGAGTTAAAGGCTAGAGGCTAATTGGCTTGGGATAAATTCTGACTGCAGAAGTCTCCCCTGCAGATGCCATTGCCCCTTGGTGGAGATAAGCCTGGGAAACAGGAAATGCCTCTCAGACTGGAGTCATGGCCACATTGTGAGATTGTATTAGCACCATTTGCTGAGTACCAATTGTGTGCTCTGTGCTATTCTAGGTACTCACGAAAGCACCACTGGATCAACAGAGCCACTGTCCTTGTTTCCATAAAGATATGTCAGTCAGGAATATGCTCCCAGGCTGATATCAGAAAACTGACTGAAATTAAACAAATAGAGGTTTAATGTTTGCACATGGGGAGAGGTCTAGAGGCAGGGAACTGCTAGTGTTGGTTTGGCTGTTCGACCATGACATCATAGATCCAAGCGCCTTCTAGTTGTTTTTTCTGCCATCCTTACATATTGGCACATGCTTGTTACCTCATGGTTGCAAAATGGCTGCTGCCAGCCCAGCAATTACATCCATTACCATGGCATTTCCAGCTGCAAAGGAAGTTGGAAGAATTTCATCCTTAGGTCAGGGAATTCAAGCAGAAGCCATTGCACTGACAAAATGCAGGTCTATAATGAGAAAAGCATAACCTTGTGTTAGATTTTCTCTTTCTCTGTCTCATCCTCTCTGTTCTTTCACCCTTGCTTTCTTGTGCTACCTCGAAGATCTATACCTAAGACCTTCTCTCAGGCACTATGACTAGGGAACCTAAATTTTCATGGGAACCAAAGGGCATGGAACTGAGGGATGGAGGAATGTATCTATAGAATTTTAGAGGGAGGAAAAGGGGAAAGGAAGAAACAAATGTTTGGAGAACCTATGCTATGTCAAGAACAATTACACATGTGAGTTCACTTAATTCTCAAACAGCCTATAGACTAAATGTGATGTTCCCAGTTTACATGGGAGGAAACTGAGACCCAAAGAGCTTGAACATCTCATTAAGGTTATTCAGAGAGCTAATGACTGAGACAGACTCTGTCTGACTCTACACCCGAGTTATTTCCTCCACAAAACATTTCCACCTGGTCATTCCTCTCACACTTCCAATTAACACTCACTCCATTCTGCATTGTAATGATGATGGTTTTCATCCCCATAAAAATTGTGAGGTTGTAGAAGGCAAGAGTGGACATTTATTTATTTCTCTCCCCTCCACAGTCTGAGTGCAGTGCCAATATTTGTATAGTTTAGAGTAAACATCACTAAATAGCTATGATCTTTGACTTCTCCCACTTATAAATGAAGATGGGTTATTTATCAAACATTGATACAACTTACTTGATTTTTGCTGACTTTTTAAAAAGTGCCTTTTAAAGACTCATGGAATGCTTCCCTTTGTTTTCTGTTCTGGTTCTTTGTTAAAACCCAAAGTAGGGTCAGTGAGGTGAGTCTGAGAGCAAGTGTGCCCTTGTGGTGCTAGTGCCCGAGAGGTCTGACGGCACTTTCCCCTGCAGACATTCCACTGCCTGGCTGGCAGGTGTATTAGTCTGCTTTCACGCTGCTCATAAAGACATACCTGAGACTGGGTAATTTGTAAAGGGAAGAGGTTTAATGGACTCATAGTTCCACATGGTTAGGGAGGCCTCACAATCATGGCAGAAGATGGAGGAAGAGCAAAGTCACATCTTATATGGTGGCAGGGAAGAGAGCTTGTGCAAGGGAACTCCGCTTTATAAAACCATCAGATCTCATGAGACTTATTCACTATCACGAGAACAGCATGGGAAAGACCTGTTCCCATAATTCAACTACCTCCCACTGGGCTCCTTCTATGACACATGGGAATTGTAGGAGCTACAATTCAAGGTGAGATTTGGGTGGGGATGCAGCCAAACCATATCACTAAGAAACTGCACAGTGTTGAAGGGAAAGAAAACAATTGAAACAGGAAAAAGAGAGGGTAAAATAAATAGGGTGGGGGGTAGTTTAGGTTATGGCTGCCCACCTCTTCCTTTCCCATAAAACTCCAAGATTGTCAAAATTAAGGTTGCAATAAACTTTGGTTTCATGCAAAATGGCCTGGGGACAGAATAAATCTCTCTTTCCTGCCCCCACGCCCATCACTCCTCCTCAGTGAGAATCCCTGAATGCCCCAACAAAAAGAGACTTATATTTGATATCAAGCACAATGGTTAACAGTTACAATTCTGGGATCAGGTATGATTCAGGTCAGGAGACAGAAGCCTGGGTTTCAGGGCCAGCTCTGCTCTGATTAGCCTTGTGACCTCGAATGAGACCCTTGGACTCACTGACAGTCAGTTGTTCCATGTAAAAGGGGCTCAACTGAGGCAGTGAACACGTCCTTCTTACTCTATTTCATTGATTCTCTGACAGGCTTTTACTGTTTTGAACACTTTAACATCTCCAAAAATAGGATGAGTCGTACAATCCCCAGAGTCTCAGAATAACTAAAATTCAGTATTAAAGAAATAATTCATGGCCGGGCGCGGTGGCTCAAGCCTGTAATCCCAGCACTTTGGGAGGCCGAGACGGGCGGATCACGAGGTCAGGAGATCGAGACCATCCTGGCTAACCCGGTGAAACCCCGTCTCTACTAAAAAATACAAAAAACTAGCCGGGCGAGGTGGTGGGTGCCTGTAGTCCCAGCTACTCGGGAGGCTGAGGCAGGAGAACGGCGTAAACCCGGGACGCCGAGCTTGCAGTGAGCGAGATCCGGCCACTGCACTCCAGCCTGGGTGACACAGCAAGACTCCATCTCAAAAAATAAAATAAAATAAAATAAAAATAAGAAACAATTCATGCCCAGGACACGTGGGTGATGCACAGTCCCTGGCTCTAGAGCTTATGAGCTGGCTGATAACTGACGTAGAAATCCCAGAAGGTGTTTTGTATCACACCTGATAAAATCTCTGTAAAAGTCTACTGGGAAAAGAAAAAATGTAAAACAGAATAAAGATTTGGCAAAGGCTTGTGCTGTGAGAATACAGGCTATGGGGTGACTCTTGAAGTCAGAGATCTGGGTTGTAGACAGGGCCAGGACTGGGGTGAGGCTTAAGTGATGCAGCCACAGTTTAAACCCCAGTCTCTCATGACCAAGGTAAAAAGTTAAGGAGGCACTGGTTCTCAGAGTTGCACAAGTGCATGGGCAGCACCTGCAGCGAGGGAGCCTCCTTTCCTTCAGCCCCCTAAGCTCCTCTCTTGCCTCAGTCTTGTCCCAGCCTCAGATGTACCTTGACCCTTTTAGGACCCACCAACTATGGGTCTTGGGCAGCTTGGCTCCTCCTTGGCTGCAGGTACCTGACCTATAAAATGAGGAGGTGTTTTGATGATGCTTTTACGTTGTCTGTCTTTGCCACTAGACAGAAAAACTCCTGGGAACACTGACTACTGCTGGTTCACCTGAGATGTCTGCCATACTCACAGTGAGTGACACTTAATTGATGCTAATGACCCTATTTGTTGAGTGGTTGTGATGGCGACTGGTATCAGCTTAGTTACCTACAGCATAGCCAACAGTGGCTCCGAGCTGGCTTTGGAGTTAAAGACACCTAAGTTCACATCTCAGCTTCCTAACTTACCAGCTGAAAAACTTTAAGTTACTGAACCTCTCCATATGCTTCAATTTCCTCATCTCTAAAGTGGGAACAATACAAGTCCCTACTGCAAAGCATTGTTGTAAGGATTCTGTAAAGTCATGGAAGGAAAGTTCTTAGAAAGGCACCTCCTGTGGAGTCAATGCACAATCAAGGTTAGTTGTGGCTTTAATTATTAGCATTACTGTCACCTCTCTCAGCCTCATTGTCCTACACCATGAAGAACACAGAACAGTTTGGATAATGCAGTCTGAGCAGTGCTATATCCTCAGTTCCAAAGTATTTTTCAAGAAAAGTTTTTTTTTCTATCTGGGATTCTGGACCAGTTTTCAAAAAGCCTCCCCTTAAAGTCTCCTTAATTCCTTGCTAAACATTCTCCTCTAATCCTGAAGAAACAAAAGCCTTGGCGAGACATCTTCCAAGAGCCACAGGGACCAGACCCACTTCAGCCCACTTCTCTGTACTAGAAAGCACTATCACATTCAAAGGGTAACCCAGTATATCCTGAT
Organism: Rhinopithecus bieti; assembly: GCF_001698545.2. Classification (NCBI taxonomy): domain Eukaryota; kingdom Metazoa; phylum Chordata; class Mammalia; order Primates; family Cercopithecidae; genus Rhinopithecus; species Rhinopithecus bieti. The sequence continues at coordinate 4,515,326 of NW_016806198.1, forward strand.
ATCCTGTGTGACTCCGGATTGAGGTGATGACATTCAAAAAAACAGTCAAAAAACTGATAGCAACTCGGTATTATTAGTTTGCTCTTTCATCTCTTAAATAGCATTAAAGTGGATCCAATTGACAAGGGAGACTAATGTTCTTAAATTCCACTTTAATCACTGTTGAGGTTCAAGAGTGACAACTCATCACTCCTGGACCCCTCCTCCAAGTTTAGGACCAATTAAGAAATACGCACAATGGCCAGAAAGGTGGAGACTAGATCAACAATAACTGTGCTGAAACAAGACCAGAAGACATAGCTGGGATCTGTAGCCATAATCAGGTGATCTAAGATCTTCTGTCTTTCCAAGGACTTAGGAAAGCCTGCAAAGCAGATATGTATACTCACTTGCAGTGGGGAGAGAGAATCCCTGCTTTATGTGTAAGAGGCAATAAGAAGACAGAGGGAAAGAGAGAGAGAAAGAGGAACAGAGAGGGCCCAATGCAGTAAATGTCACCCAGATCGACAGCCTGGACTGAAGTATAAACAGATGTCAGCTTTTAGCCACTCTCCCAATCAAATGTATTTTTCTACCATCTCTTTTTGGCAGCCAGGAAGGAAGGGGGACTGGGGAAAAGAGGAGCAGGGCAAAGAGGGGCTGGAAATGTTCCTTTAGGTGAAGTCCCTCTGTGATGTCATGAGGACAGGGTATGGGGCATGTATAGCAATGCGTTCCCATTTTATCACACGCAGCCCTGCTTGACGCCTGTCATTCCTGGCAGCCCCTCCAGTTCACCCCTCTGTCACACACTCACTCCTTCCCATTTTAGCTGATGTTTTGTATTCATCAGCTTCCCCATTCCTGTCCCTCTACAGCTGTCCTTCAGTAGCCAAAAACCTCAAAAACCAGTGAACTTGCCTCCACTCCACAAAGAGCAGTATTTCAGTTCAGCAATCCTGTCCCACGGAATCTTCTATGATGATGGGAATGCTCTGTATCTGCATGCTCCAGTGCATCAGGCAGCAGCCACACGTGGCTATCAAACCCTTGAAATTCAGCTAGTGCGACTGAGGAACTGAATTTTCTATTTTATAATCATAATTAATTTAAACTTAAATGGCCACATATGCTGAGTGGCTAGTATATTGCACAGTCCACTCCTACAGAGTCAAGCACTTTGAGGAGATAAACATAAACTTTTTGGTCCATTTTCCTTCCAGGCTCTTAAAATCCTTCACAGTCCTGATTCTGCCATCAAGGAGCCCTGGTGTGGTGAAAAGAAGGATGGGCCATGAGCCAAAGGGCATAGATTGGAGTTGTGGTCCTCACTCATTGTCTATACGACTTTAAACAAATGACTTGATTTTGGTTTCTTTATCTGTAATAATAGAATGTAATTTTTTAATATTAAATAAGACGATGCCAATGAAATTGTCTTGCACCATTGAAAGTTTTTATTTCATTTTCCTAGCCTCTTTTGGGGATTATGTAGCAAATCAGCCCTTGTTTTCAGCTTTCAGCAGTAGCATCTTTAGATGTGCCCAGTCTACCTTCTGCATCATTATCCAGGAAACATAGATCATTGCTGAATAGGATAGGACTGAGAACCAAGCCACCTTTCTCTTTGGTATGAATTTCCCTGCATTTTGAGATAAATTGTTCTACAATGCCATTGCTAAGTGTGCTCTTATTCATCCCATATTTTATAATCATATCTGCAAAAGTATCAAGAGGAATTTTGTCAAAACTCTAGATGATACTGAAATATGCTTTATAGCCTTAACCATTAGAGTGCTTTAAAGGCTTCTGTGTTTGTTTTCAATTGCTTTATAACAAATTATCTATCTAATACTTAGATGTGTAAGGCAACACTTATTATCTCATCGTTTCTGTGGGTCAGGAACCCAGGTGTAGCTGAGCCAAGTGGTTCTGGTATCTCTTAAGGCTGTCCTCAATTGATCACCTGGGGCTACTGTCAATTGTCAGCTCAAGGCTTGACTGGGAATGACCTGCTTCCAGGCCGTGAACAGACCTCAGTTCCTCATCACAGGGGCCTCTTTATGAGCTGCTTAAATATCCTCACACATTACTATCTGGCTTCCCTGTCTCCTGGGCTATCTCATGATATAGCAGCTGACTGAGTGACTCAAGAGAGAAGGCGAGATTGCACCCAGGGTGCAATCATTTTATAACCTAGTCCCATAGCCATAGCCTAGTCACATAGCCATGTGACTTAGCCACAGTCATTTTATGACCTAGACTCATAACCATATGACTTAGCCACAGTCATTTTACAACCTAGTCTCATACTTAACATATTGTCACTCCTCCCATATTCAAGTCTCTAGAAACTAAGTTCAGCCCACACTGAAGGGGAGGGATATTATACTCTACCTCTTAAGGGAAGAAGTATCAATGCATTTTGGATACACCTTGAAAATCAACACAATACCTCAAATTCAAATGGCCAAAACTTAGCTAATGATCTTGTGCAAACTTAGTGTTTCCTATTTTGGCCGATGACACTTTTGTCCACCCATCTTGCATTGGAACCTCCAAGCCATGGGTAATATCTCTTTCTTTTACACCAACTCCATACATCCAATCCACTGCTGTGCCCCACATATCTTAACTCTTAGTTGGCTTTCAACAGTTTTTACTTATTTCCAACTCTACCAAGATTATTGTGGTCTAAGCAACACTCCTGTATCACTTAGAATCATGGTATAGCCTCATGGCCGGTCTATCCATATTACTGTACTTCACTTTAATCGACTCTCCATGATGCAGCCAGAGAGGACTTTTAGAAATACAAATACAAATAATATCATGTCACTGCTATCACCTCTTTCTTAGTATATTCAAACAGATCTTAGATTGATGACCTACATTTGGGAGTCCTGTATGTTCACTAACTTCCAACCTCACCTGCACCATCCAACACCTGACCACTCTTTAATGTCTTTGGCTGAGCCTTTGCCCTTTGGGTTTCCTCTGCCTGAAACACTCTATGTCTCCTTGCTGTCCCCTTGCCTTGTTAATGTCTTACCTTTCAATTCTCAGCTCAGCCTCTGTTGCTTTAAAACAGAGTTGCTCGACCTTAGCACTATCCACATTTTGAGACAGATAATTCTTTGTCACAGGAGGCTGTGCTGTGTATTGTAGGATATTTAGTAGAATCCCTAGTCTCTGCTCCCCAGATGCCAGTGGCATCACCTCTCTCCAAATATGACAACCAAAAATATCTCCACACACGGCCAAGTATCCTCTGGGAGAGCAAAATCATCCCGGCTGAGAACCATTGCCTTAGAGAGACCCACCTAACTGTCTAACACCGTGGTAAATGACCCTCTGACATCTCTCCTCCTAAGCACCAGACACAGCTGTGATTGTATGTGTATCTTGAATATCATCTCTATTCCTTACCAGAGCAAGGCCCCAGAGGGCAGTGGACATCTCTGTTTAGCCATCATCATGTCCCCGGGGTCCAGCACAATTACTGGTACACAGATAGTCTGTCAGATGAGAATATATTTATGTTATTCTGCTCATCTGCATCCACACCAGTGAAAGCAAGAAAGGAAGGAGGGAAGGAAGAAAGGAGGAAAGGGAGAAAAGGAGGAAATGGAGGGAGGAAGGGAGGGAGGAAGAAAGGAAGGAAGGAAAGAGAAAAGGGAGGAGGAAAGGAGAAAAGGGAGAGAGGGAGGGGGGAATGAGGAAGGAAGAGAGGGAGGAAAAGAGAAAAGGGAGGAAGGAAGGAAAAGAAGGAAGGAAGGAAGAGAGGGAGGGAGGGAGGGAGGGAAAGGGAAGAAAGGAAGGAAGGAGGGAGAGAAGGGAGAGAGGATGGAAGGAAGGGGAAGAGGGAAGAAAGGAAGGAAGGAGGGAGGGAAGGGAGACAGGATGGAAGGAAGGAAGGAAGGAAGCGAGGGAGGGAGGGAAAGGGAAGAAAGGAAGGAAGGAGGGAGGGAAGGGAGAGAGGATGGAAAGAAGGGGAAGAGGGAAGAAAGGAAGGAAGGAGGGAGGGAAGGGAAACAGGATGGAAGGAAGGAAGGAAGGAAGGAAGGAAGGAAGGAAGGAGGGAAGAAGGGAGGGAGGGAGAAAGGAGAGGGAGTAAGGGAGGAGAGGGAGGGAGGGAGAAAGGAGACAGAGGAAGGGAGGAGGGAGGGAGGGAAGAAGGAAGGGAGGAAGGAAGGAAGGAGGGAAGGAAGGAAGGAAGGAAGGAAGGAAGGAAAAGAAAGTAAGTCAGCCTCACTGGCTCACCCCAGATCTCAAGCACTGTTTCCCAGACTCAGTCTCATTTTCCCCATGTTGCTTCTGCCTTCCATTTTGGTTCAATTCTCAGGTTTTCACCTTATGGTAGCAAGATGGCTGCTCACAACTCCAAGTCTACTCCCAATCGTTCTAACACACTCCACAGTGGTGGATCCTATTTTCTCTGATTGGCCTGAGTCAGGCCATGTGCCCGTAGTCAAAGCATCATTTACAACCAGAAGGATATGATGCTCTGATGGGCCAGGCTCAGGTCACAAGCTCAGCCTCCAAAGCCAGGGGTGTTATTCACCCCATCCACAAAACATGTTCTGAGAGTAGGGGGAGAAGGTTTCAGTAGTGAACCACCAGTGAACTATTGCCAGAAAAAGAGGAAATGGAAGCAGGAAAGGCAAAAACTAGAATGCATGACCATGGCTGGCATGTGGCAGGAGTTCAGTGATACTGCAATTGAGTTCACATGGCTGCTTATAAGCCATCTCTTAATTGGAGTTCACAATCAGGCTAGGGAAGGATGCCAAATGGGCAGTAACCCTAACAGCAAGTGTGTGTCGCCAGCATGAAGCAATGATGAAGGAATGAAGGAATGAATGAATGAACACACTGTGGCAGCTTCTCCAAGCTTGGTACAATGGAAAGAGCATGATGATAAGAATACGAAGCTGTCCTCTTGCCCAGGCCCTGGTGCATCCACAATTACAATGGCCCTCACTTCTGGTCTCACCAAGTTGATAGGGGATGACAGGAAAGAAAATAGCTTTCAGTGCAAAGCATGCCAAGGAAAAAATAAACGCACTAAAGGCTCACGGAATGTAACTCAAAGATGCCCGGGACTCCATTTTCAGGGAGAGAACTGAGGTTGTAAGGATGAGTAAGGATGCAATTCACATAGCGTTTGCTGAGCACATACTAAGTATCAGGCCATCTACCCAATCCTGGGGAAATACAGATGGCACAAAGCCTGAGGAAATGCGAAGCCAGGCATACGGGGGTCCCGGTTCTTCAGAGATTTGTCTGGGACCCAAGGCAAAGTTGTCAGAAAAGACAACTTCACCCAGTCCAACCTACAGGGAAAAATGGGGTGAGGCTCTTTCTGTGAAAGACCAGCTGGCCGGTCTTCTGAGCATATGGATTCCTATAGGACCAGCGGGGAGAGGATTACACAGTGCCTCTGTCCCCTCAACACAAAATAATCTCTTCTATTGTTGGCTAGTCTCACTATCTGCTTCATTCTTTTAAAATTTCAAGTGTTTTCTCTTGAGGGAAACTTCTGAATCACTTTGCCTGCACTCTACCTAATTCTTACTACAATGCTATGAACTTCAAATTATTGCCCTTGTTCACTCCAAATGGAAAACCAAAGCTCAAAGAGGTGACTGACTCCCCAGCTCATGCAACTGACAGAATCAAGATTTCATTTCAGGTGTGTCTGGATCCTATGCTCACTTGCTTTCTTCTCACCATGGCCTCCTAGGGATCTAGAAGGAAGCCCGCCACCAGCAGCCATCAGCCCACTCACCCCCCACCTCAGTCTCACCTTGCCATTCCAACAGGCTCCAGTTTCAAATCTCAGTTCCGCCATTCACATGATGCTGGACAAGTCAGTTAGCCTCTCTGAGATTCAATTTTCTCATATGCCTAATGGAAAAAGAGCATCTACCTTATAAATTACATATTTACTCTTCCTTCCTGTTGCCTCAATAGAAGTATATTTCCCCCATCCCACAGATACTGGCCTTAGACTTGTGACTTGCATTGGCCAATGAGAGGAGACATACACCAATCAAAAGAGAGGGATTAAATGTGCATGACTGGTTTAGCTTGGCCTCTTATGCTCCTGCCATGAGCAATTAGATCATGCCTGAGTAACCACTATTCATTCAGCCTGAGTTCTGGAGTGAGAAACAGGGGGAATGGTCCTGGACTCCATCCACAGCCCCGAGAAGAGCACCATGGCCCACCCGTAGGGCTGTGAGTCAGAAAGAAATGTCTATTGTTATAAACTAGTGGTTTTCAAGGTGTGGTCCATCAGCATCAACATCACTTAGAAATTTGTGAGAAATGCACATTCTCAGTCCATATCCAAACCTACTTAATCAGAAACTCTAGGGGTTGGGCCCAGCGATCTGTGTTTTAAAAAGGCCTCTAGGTAATTCTGATGCAGGCTCAGGCTTGGAATCCACTGTTGTAGATCATTGACAATTGAGGATTATTTGTTGGTGTGTGAAAGCTGACTAATACATCTAGCCTTTGAGGTTGCTGCGAGGACACAGTAAGATAAGATGTGAGAAGCTCCTGGAATGAGGTTCCTCCCAAAAGTCCTAAGCCTGGCATCCAAAATTCTTCTTAAGCTGATCCTCGAGACCTCTTCAGCCTCATCCACCAGCACTGCCCTATAAAGACCCATTCTCTTTGCATTCCAGAGCCAGAAAGAAGTTCAGAGGACGGACGTGGTGGCTCACGCCAGTAATCCCAGCACTTAGGGAAGCGGAGACAGGCAGATAACCTGAGGTTAGGAGTTCAAGACTAGCCTGGCCAACATAGTGAAACCCTGTCTCCACTAAAAATACAAAAAATTAGCCGGGCATGTTGGCAGGTGCTTGTAATTCCAGCTACTCGGGAGGTTGAGGCATGAGAATTGCTTGAACCTGGGAGGTGGACGTTGCAGTGAGCCGAGATCACACTACTGTACTCCAAACTAGAGAATAGAGAGAGACTCTGTCTCCCCCACCAAAAAAAGTTCAGAGATGAGTATATATAGTCTCCAATATCCAAAATGAGCCCTGGAAACGCCACAGAGATTAAGTTCTCATTTCCTAACTCCAGGCCCCTACACAGAACATGGGGCATCCTGGAGGTAAAGAATGAACACAGGTGTATTTACAGACAGCATCAGCCACTTCATGCTGTCCAAGGCAGAGATCCCTGTATTGCCGTTCCTAACATTAATCCCCAGCTTCTGAACCAGCTGTCCTAGAAGGGTTGCTGGGTCAAGGAGTATGTGCCGCCCAACATTTCAGCTCTTCCATCAACAAATATCTCAGGATACCAGGTGTGCGGATGCAGCCCTCTCTGCCTCAGTGCTTCCCCCCAGGGCTGCCCTCAGCTCAGATGCCCTGGAGACACTGAGGGATGGTCATTCCTTTCAGCTTTTACATAAGGACCTTGTGTGGCCACAGAGATACTCGGCCTCGGTGTTTATGAGAAAATTGGAGGTGCTTTAGCAGAAACAGAGTGTGCAATCTACCTCATCTTATAGTGAAGATGAAGTTGTCACCCTCTTTGTAAGACAGCTGGTGGGAAATTAATGAGATCCTGTGTGTAAAGGGCTGAACAAGGAGCCTGATGCACAGCACATGCCAACCAGGGCTGCCTGTCATTCTCATCGTTTCTCACATGGTTCTGGAGGTTTCAATGCGATCACTCACAAAAGAGGGTGAACTTTACCTGGCACAATGCTGGCGTTCAACACATGGTAGATATTATTACTATTAGTTTTGTTGGTTGGCAATATTACATGTCTGATGGAAGTAGCCATGCCATCCTGTGTCAATGTCTAAGTTAAAAGTTGCTGATGGCCAGGCGTGGTGGCTCACGCCTGTAATCCCAACACTTTCGGAGGCTGAGACAGGCACATGACAATGTCAGGAGTTCAACACCAGCCTGGCCAACATAGTGAAACCCTGTCTCTACCAAAAGTACAGAAAAATTGGCGGGACGTGGTGGCAGGCACCTGTAATCTTAGCTATTTGGGGGGCTGAGGAGAATCACTTGAACCTGGGAGGTGGAGGTTGCAGTGAGCCGAGATCATATCACTGCACTGCACACTACAGCCCAGGTGACAGATAGTCGAGACTCCATTTCAAAAAAAAAAAAAAAAAGTTGCGATGTCTCTATGGAATAATTGTTATCTAAGATGATGGCTAACCCTCAGCACATGTGTGCCAGTGCTCCCTTTCTATGGCTAGGGATGGACAACAATCTCAAACTGGCATAAGCACAAAAGAAAATGTACCAATATAGGTGAAAAGTGTAGGCTTGGACTCACTCAGGCCCCATGGATTGGTCACTAGAATCTGATGACTCTTGTTCTTTCCCTAAACTCTGCTTCCTTCCACTGGCATCACCCCGATGCTGGCTCACTTTCTGCACATCATTACTCCTGGCAACTCCTACACTGGCAGGGACCTCATGGGAGAAAGCAGTCCTTGCAGAAAGAATAGGTGCCCCTTTCGCAGCAGGTCCAGCAGGGGTCCTAGGGAGAAATCCTGTTGGCCTGCCTGGGGCTATGAAAAATAGGACATGCAACATGACCAGAGCCCATGCCAACTCATCCTAGACCTCACCTAAACTATATGAACTGAGAGTGATAAGTGTCCTCAGAGAAATTGGCGATGCATTTTACTGAAGAGAGGAGGCATCCTACTCTGCAGAACATGCATTCTGCTCTGGCTGCAGCATTTCCAGTGGGACGTCGACAGGCTGTGCAACGTTTGGCAAAGGGGCTGCATGAAGGAGCTGGAAGCCGCTCCTTGGTGAGGGAGAACTGAAGGCACTTAGGATGCTGGAACTGGGTCTAGGAGATCAAGTGCTGTTTCTTCTGTCATCTGGGATTCTGTTGTCTCTAGTGTTCACTTAATGTTCTTCATCCCTAATTGTTTCCCATAAGGGCACTTAGCCTAATAGAAGGATATTTTATTTATTTATAGTTTTCTAGAAATGAGGTCTTGCTCTGTCACCCAGGCTGGAGTGCAGTGGCACAATCAGAGATCACTGCAGCCTCAAACTACTGGGTTCAAATGATCTTTCTGACTCAGGCTGTGGAGTAGCTAGGGCTACAGGTGTACACTACCACACCTGGCTAAATTTTATTTTTTGGAGAGATGAGGTCTTGCTATATCACCCAGGCTTGTCTCAAATTCCTGAGTTCAAACAATCCTCTCACTTCAGCTTGCCAAAGAGCTGGGATTGCAGATGTGAGCTACTATGCCCAGCCTAGAAGGATATTTTAAATAATAACTATTAGGATGATGGTAACAAGAATAAAATAAATAAAAAACGAAACTGTATTAGTTATCTATTGCTGTGTAACAACATTACTGCAAACTTAGTAGCTTAAAATAACACACATTTATTATCTCACAGTTTTGCAGGGTCAGGAGGTCAAGCACAGCTGCAAGGCTGCAATCAAAGTATTGTTCAGGGTTGAGTTTCCATGTGGAGACTCAACCCAGGAAGAGTCACTTCAAGGCTCGCTTGGATGTCAGCAGCATTCAGTTCCCCGCAGCTATAGGACTGAGAGTCTCCATCCCTATGGCAGCTATCAGCTGGGGTCCACCCTCAGCTCCTGAAAGTTGTCTTCAGTTCCTTGCCATGTGGACCTCCAATATAACCGCTTGCTTCATCAAGCCTGCAAGAGAGAGAAAGACTCCAACAAGATAAGCTTGACAGTCACATGCAGTGTACGTTCTTCACCATATTCTCTTTGTTAGAAGCAAGTCATAGGTCCTCCCTACACTGAACACCAGGAGGCAGTTATTAGGGGAAGCCACCTTAGAATCTGTCCACCACTTGAACAGATCACTGTGTCAGACTAATGACATAAATAGTTATGGTGGAATTAAATTTTCAGCTCAGTTTTTAGACCAGGTCTGTATGAAATATGATAAAACTTCCAGTGTTCTTATCTATCACTTATGAACTTTTTGACCTTGAGTCAGTTGTTCAGTATCTCTGAGATTGAGTTTCTTCACCAGTAAACTGAAGGAAAATAAAAGCAACTTCTTTGGCCAGGCGTGGTGGCTCATGCCTGTAATCCCAGCATTTTGGGAGGCTGAGGTGGGTGGATCACCTGAGGTCAGAAATTCGAGACCAGCCTGGCCAACATGGTGAAACCCCATCTCTACCAAAACTTAGTTGGGCACGGTGGTGGGCACCTGTAGTCCCAGCTACTCAGGAGGCTGAGGCAGGAGAATCGCTTGAACTGGGGAGGCAGAGGTTGCAGTGAGCCGAGACTGCACTCCAGCCTGGGTGACAAGAGCTAAACTCTGTATTAAAAAATAATAATAACAGTAAAAATAAAAAAGCACCTTCTTCATAGTGTTGTTAGAATTAAATGTGTAAATGTGTAAAGTGTTTTAAGTAGTCCCAGCATGTATTTAATGCTGAATAAATGTCAACATTTACACACACACTAAACACATGTAGGTTCTGAACAATGTGCTGGCTTTTTCCTTTATCGGAACCCTCCAAATACAATATGAAAGCCCCACTTTACAGATGAGAAAAACAGAGACTTGACACAGCTATGGGACCTAGTTGAGCTCTCAGAGTTTCTGAGTGGCTGAAGTAGGTTAGAGACTCAAATCTTCTATGAGTCCCCAAACTAGAAGGTATCAGACTATCTAACCCTAAGAATTCCACTTGCTCCCCACAGCCTGATTTCCCGAGGGCTTCTAAGGGAGTAATGGACTGACCAGGAGGACACAGCTCTAAGCCCAGAGCTGCCACTGGCTTGTCCATCTTCTGACCTTACAGAAAAGGAGAGTAAGTCTCAGGGAAGAGAGGAGCTGGCCCGGGCTCAAGGTTGTTTGAAGTCAAGGAGTGCATAAGAAACCAGGTCTGCTGCCTGCCGTCTCACCAGGTCCTCTCAGTCCATGGAGTTCCATAGAATGTTTTACCCTGAGTTTGATTTGGGGAAACTGGGCCACTTTAAATTATACAGCTGACTCTACTCACTGTGTCTTTGTTTAAAACAACCGTGAAGACAACTGGAAATACCCAGCTAATGACATCTCAGGCTGGCACAATTCTATCCATCCATCAAATGGATACATGCCATTTTAAACATGGACTGCATTACTAAGCAGTGGAATGCTAATAAAATGTGGGCAATAAATTGCATTTTAAAAGCATCCTGGGAGACTGAAATTGCTCTTTTAAGAAACCCTACGAGGAATACTTTGATAATAAGGAGGAAAAAAAAGCCTTGAACAATGGAATAACAATCATTCATTTGAGTCTTGTAAATCCAGACTTTGGTGTACGAGGCTTCCTTTGAGCACACTGTTTTTTATGTGTGTAACATATGCCTGAACATTCATAGATTAATCAAAGAGGTAACTATGGCTAAAAAGCAACAGCCCTGCCCACTACCAGTCCTCTCATCTTGCTGCTACTGCCCCCTCAAAATCTACTTCCACCCCTAAAATATCTAAGTGACTGAGGTCAGAAATTTAGAGAAAGAACAGATTGGCTATTTGGACACTTGAGAAATGTGATTTTAAAGTAACCCATTCTGTCACCTCTCTGAGACTCAGTTTCTTCATCTGTAAAGTCGAAATAAATTTGCTCAACCTAAATTGGAAGACTATTTTGAGGATTAATTTAGGTGATAATGCAAAAGCATTTATCCAAAGAAAACTAGCTAAGTGAGTGGAAAGAATACAGGCTTTGGAGTGAGACCACTCTCTTTCTTCTCCTGCATTCTTATATACAGTCAGCCACCACGTCCTGCAGATTCCATCCTGTTGAGTTCTCTGTCTGCGTGTCCCCACTCCTCCATCCCTATGCCATGGGCCTCATGCAGGCTCCCTTCTCCTTGCACCTGTAAGGGTTAAAACAGGCTTCTCCTGAGTCTCCTTGCATTGAGGTTTATTCTCCCCAGGAGGTCCATTCTCCACATTGCAGCTAGGGTGACTTTTTTTTTTTTCAAAACATAACTCTTAATATCTCCCCATTGCTTACAGGAAAATAAAAACAACACAGCTTCTCTGTAAAGCATAACAGAACCTCCAGATTCTGCCCTGTCATGTCTCCATTTTCCTGTGTCATACTTCATACAATAGCCATACTAAGCTTTTAGAGTTTTTCATATCCAAGAGCCTATTTCTCACCTCCAGATATTTTCTTGTGCGCTTTATTTATTTATTTATTTTGAGAGGGAGTCTCGCTCTGTCACCCAGGCTGGAGTGCAATGGCATGATCTCGGCTCACTATAACCTCTGCCTCCCAGGTTCAAGCAATTCTCCTGTCTCAGCCTCCCAAGTAGCTGGGATTATAGGCACCTACCACCACACCCAGCTAATTTTTGTATTTTTAGTAGAGATGGGGTTTCAACTTATTGGCCAGGCTGATCTCAAACTCCCAACCTCGTGTGATCCACCCGCCTCAGCCTCCCAAATTGCTAGGATTACAGGCGTGAGCCACCACGCCCGGCCTTCTTGTGCTCTTTCTACTGCCCTTGGTGATGCCTTTATGTTTTAGTCAGGGTGAGCTAAGTTATGCTGCAGAGACAAACATCCCCTAAATTTTACTCTACATGCCCAAAGTTGCAACTGGAAGCAGGAGTTGTGGGGGGAATATCTGTTCATTGTAGTCTCTCTATGACTCAAACTGATAAAGCTTTCTTCTGTTGTCACAGCAAGAGGAAAAGACCACAGCAAACCATTTTCTATCTCTTAATCACTTCATTCAACTTTCCATTGACCAAAGCAAGTTTGGAGAGGCATGGGAATGCAATCATACCCTAGCTTAGAGATTAGGGAGAGAGAGCAATATTTGGATCAAGAGATCTAATGATTTTTACATTTTCATGATTTTTTTCATGTACTCTTTCTGCCTGGTAAATAAATCTATACTTTTTGGCACATCCCAAGTGCCTCCTCCAGGAAGACTTCTTTACATATGCTTCCCTCATGAACCACACCATATCTGCACTGGTTTAATCAGGCTCTTTCTCCTTTGCTACCTGGGACACTTCTTTAGGGCAGGCACCACATTTCACTCATGTCTGTATTTCTTGGGTCTAGCGTAGTGTCTGGAGAGAGGTAGAAACTAAGTACCTCACATCACAGGAATGAGTGTTTTGGTATGTGGCTCCACATATGGCTTGCCAAGTCCATGTACCCCAAAGTTTCCTGGAAGCTGGTGGGGATGGAAGGAGAGGTGAGAGCACTCCTGGGGTTCTAGAGTCTGCTGAGCTACCCCTCAGATGTCGGCAACTCCAAAGACAACTCAGATGTGAGGCTGTAGACACAAGGCAGTCAACTGCATTTTCCCTTCCTCACCAGCCTTTCCAATCTGAGTATCTTTTATTCATTTTAGTTTTTATTTAATTTTTCTTCTTTCGGCCTCATTACCCTGGCCAGACCTCTAACATATTAGAAGTTAAATAGAAGTAGTGAGAGCAAATATCCTTCTTCCATATCTCAAGGGAGAAGCTTTCAGTTTTTAAAACCATTAAGTAGGGCATTATCTGTGGGGCTTTCATAGACAAACTTGATCAAGTTGAGAAAGTGCTATTTCTAATTTGTTGACCTTTTTCATAATGAAAGTTTACAGATTTTGTCAAATGCTTTTCTGCATTTATTGAGATCATCATGTGGTTTTTGTTAATCAGTGTGTCTCTAGATATTGAAAAGTGTCCTCTGGGGGGGCAAAATCACCCCCAGTTGAGAGTCACTGCCTTCAAGGACTGAATTAAATAGCACATGCAGAGTGCCCATTTCAATGTCTGGGACTTAATGGACACATGATAAAAAGTGGGCTATTTTGATTCTTAGCCTCCCCTTGGATACTGGTCAGGGCCTGAAGGAAAGTATGAGTTTGGGAAAGGGTGGAGCTGCCCATATTCCTCGGAGGTCTCCTCCATGACTTCAGCTTCAGAAATTTCAGTGCTGGACAGGGCCCAATGAAGACAAGCAGATTGAACCACCTAATGTATATTCCATTAGGCTGAATTCTGCCAGCCCCTCCCCAAGGCCCATTCAGAAAAAAATCAGGCTGAACATTATGGCTTCTCTAGGATGCTGCTGGATCAAGAGTCCATGGCTCATGTCTGTCCTTGTCTTGGCTCAAAGGGCCGCTGGCCAGGTCTAGCTCATATGTTCAAACCTGAAGCTGTCAATGCCCTTCATTGGCATGGGATGAACCCCTGAGCATTGTAACAGGTGAGTTGAGAAGTGGAATTAATCAAAACCTTAGATGTCAGGTGCTTTAAATGCAGTATATCTAATCCTCATAACCGTCTTTCCAAGGGGACACTTACGCTCATTTTACTGATAAGGAAACTGAGGATCCAAGAGGTCAAGTGATGACATAGCAATAAATGACCATGTAGGTGATTAGAACTTACAGCCTGAATCCAAAGGTAGGAATATAACTTCCACTGAACTATGTTGAGTCACAAACACATACATATATCACACACCACATGCACACACTCACACCACATATACACACCCCCCACACCTGCTGCTTCATGGAGCGCTCTAACTACACATTTTCTTGAAAGGCAGATGGACAGGGAGTGCAGGCATCTAATCTTCAAAGAGTGGCATTTGCAGAATTTTGTGTCTACCTGCAGGTATTGCCACTGAATTCTCTGTATCTAACTCAAAAGAGGTGTATCTTGGGCCAACCTAGAAGAAATGAGAGATTCAATACATTTCTGAGCAGGAAAGGCAACAACAACAGTGAGAGGTGGGGCAGCAGGAGGAGTCTTCACACAAACGATGAAGAGAGACTATTCCCTTCTTTATTTAGTCTCCCACTGACAGTAATATTTCTTGAGTGTCCACTAAGCACTGAGGATGTGGAATAAGAGAAGACAGGGCCTCTGGCCTCAGGAAACCCTGGGGACAGGGCAGAAAACAGATGCTCACAAATAAGCAAGTGACCATCATTCAAGTGACAACATGTACAAGTCCTGTAGTAGCCAACCCAGAGGCAGGCTCCTCGTATCCATTTGTCCTAGTGCTGGTTGTTCCCCATCTCCCTGGTATGCCCTGCAGAGTCTGATCAACTTCTCCTAGTCATCAGCATTTAGCTCACATGACAACTCCCAAGGCACCTTGTTATTTATCCCAACTGGACAGACTAGGTAAGCCTTCGCTATGTCCACACTCAAAGAGCCCCAATGAGTGAATGACAGAAATGGTCACAGCTGTGGACAATGAGCACAGACTAGCCACCAGCTCCATGAGGGTATAGGGTACATCTGTTTGCTCAATGCTTTCAGGTAGAAGCCAGTAGATAGAAGCCATCGAAGCATGACAAACGGGGAATTGAGATGATCGTATCTGGAAAGATTGCTCTGGCCACAGAATGGAGAATGGATTACAAGAGTCCAGATCAAAGGCAGTACTGGAAGGCAGGAAGAGAGGCCTGCTGCAGGAAACCAGTGGCGGGGTGGCAAGGGTGTGCGTATGTGAGGAAAGGGGCATATTAGAGAGATTTGAGAGGTCAAGTTGAAAGAAGCTGCTGAGAACAGGAATGAGAGAAGAGGGAGTTTTAGGATGGGTAACCTGGCTTCTCCCTGAGACAAAAGATGGAGTGTGTTCTATGCCCACATGACTAAAGGTTCTCCATTTTCAGAGAGATGAAGGAAGAAAGGAGCAATTAAGTGTTCAGCTTTGCCTCTCTTGAGGAAATAAACAGAAATGGGCGCTTTCGACCGTGGATGATTGAATGAACGTAGAGGCGAATTACAAATGCTTTCAACGTCAGAGCAAAAAGAAATATGAAAGGGCTCATGATCCCAGGCTTCTCCACTCCAACCCCTCGCTTCTCATACCAAGCTGCTTGGCATTTATCTGTCCCGCTGGAGCCTGTTATGTGAGTGACTCACTCAGGAAGGACTCAGTTATTGCACAGGTCCTATGAATGTCCATGCCACGAAGAGGTAATAGCGCCCAAAGCATCCCAGGCTATATTCAGATCAACCTATTTCTATTAAGCACCTCCACTTGGACTCTGTGCTGAGCACTAAGCTCTGAGATGCAAGAAGACAATGGTGAATAAGATCTGCAGCATGAGCACTCACAGCTGTGGCTCAGGTAGAGGTTTTAAATAAAACCAACATGGCAAGAGGTTTTAAATAAAAGCCAATGCTCAGAATGCATTTAAAATGCTCCAGGATCTGTTCTAATACTTTCCCTGTGCTAGCTTGATAAATCCTCTCAAAACCTTCAGCTGTAGAATTTTCTTGTTCTTTGTCTTTTGCTAATAAGGGCAATGAAATTCTTGTCCAAGATTTTGTACATCTTAGCAATGGAGCTGGGGTAGAAACCAAGTAACCCAGTCCCAGAACTTGTTTATGTGACCATCACACTATCTCACTGACATGATAAGCTCACATTTTTGGACTGCTTCTTATGTGCTAGCCACACGTTTGCATGCAATTGACATCTGTTCCTCACAGTACCTCTAGGAGGAGAAATAGCGAACAGGACCGTGAGTCCTACCATACAATTTTATGGGATCAGCTTCCAATTCCAGCACTCACCAGCCATGTGACATGGCCAAGTTTTGTTTTGTTTTGTTTTGTTTTGTTTTTGGAGATGGAGTCTCGCACTGTCGCCCAGGCTGGAGTGCAGTGGCACAATCTCAGCTCATTGCAAGCTCCGCCTGCCGGGTTCATGCCATTCTCCCACCTCAGCCTCTCAAGTAGCTGGGACTACAGGCACCCGCCACCATGCCCAGCTAATGTTTTGTATTTTTTAGTAGAGACAGGGTTTCACTATGTTAGCCAGGATGGTCTCGATCTCCTGACCTTGTGGTCCACCCGCCTCAGCCCCCCAAAGTGCTGGGATTACAGATGTGAGCCACCCGCTTGGCCGACATGGCCAAGTTTTTAACTTCCCTGTACTTCAATTTCCTCATCTGTAATAGGAGATAATTATATGCTGACTTTGAAGGTTATTGAGAAGATTTAATGAGTTCACACATTTAAAATGATGAAAGTGTAGCTGTCACAAAAGAAACGCTTTTATTACAGAAGGGAACGTGAGACCTACTAAGGTTACTTGCACTGGCCACCATTTCACAACTGGTAGGTGATGGAGAATGACTCCTACCAGAGTGTTCAAGGTGACTACCATGGTGTTTACATGCTGCATCTTGCAGACCCAGAAGTTGATATAAGGGATGAGTGAAGAGTGAATACATGAATGCACTAAACAGAGGGTTTTGGTACCTATTGTACTGTACCTGGACAATTTCACATTTGTTATTTCCTTTGACAATAAATTACCTGGAGTTTAAGGACTACTATCCCTTTTAGAGAACAAAAAACAACTAAGACTCAGAGGAGAAAAAAAAATCAATCCACGCCACAACACCTCCCTCCCCCTCTCCCCATCATCGCCTCAGTAGACTGACCAGGATTCAATCCCAGGTTCTTGACATCAAGGTTAATGTTGTTTCTTCTTTATCACCAGAACAAGCCAAGAACTGGTGCAAATCTAAAACAGACGCTCCCCTCTGCAAAAACTCCTCTTAGAGAAGTGGAACCAGGGTGAATTGCAAGGTGATATCCTACCTCTGCTGATTTCCAATCAGAATGTGGGCCTTTGAGCACATTAATGAATTATCTGAACCTTGGGTTCTTTCTTGTAAAACATGCATAGCAAAACTCATCTTCTTGGCTTGTTGGGAGGATCAATGAGAAAATGCAGCACAACATGTAGCATCAGACCAGACACACAGGGGGCATTTAATAGACTGTAGTTAATTAATGTCACCATATATTAATAACTATAAGTGTATTAATTAATAATGATCTCAGCTTGGAAGCTGAGCAAAGTAATGAGGAAACTGGGGCCTGATGGAAACACAGGCAGGTCTGCCCTTCACAGCCCCCGAAATACTGTGAGAGCTCCAGGGGGTCAAAGTCAGTTTGGTCAAGGTGGTGTCTTTTTCCATGACTCTCCATGCAGCCTGTTGAGATAGTACCACTGAGATGAGGGTGTACTCAGTATCTGGATCACAGCTGTAAATCCAGAAGTGAAGGGGAATATCCTTAGAGAGGCAGAACCGCTATCACGAAACCCTTGCACTAAGGTTTCTCCACCTAGACTATCAAAATATACTGCCACAATCTGCTCATGACTATAGCAGACCTTTCATGTCAGTTAGAATGCTTGGGGCTGCAAGCAGAAGAACCTTCAACTAAAAATGGCGTAAACAGTCAGTGGTATAACCTCATAGGACAAGGAACTTGGGGAAAGAAGGCTCCTGTGTTAATTCGCCAGCTCACAATCTCATCTGAGCCCTGAGAGTTCACCTTTCCACTGTGCCATCTTCAGCAGGTGGGCCATGCTGCCCTCATGGTTTTGGGACGGCTTTCAGAGCCGTCCTTGCACAACCTGTCCAAAAGCAAAGAGAGGAGAATTACTACCTTATTTTTTGGAAAACCAGGAATACCTTCACAGAAGCATCCAAGCAGAATTCCCTTCATGTCTCCTCCTCTGGGGCTGTGTCACATGGTCCTACCTAACTCAAGACCCAACAAGGGAAAATAAATTACCATGAGTACCATGGAAGGAGGGTCACCCCTTCCAGAGGTGGGATTAACACTTGAGCACAATCAAGCTCATCCACAAGGAATAAGCAGGACGATAGACCACTACAGTGGAAGCTATAATGATTCACTCTCTCATTCCAGCCCCCAGGACCCTGTAAGGTAGGAAGAATCACGGGTTTGTTTGTCCACTTCACCTATAATAGAGCTGAGACTGATATTTTAGTGGTGTCCTTGGCAGCTGATGCACCTCACTTCAAGTCCCATGTAAATTCTTTTCCCAGGTGTCTTTGAACAGGCAGATGCCTACATGACACAAGTTCAAGTTGGATTCATGTGCAAACACAAGGGCAACAGGTATGAGACTTTTATTTGAAATCATGTTATCCAGCTCCTCTTTAAAGTTTAACATCCAGGGCAGGTGCAGTGGCTCCCACCTGTAATCCCAACACTTTGGGAGGCTGAGGAGGGAGGATCACTTGAGTCCAGGAGTTTGAGACCAGCCTAGGCAACATAGTGAGACCCTCCTCACTACAAAAACAAAAATAAACTAGCCAGGTGTAGCGGCGTGAAGCTGTAGTCCTAGCTACAATGGAGGGTGAAGTGGGAGGATCACTTGAGCCTGGGAGGTTGAGGCTGCAGTGAACTTTGAACGCACCACTGCACTCTAGCCTGGGTGGCAGAGATTTTTTCTCAAAAAAAATAATAAACATAAAATACAAAGCTTAGCATCTGTGTCATCAAAATACGTCAGGCTGAGCAATAATCTCTGGGTAGATAGACATAGGTCTTGAGCGTCATCTAATCTGTTTTGCAGGCAAGATAGCAATGCTGACCTGGTATAGGTCCGGCTTTAACATAATTCTCACACTTAATGGAGAGACAAGTCCATCACAACTGCAGACAACTGGGAAGTGAGCAGAAGTCAGTGGTGCCCTCTAGCCCAGGGTATGAAACATTTATCACCCACTTTAATGGGCCACGGCTGCCTGACCCACCATGCCCTGGAGCGGCTCACAGTGACGAGGCTTAAACAAGAACAGTTCTGGGCTCTGCAAAGCTGGTTCAGCCTTGACTTGCCCCTAGACTATGGGAAGCAGCTTGTCAGAGAACAAGCTGCAGGTGTTCTCTGCTCCTTTCCTTGAACAGGAGCGATGTCTTGCTTGCCCATTACACACACCATCTTTCACGTGTGTCTTCATTTGGTGACTGTTCACCAACCAGCTATGGATGCAGGGGCTTCAAAGTGGCATTGCTTCTCTTCTTGTGGATCTCAAAGCCCTTTCCATATGGTCTGCCACCCTGTGCTCTGTCAACATCATGTGATGACAGGAGACATCTTTGAGAGATGCAAAGAATCATAGCATTGAACATTTCCTCTCTCAAAGCCCAGCCCTCTGCTCTTGGGTCTCAGTACTGACCGCAGAGGGAGAGCTCACTGTCTTGCCTCTGATAGTGTTACTACTGATCAAAAAGAAAAAAAAAGTCAATAGTAAACTATATGATAAAAAAAAATGGCCCAACCTGTGAAGGTTAAAAAAAAAACCAAAAACACCTCTGAGACCCTCCATCCAGAGGCTCTTAGCCTCCTCTGGCTTTCCCAAAACACCCGTGGATCCCTTCGCAGAATAATGTTTGTAAATGCATAAAACAAAATACACAGAATTAGAGAGCTCCCAATTAAACTGCAATATGCTCATCAAAATAGTTTATTTATTTTTATTTTATTCAGCTTTTCCTTTTTTTGAGACAGGGTCTCACTCTGTGGCCCAGGTTGGAGTGCAGTGCCATGATCATAGTTCATTGCAGCCTCAAACTCCTGGGCTCAAGTGATCCTCCCACCTCAGCCTCCCAGGTAGCTGGGACTACAGGCACACACCACCATGTTTAGCTAACTTTTTAAAATTTTTCATAGAGGCAGGGTGTTGCTACATTGCTCAGGCTAGACTCAAACTTTTGGCCTCAAGTGATCCACTTACTTTGGCTTCCCAAAGTGCTCAGATTACAGGCATGAGCCACCATGCCCAACCTTTCAAACTAGTTTAAAAAGAAATTGGTAAAAGGACAACCTATGGGCTCTCTAGTAACAGATGCTATAATAAGAACTAATGGGGAGTCTGAAAAGGGCTGTGTTTATGAAAATGATGAGCATCTTTTTCTCCTATGGCGAAAATCTCTGTGATATCAACTAATGACAAATTCACAGACACCGCTGAGGGGACTCTGCTTTGTGCCTGTATTCACGATTGGAGCAAATCCTAAATACTGGTCAAAACTTAAGCAAAATGAAGATGGATTTTTATTCCTGCCTCTAACAGGTCGAACGGTGGCCCCACAACCAGTATGTCCATCTCCTGATCTCTAGAATCAATGAATGTAAGCTTCTTGGGGGAAAAAATGTGGTCTTTGCAGACAAGTAAGTTGAGGATCTGGAGATGAGAGCGTCCTGGATTACCCAGGTGGGCCCTAAATCCAATGACAAGTGTTGTTATGAGAGATGAAAGGGAAGATACAGAGAACAGGAAAAGGCCATGTGAATATGGAGACAACGTGACCAGCAAGACAGAAATTGGAATGATGTGGCCAGACATGGTGGCTCACGCCTGTAATACCAGTACTTTGGGAGGCCAAGGTGGGCAGATCACGAGGTCAAGAGTTTGAGACCAGCCTGGGCAACAAGGTGAAACCCCACCTCTACTAAAATGACAAAGAAAAATTAGCCGGGTATGGTGGTGCACGCCTGTAATCCCAGCTACTCGGGAGGTTGAGGCAAGAGAATTGCTTGAACCCAGGAGGGGGAAGTTGCAGTAAGCCAAGATCGTGCCACTGCACTCCAGCCTGGGTGACAGAGCAAGACTCCCTCTCAAAAAAACAAACAAACAAAAAGAGATTAAAAAAAAGAAAGGAAAAAAAAAAAGGAATGATGTGGAAGCCAAGGAACGCCTGTAGCCACCAGAAGCTGGGCAAGGTGTTCTTCCTGCAAACCTTCGGAGAGAGCACAGCCCCGCCAATGCCTTCATTTAGGACTCTGGCCACCAGAACAGTGCGAGGATAAGTCCCTGTTGCTTTAAGTCACACAACTTGCAGCCATCTGTTACATTTAATGCACCATCCAAGTGTGTGGATGTCCCAAATCCTAGGTTAAGGACCCTGTCTGGTACCACCTTGTCTCCCATTCACTCTACACATATTTGTCAAGGGCTTACCTTGTTCCAGGTTCACTTGTTGGCACTGCGGATGGGGCAGAGAGCCAAGCTGCAGATCCTGTGCTCAGGGAACTCTCATTTCAAAGGAGCGGGTGACAGAAAATAAACAACTGCATAATTAACAAACCTAATGTCAGGGAGTGATAAAGGTCTTGAGAAAAAATAAAACAGTGATGTATTCAGATTAATTGATGGAGGAATCCTAGACGGGGTGGTCAGGGAAGGCCTTACTGAGGACATGACCATTTCGCTGAGATTTAAATGGTAGGAAGTCATCTACAAAGGGTGGGGGGAAGGGTTTTCTACAGAAGGAAGGTGCAAAGGCCCTGAGGCTGGAGTGTGCTTTGATGAAGAGAGTGAGGGACGATGGAGGATGGGCCATCACAGAGGCACAGACCACTAGGGTGTTGTTCTGGGATCTCCTGAGATGAAAGTCTGTAGGCAGGGGCGTGATCCGGCAGTGCTCTTGGGACTGTCCGTTGGAAAGGGAGTCAAAGGGAAGTAGAAGTCTAGCAGAGAAGCCAGGCTGCCGTGCATTCACAAGAGAGGTTTGTGCCAGTCCCTCAGGGAGCATGGAGCTGGGATGGCCTGCAGAGGTATCAGGCCGGGGACTGGGCCTGACGCATGCACGGGTGTGTCCCCAGCTGGCTGCTCCCTAGGGACGGGAGGACCTTGGATGAAGGACTCTTCGTTTCTGAGGAGCACCCACTCCAGCAGCTGGGAGACAGGGGGCTCAGTCTTGAAGAAGAGTCACACACCGCAGCACCTACTACAGGCCTGGAACACTTTGGCAAGGAGTTTGGGTTTTACAGCTTCACATGTGGGGAAATCGAGGCTCAGGAGGCTGATGAGTCTCCTGAAGTCGCCCAGCAGGCTGGGGGCAGAGACAGGGCTCAGTGCCTTGCTTCCTGGATCGGTATTCCTTCCATTACCCCACAATCCTTCCTAGAGTCATTATGTAAAATTTTGCTTCACAATCTGATGCTCTAAGCTTCCCAGGGCCAGGCCACTTCCATAAAAGCCTTGCTAGTAGTCGTCTCTAAGGAACTATCTTGATCCGCCCCTCAGTGAGACCTCAGCAGGGCTGGGCTGGAGATGCACATGTGTGTACATCAGTGCACTCGTGCACACACAAATGCACACATGCGTGCACACAGGGGCATGCAAAGCATGTAAATTCACATATGCGTGCACACACACTTCAATACCTGTGCATTCCCTCCACTTCTGTATCTCTGGTAAAGCAAATTCTTCAGCCTTCTCCCGCAAGTGGGTGATTCATTATACCCCCAGCAGTCATCAAGGGAGGTGCCACCACACTTCGAAGAAATCACCTGAAGACAGATAACCTGGCATGTGTGATTTCTTCTCAGCAGATAAAATCTCCAGGGGCCCGAGGCACTCAGATGAGATGTCGCTTTCTCCAAAGAGAAAACGCATTTTGCACACATTTCGGATTTTAGTTTACCAGCACTGGCCAATGAGTGACTTTGGATTCTAATAACACTCTCATCTTCATACACTCTGAGGGCAGCCAGTCAAAGCAAGCCTGGTGTCTTTCAGGGCCTGGAAACAGAACAGACAAGATTTAAATGATCTCTCAGAATATCAGAAAAGGCCCTGCTAGAGCTCACCCCCACTTTCCAGTGCATTGTGAATCTTTACACTTACCCTTTAAGTTATGTTTTAAAGAAAGCACGCACATGCTTAGGGTCAATTTCACAGTTTTGCCAATGCTCTTAATGAGGTAAGTGGATAATGAAGGCAGTTCATGCAGTCAATGCCCTCTCGACTTCGAAGCCAAAAGCTGGACTTAGCTGCACCATCTACCAGCTGCGTCTCCTTGGGTTTATCACTTAACCCCTAAACCATATCCACAAAACAGAAATCACAATCCAGGTTTCACATTTGTCCTGAAGACCAAGTGACGCTTTATATAAATGTGACTTTCAAACTCTAACTCTAGTGTCCCTTTCAGGAACTGTTGTAATGAGGTGCAGGTAGGATACAGCATGAGCTGCTCAGACACCCCACAGGCAGAAGCAACAGGTGTGTCCTGGGACTCCGGCTTTGTGTCTGGGGCTATACCTTCCCTCCAGGTCCACAACCGAGAGCCAGTGAACCCTTGGAATCTGGTTCCACAAGTTTGCTGAGTGACTCTAGGCAAGTGACCCACCCTTGACCTCAGTTTCTTCATCTTCTATAAAATGCTATCTGCCCTACCCATCTGTCATTCCAAGTTCTGTGGTTGGAATTAAAGACTCCAGCCTAGAAAAGTGTCAGCCTGCTGGATAAGGTCTCTCATGGCTCACACTTGCCTCCATCCTGGCTGCCGCTGCCCTGGTTCAGGGGCGTCTGCCTGGGCTTCGTGTCTGGACCACCCCCCTCAGCCTCCCCACCCTCACCCAATCATCCCTCAGGAGCGGTGAAGCAGTCCATCAGAGGTCTAAATTCTCGCGCATCATTTCCAAACTCAAAAACTGCCACGGGCCCTCAAAATGTGAAGAAAACGTCGCTGGTATTAGAACCACATAGTACAGTAGGGAAAAGTGCAGAATCTTGAGCCAGGCTGCCTAGGTTCAAATCCCATTTTTATCACTTACCAGCTGTGTGACTTCAGACAAGCTCATTATCATCTCTGTACCTTACTTCCTTTACCTATAAAGTGAAGATGATGCTGATGAAGGCAAGAGTACCTACTTAATGGGAGATTTTGTGCAGATTATATGAAGTGCTGATCAGTGGCCCATTGCAAACCCTCAGTAAGCAGTATTCTCATCGTGATAGAATCTTCCATGTCACACTTTCTAGTGCCAAAGACAACACTTGCATCTGAGATCAAATAAACAAATGTCATTTATCCATAAAATTGCAGCAAGGAGGTAGCCTGCTGTCACCTTCATTTCAGCAGGGGTTCAAAGGTGTTAGAAAGGAGAGTCAGTTTTATAGACTAAAAACAGGAAATACTGAGGTAATCTTGGATTGACGAGTATACTATGAAGGCGGGATTTTTAGCTGTGAGGAGACATCCTAATAGGTCCTCAGATACATTCAGCCACCCTTAGCTGCAAGGGCAGGCAAGCAGCTCCTCAGTTTCAAAAGAGGAAGGATTGTTCAATATTAGGGCAAAGGGTTTCTGTGGCTACCCTTTCCTGAAACAGATCGGGGGTAAGATGGGGTGCTTTTTTTGTGGTCAAACTGTCATAATGCATAATCATTGGGGTAGGAGTCACCATGGCAGGCAGTTTTCACACCCCCCAGGCCCTCTGCCCCAAAAGAACACTTGCAATGTGACCACAGGGCCCCCGGTAGCTGCCCGCCACTCTCTAGCTCTCCCTGTCACCCACATCCCTCCCGCCCACCCATTCTGCTCTTCCACCTACCTGGATTCCCAGGCTTCGCTGAAACTGCATGAGCCGTCCCACGTTGAGGGCTTCCACAGCAGCAGCCTCACTCCACCCTGATCCAGTTATCCCTTGGGGATGCCTTTCCTCACATTCTTCCCCAGGGAGACCTCTGAGGACACCTCTGCCTTTGGTCTAGGGTTGGCCAATCTATACTCCTAGCACTGGTTCTGCTTCTCGCCTTGCCCCCATGGCACCACGTGTGTACATCTTTACCCATCACCTCTCGTCTTCCACACTTGAGCTTCTGGGGGAAAGACTTTCTCACATCTCTGCAAGGTTCAGTGTCTACCATGGTAGGTTTGTAAGAGATGTTGACGGGATATAGGAATGTGTTCATGCATGAATGACTGATGTGGTTTCCACGGTCGGTCTCAAAGGTGAGTAGAACTTTACCAAGGAGAGATGGACAGTAGAAAATAAGTCCCTGTGCATAGGGATTTAGTCTGCTTTGCTCACCTCCTATTCCAGGGCCTAGAATGACTTCTGCATATTTGACTCTCGACAAGTGTGTATTGGATTAGACAAATGGCAGGAAGCCACTCTTCTCCTCCTTTCCCAGATGCTAAGTAAATAAAGAGGCCTAGCCCACAGACGGATTTCAGCAGTGATGCTCGTCACAGTGAAAGCCTCCCAACCACCAAAGCTTGGAGCCCCAGCTAACTCTAAGAACATGCCAAGACTTCATCCAGACTAGAACCTGGGTTCTCAAAGCATCAACCATGTTTATAACATTCCCAGATTCTTTCTGAAATTCTCAAGGAAATGGCCCTTGGATACACTTCCGGTTGATGTGCCTCCCACGTTATCTGAGTTTCATAAATTGAGGCTGAGTCCTCTCATTTCCCAAGGCATGGGTACTAGGGAGCATGTGTGTCTGTGTGAGAGAGATGGCGTTGGTATGGAGAGAGAGAGAACAAAATGAGTCACTATTGAGGAATGAAACACTGGTTATTAGTGTAAAATATTCAAATTTCACCCTCTTAATTTGTCACAAACCTTTCTCCTTGAGGTCTGACGTTTTGAAAGATAAATATTTCTTCCATTTGTTAAATTGGCCCTTTGGCATAGTAGCCTTTAAGTTTACTTTAATGGGATCACTCCAAAATCTGCTTCTATAACTGTGACCACCTCCCCTCTTATATCTCACCTAATGTCCAGTATGCTCACCTAATGTCCACTTGAGTATTCACATTTATCAGACCATGACCTTTTGATGTTTTGCTTTTGGTTCAGAAATGTGATTCCTGTCAATGCAACCAGTTTCTCAGTCTTGCCCACTGGCCACCTTGCCAAGTAAATTGTCCTCTTGTCATTCCTTTAGAACTACTTCTGCTAGATTTCATCATATTCTATAAAATACTCTTTCATAGTCATGCAATATGCAAACTATGCATGGTTCTGGGTAGTCCAACTTCTTTGTACTGACGATAACGAAGATGAAGATAGTAACGATGTGTATGTTAGGCAGAATGACCCCCAAAGATGTCCACTTTCTAGTCATTTGATCCTGTGACTATGTTACGGACCTGACAAAAGTGCCTTTGCAGATGTGATTAAGGTTAAGGGCCTCGAGATTGGAAGATCAGCCTAGGTTACCCAGGTGGACCCACTCTAACCTCATGAATCCTTAAAAGTGGAGAACTTTTCCCAATTGTGGTTGAAGAAAGAGGCATCACAACAGGAGCCAAGTCGTCAGAGAGGTGCAACATTGCCAGCTTTAAGAGAGAAAAGGGGAAACTGAGCCAGGGAACATGGGTGGCCTCTAGAAGGTGGACAATACAAGAAAATTGATTTTTTTTACTAGAGCTACCA
Source organism: Rhinopithecus bieti (assembly GCF_001698545.2). NCBI lineage: Eukaryota > Metazoa > Chordata > Mammalia > Primates > Cercopithecidae > Rhinopithecus > Rhinopithecus bieti. The sequence continues at coordinate 4,542,304 of NW_016806198.1, forward strand.
GGAGGAACCCAGCCAGGCTGGCACCTTATTTTTAGCCCAGTGGGACCCATTAGGACTTCTGAACAACAGAACTATAAGACAATATATTTGTGTTGTCTTAAGTCACTGCCTTGGTATTCATTTGTTACAGCAGCAAGAGGAAACTAATACAGTGATGATGGTAATAGCATGCCTGATGGATTAAGAATTGTTTCCGGCCAAGTGCAATGGCTCACACCTGTAATCCCAGCACTTTGGGAGCCAAGGCAGGTGGATCACGAGATCAGGAGATCGAGACCATCCTGGCTAACATGGTGAAACCCCATCTCTACTGAAAATACAAAAAATTAGCTGGGCATGGTGATGGGTGCCTGTAGTCCCAACTACTCAGGAGGCTGAGGCAGGAGAATGGCGTGAACCTGGGAGACAGAGCTTGCAGTGAGCCGAGATCACACCACTGCACTCCAGCCTGGGCGACAGAGCAAGACTCTGTCTCAGAAAAAAAAAAAAAAAAAGAATCGTTTCCATGGGTTATGCAATGTGCCAAGCACTTCATACATCATTTCTCATTTAATCATCACAATCACCCTGGCAAAGCAAGGACTCTTATCGTCCACACTTTACAGAGGGGGAAATTTAGGCTTGGGGAGATTAAGTGACCTACCTAAAATCTCATGGCTTGAGTATGAGAAAGCCAGAATTCATACTAATTTCTTTTAGACTCTAAGACTCAGATTCTGTCTATCAGAGAGCTCTGGCTGGGATGGGTTTCTGGTGTGTATCTTCTTCTCTTATTTTAACTGAAAGCCTTGGGAGGGTGCCTGTTGGTGCCAAAGTATTTTAACCCCATGTTAACACCAGTTAGGAAACTGTTGAGTAATGTTGCTTCCCAGATAAGCCAAGATTTTAGAGATGCACTTGTTATGGGATGGCAATTATTGTTTCCATGACACAGGGTCAAATCTCCACCCAAGCTTACAAAGCTCAAGTTTCATTTATTATTCAGGGTTCTTTGAGTACAAGCAACAGAAACTGATCTTAGGTAACATACAAAAAATATTGGAATTGGAATTGGAATATATTGGAAAGTACAATTGACTATGACTAACTTAAAAGGAGAAGGAATATATTGGAAAGTACAATATGCTTTTTTTTTTTTTTTTTTTTTTTTTTCTGAGACAGAGTTTCACTCCATCACCCAGGGTGGAGTGCAGTGGCGCAACCTTGGCTCACTGAAATCTCTGCCTCCCAGGTTCAAATGATTCTTGTGCCTCAGCCACCCAAGTAGCTGAGATTACAGGCATGTGACACCATGCTTGGGTAATTTTTGTATTTTTCATAGAGATGGGGTCTTGCCATGTTGGCCAGGCTGGTCTCAAACTCCTGGTCTCAAGCCATCCTCCTGCCTTGGCCTCCCAAAGTGCTGGGATTGTAGATGAGCCACCTGCCCAGCCTACAATGGACTTTTGTTGATTTTTTTGGCTGCCTGTTGTAATTCTCTCACACTAACAATTCCAGCAGCCCTCAACTGTCACTTGTGGATCCATCCACCCACTGTTCTCCATCCACATGGTTCTGGTGGTGCTGACTTTACCCCCATGCCTGGGCTGCAGCATAAGCCCTCTGGTCTAAAAAAATTGGTACAATCCTTCTTCCTGGCTTCAGTGATGGGTTCAAGGAAGAGCAGCTGACTCAAGATAGAGGCAGACAATTTAACCCCAGTCCAGTAACCCTGCATTTGCCCTTTTCCACGAGGTCTGATCCTGGAAGGATGCAGGAAGGAGCTACTGTAACCATTTTGCCACCATGCACGGAATACTTGTGTAGATAATGAAGCCAATGTCACAGGAGGCTCAGTCAAGAGATGATGGAAGGGAAAAACCAAACTCCAACTCAACATCTATGTCCGGAATTTTTAGTTATTTGAGCCAATACATTTATGTTTCAAGCCAGGTAAGAGCTGCATTTTCTGTTCCCTGCAGTCCTTTAAGAGCTCTCAGGTAGCAGGGGATTGCTTCCAAGATGCATGCAACCCGCTGTGGTTGATTGTCTTCTTCTCGTTCTTTCTGTTTTTGTCTTATTTTGTCAAGATGCAAAGCCCCAAGAGATTCCCTACCAGGTCTAATTTCAAGTCTGAGCCCGCCCTTTACATATGGAGGGTAAGCACCTTCGTGCATAATTCCCCAATGGGAAACCGTTTTCCAAAAAGAAATTAAGTTTGCTGTTGATTCCATAAAAAGTGGCAGCTGAAAATACAATTATTGCAATACTGAGAAGAAACAACGCTACAACTCCTGCCCCTTCCAAATTGCCCTCTCTTGGAGTTAGTTTGATCAATCTTTGCTTCCCATTCCAACTTGGACGCTGGAGTGCCTTGTCCACATATCTCTGTGTGCAGGGTCTGTTTTATATCTGGGCCCCCTGTCTAACAACTCCCTCGACCCCATCCTGCCAGGCCAAGCACATTCTTTCTTCCCAGAAATGTGCCTCTTATCACTACCCCTGTCCATCACTCGAGGCTGCCAGGAGCTGCTTTATGCAATAACCAGAGTCTTGCACAATCCAGAAGTAAAGATTGATGGAGGGGAGTTAGGGGCCTTGAGTCCATTTGTTCCTGTTCTCAGGGCTGTTTGTCCCTGTAAATCCAGGGTTTCTATGACAAATGTTTATGGCTCACACAGCCCGGCCTGCAAAAGGGAATTCCAACCCCCTACTGCCAAACAATGTCCACCCCCCACTTTGCAAATCTGAGGCCTTGGCCTGGGCCAGAAAACACTAGGTAGAATATGCAAAGCTGTTAATTCAAGTGGTGACTCAGGTCACGAGTGACCTGCATGTCACTTTCCTCCAAGTTCATGATGCCTCTAAGACTCTGCCGGCAGAGATCTGGTCCTGCCCTCAATGCACCATGGACCCTCTGGACAGTTCCTTCCTCTCTCTGGACTTCACTTTACCTGCTCAGCTACCTCCTATCCAGGGCAGGAGTCTCCTTTACAATTTCTTTGATAAGCATGCATCCCTGCATACCTCCAGTGCCAGGGACTTGCTTGCTCACAGGCAGCCTATTCCATCATCAGAGACCTCTCAAGCTCTGCATGCATAGGTAGGGACTGGACCGAGGTCCATCCAATGCTACTTCTAGTCTCTTGGTGGCCACCCACTCACCAACTGCTCTTAGTGTGGCTTTGAGGATCTGGGTCACACCCTCATGTGGTCAAATAAAGCCTAAGTTACTGGTCACATGATCTGTCTCTAAGCCACTTCTCTTCTATCTATTTTAAAGCCAATGGGTTTTACAAGACTGAATCTGGGGTTTTACGCTGATTCCTGTGAAATCCCAGAGACACTTTTGCTCATTGAGTTTGTCTCTTTCTTTGTTTTCCAGAGTGAAGTCTCTGGAGTCAGTTAGACCTGGTTTGCATTTTGATTCCAGCTTACTTGCTGTGCGACTTTGAGAAGGTTTCATAAACTATCTGACCCTCCACTTCCTCAGCTAGGAGACAGGGATGATAAAATCCACTTGTTTTGTGAATGCTGGAAGGAAGATTCAGCAAATGAAAACAGAATATAAAGGACTTTCTCATTACCTGGCCCAGGGCGAGTGTCCAGTGAAAGGCTGCTATTATCCCATGTGTGATTGCCCAGGGAGGATTCCAGGTATATGAATGTACTTTGTGAGCTCTGGGGGCACCTTCTAAGAAGCCCTGCACATCTAGGTGCCATTTCTCTGGTTACCATCCTGCCATGGCCCCCCTGAGGAAGTTGAGCAGGAGGAAGGAGAGAAGCATGAACCTTAGACCCTGGATGAGTCACTCCATAACTGTGATTCCATGGTACTGCTGTGAGGATAAGAGGACACTGTGTTTGGGGAATGAAGGGTCTAGTCTTTGGGATGCAGTCACTCCTGAAGGTGGAGAGATTTTGAACGTTAAGTGTTAGATGTCCTGGCTCTATCTTGCCCTGAGAAGGACCCTTGTCTCCAGACCAGCATGGCCTTTAGCCCAGAAGGCTGTGTGGTCAAGAGGAGAGGGCTTGGGCTTTAGGTATTTCAACTTTCAAGTGAGTTGAAATACCACTGTACCATCACACAGAAGTTCTTTTCCCACAGAGACTGGTTTCCTCCCCCTCCTCTTTCCTGACTCTTTTTTGACAAGCTCTATTCTCTTTCCTCCTTAAAATTTAGTTCAAGCAGCACCTTTCCCAGAAACTCTTGGAAGCCCCTGAAAAGGCTCAGGGGTTATTTTCCCTGTTGCCCCCAGTTCTGACACCAGCCATACAGAATTGAAAATGCCTGTTCAGTATCAGTTTTCCTGACCACCTGGGAGCAATTTGAGAAGAGAGACAGAGTCCTATTCATCTGTGTCTCCAGTGCCCAGAATGAGGCCTGGCACCATGAAATGCACCATAAATATTGGCTGAGCTAATTAATTTAAAATAAAAACAGAACCAAAACCAACTGGCTGGATGCTAGAAACCATCACAGGCTGGAGAAGAAGGAGGAAAGGAAACAGGAATGGGCTATTTCTTGAACTCAGAAGAAACCTGGACCAGGTGTGACCCAGATTCTAGTCCAGGCTCAGCCACGAACTGCTTTAGCCTTGAAAAAAGTCAACTCCAGTCTCAGGATCCAGCCTCTCTCCCTACACATTCAATCCTCTCCAAGTTCCCTTTCAGTTCTAAAGCACTTTGTAGAAGGAGGCCATTGACTAAGGTCAGGGTTCTAATCCTCCCATCTTCCTTTCAGCTCAAGACCAAGCCTTTCTAGGGAAAAAACAGACCTCCAGGAGAGGGCAGATTGTTACCTCCCCAGACAAGCCTCTAATGGGCTGCACAGCTTAAGACAAAGAAGGGAACAATTGTTTTCAGCGTGCATGCCTCATGATCCAACCTTATTACCAGCAGGTTTTCCATCGTATTTGTTTCCTTCTGAGTGATTTGAGACATTCATTCTGCATCAGCAACACTTACAAGAAATATGAGAGGAAATAAATTTGCCACAGACACTATACACCATGCTGCAGTAATTACAAACTGCTGTCCTGAAAGCAGCCTGGGGTAGTTGAAGCATATGAATGCATAATGCTGGGGAGGAGGAAAGATAAAAAGGAGAGAAAGAAAGAAGAGGAGGAGAAGGAGGGAAGATGGGAGGGAAGGAAAACAGACCCCATCGATGATCAGTGATCTATATGGCAAGCACAATGCCAGGCTTCTCACTGGTGCAACCTCATGTAATTCTTTCAGGATTCATATGAAATAAGATGATTGTTGACTTCAGGTTATGGAAGAGAGAGGGAGATGAAAAGTAGAAAAACAGATACAGCAACAATAGAACAGAACAATGAGAAATGTGTCAGATCACCCTGCAGAGGCTCCAAAAGGCCCTCATGCAAAGCGCCGGGTACTTAGGAAGGTAGGAGCAAGACTGAGGCTGGAATTGGCTGGAAGTTCATATGCAAAGCAGGTAGACACTCATCCACCCAATTCCTACTGACCCTATCCAGCCAGGCAGCCAGCCACACCAGTGCGTGCACATGGGCATATACAGATCAGAGGTGTATCTTCCACACAAATTGAACTGAATGGTTCTCAGACTCAACACACCAGGACAGTGGAAAGGAGTGATAAGGTATCAAACAGAATTAGGAGGATTTGATAACACCACTCCTGCCTTGTTCTCAGAATGCCAGCAACCAAGTTTATACCACCCAGTAGCATACTGAAGGATTGTTTCAGTAAGAAACAACACTGCAACAAGAATGATGATGATGACAATGATGATGATGAAAAATATTTATATGCAATAATCCCCCTTTGTCTATGGGGGATGCAGTCCAAGCCCCCCAGAGGATGCCTGAAACTACAGTTGCTACCAAATCCTAACCAAGGAATACCAAGGTTACCTTTTTACTTAAAAATCACTTTACTGGCTAACACAGTGAAACCCTGTCTCTACTAAAAATGCAAAAAATTAGCTGGGTGTGGTGGCAGGTGCCTGTAGTCCCAGCTACTCAGGAGGCTGAGACAGGAGAATGGCGTGAAAATCCAGGAGGCGGAGCTTGCAGTGAGCCAAGATCGTGCCACTGCGCTCCAGCCTGGGCGACACAATGAAACTCTGTCTCAAAAAAAGAAAAGAAAAGAAAAAAAAGTCATTTTACAATTTCTCTTTGGGATATCTGAATTGCCAGCATCAGTACTCTTGCACTCTGAGGCAATTCTTAAGTAATGTAATGGTGACTTGAACACAAGCATTGGCAATACTGCGACAGTTAATACGGTAACTGAGACAACTCCAAAGTGACTCAATGACGGGCAGTGTCTACAGTGTGGAGACACAGGGCAGAATGATTCATGTCCAAGGCAGGATGGAGACAGGCAGTGTGAGATTTCCTCACTCTACTCAGCATGGCGCATAGTTTAAAACAGAAATTGTTTATTTCTGGAGTTTTCCATTCAATATTTTCTGACCACAGTTGACCAACAGTAACTGAGACCACAGAAAGTGAAGCCTCAGAGAAGGGGCAACTACTGTAGTGCTTGACTCTGTGCCAAGCATTTTTCTAAGCATTTTACATTCATTCATTCATTTTATCTTCATCTTAAAAGATAAGTACTGTTATTATTACTATTGTTTCTATGAGCAAATGGAGGCTTCGAAAAGTTAATAATCCTTAGTTCTGTTACTAAGAAACTAGTAATTGTCAGATACTGGTGTTTCAGTTTCACTCAATAAAAAACTCAACTCACACATAATCCTCCTGAAATGAAACCCAATAATCCATAAGTTCTGTCTACCGGTAAACAGCTTACAATAATCTTGTTATGATTCACTCACTTCATACTTGGGACATGGAAACCAGAAATCATAAATCATTAAAGAAAGTTTCCAAACTGGAAAAGACAGACAAAAACAAGCAGTGGAAGGACAGAGTCAGAAGAAATGAAGCTAATACAGGAGACGGAAGAAAACTTTTCTTTTCTTTTTTTTTTTTTTTTTTTGAGACGGAGTCTTGCTCTGTCGCCCGGGCTGGAGTGCAGTGGCCGGATCTCAGCTCACTGCAAGCTCCGCCTCCTGGGTTTACGCCATTCTCCTGCCTCAGCCTCCGGAGTAGCTGGGACTACAGGCGCCCGCCACCTCGCCCAGCTAGTTTTTTTGTATTTTAGTAGAGACGGGGTTTCACCGTGTTAGCCAGGATGGTCTCGATCTCCTGACCTCGTGATCCGCCCGTCTCGGCCTCCCAAAGTGCTGGGATTACAGGCTTGAGCCACCGCACCTGGGCCTCAGAAGAAAACTTTTCTAAAATTCATTTTTATCTCCAAAAGAATAAGAGAAGATATGACATCTGTCCAAAAAGAATAGTTAGCAACAAAAAAGAAACAAATAAAAAACATAACAAAAAAAGTCTTCAGCAATTAAACAAGAAAAGAAGAAAAAATAAAATCTAGGGAAAAGCATAGAAAGCCTGAAAGTTAAAAAAAAAAAAAAAAAAAAAAAAAAAAAAAAAAAAAAA
>NW_016806198.1:4550055-4563839 GCF_001698545.2 Rhinopithecus bieti
ATCCAGAATCTACAAAGAACTTAAACAAATTTCCGAGAAAAAATCAAACAACCTCATCAAAAAGTGGGCAAAAGATATGAACAGACATTTCTCAAAAGAAGACATTTATGCAGGCAACAGACACATGAAAAAATGCTCATCATCACTGGCCATCAGAGAAATGCAAATCAAAACCACAATGAGATACCATCTCACACCAGTTAGAATGGTAATCATTAAAGAGTCAGGAAACAACAGATGCTGGAGAGGATGTGGAGAAATAGGAACACTTTTACACTGTTGGTGGGACTATAAACTAGTTCAACCACTGTGGAAGACAGTTTGACGACTCCTCAAGGATCTAGAACTAGAAATACCATTTGACCCAGCCATCCCATTACTAGGTATATACCCAAAGGATTATAAATCACGCTGCTATAAAAACACGCGCACACATATGTTTATTGCGGCACTATTCACAATAGCAAAGACTTGGAACCAACCCAAATGTCCATCAATGACAGACTGGATTAAGAAAATGTGGCACATATACACCATGGAATACTATGCAGCCATAAAAAAAGATGAGTTCATGTCCTTTGTAGGGACATGGATGAAGCTGGAAACCATTCTCAGAAAATTATCACAAGGACAGAAAACCAAACCCTGCATGTTCTCATGCATAGGTGGGAATTGAGCAATGAGAACACTTCGACACAGGATGGGGAACATCACACACCAGGGCTTATCATGGGGTAGGGGGAGGGGAGAGTGATAGCATTAGGAGATATACCTCATGTAAATGACGAGTTAATGGGTGCAGCACACCAACATGGCACATGTGTACATATGTAACAAACCTGCACGTTGTGTACATGTACCCTAGAACTTAAAGTATAATAAAAATAATAATAATAATAAAAAGAAATGTATAAGGATATTTATCCTTATGTAAATAACATCACAGTATCACAATATGCAATTCATTAAGTTTATATTAAAACATGCAAAACGAAAATAAACTCTCAGAAAGCATAACAAGAAAAAAGAGAGAAAAAAGACTAAAATAAATCAAAATTTAGAAGATTAAACCAAGAGGTTCGACATATGGTCTTCTAAAATGAACTAAAAGAAGAATAAGGTGAAATTGTCAAAGATATAAGACAGGGAAATTTCCATACCTGAAAGGCATGCACATCCAGTGACAAGTATAATAAATGAAGGGGCCCACTGAGCACTCAACATAATGAATAAGAAGTTGCCTTGTCATGAAATTTCAAAACTACAAGTAACAACAACATGATTCTAAAAGTTTTTATAGGGAGAAACATATAAAGAACCCATCGTATTAAAAATGGATTATCATGCAGTTAACTTGGGTCCTGTTCCAAGGTTCACATGAGTAATTCAGATCAATAAAACCCAAATTACTCAGTAACGCTAGCTACAGGGAAGTGCTTCTTCTTGTTGTATTATGACTTTTAACTTTTTATTATTGTGAAAATTTCAAACCATGCTAAAGTTGAAAGAGTAAAATAATGCCCATCTATATAGTCCTCAATTAGAGTCACTGATTATGCCAGTCGGAAGGACACTAATGAAGAGACTGAGTTAGGATGCCAGAGGAGAGTCTATGAGACATCAAGGGAGTTGAAGTAGCACTGACAGGGAGTGTCTCAGACTATGATAAGGATCTGACAAGGTCTCAGCCGACCTAACAGGGAGTTCCAGAGCAAAGATTCTCACTGCACAGCTGGTATCATGCACTGATCAGTCACTGGCTGGGCACTGTTGGGGGAGAGTGTGACCTCAGCTCCAAAGCAGAATTGGATCCTGAAGGACCTAATGACTAGAAACTTCTAGCTGACTACACTCTGCAACTGACTGGTAAGTGCTTTCTTAAAGGGAAATTGGAGCAGTGAGCTTCTATAGCTGTGACAGCATTTTCTGATATTTTACCTTTTTTTCCCCCTAAACCATTTGAAGGCAAGGTGTAATCACCAGTCATGGCATTTTGACCACTAATTACACAGCAATATGAATCTCTTAACAACTAAACATTTTCCTACATAACCACAGTACATTGATCACACTGGATAATTATTTGAATAATAATATTATCTGACATGTTGTCCATATTCAAATCAAATTCCATTAATCATCCAATTAAGTCTTGTTTTTTCTGGGTGCACATGCACATGTACACATGTATGTATCTGTGTGTTTGAGCCATGATCCAATTAGGGGTTACGAGTTGCATTTGATTCTCATGTCATTTTATTCTCCTTTAACGAAAAATAGTTCTCTTACCTTTCTGCATTTTCAAGACATTGGTCTTTCTGAAAATTCCACGTCATTTGTCTTTCAGGATGAACATCAGAATTTGTCTTCTTATTACTTCATGACTAAATTCAGGATATAATTGTAATACCCCACTTTTTGGTGTTTTTGTTTGTGCTTTAAATAGTCAGTTGTGTTTTATGTGAGTTATAAGAAACGAGAAAACAGTCTTTTATATTTACCTACTTATTTACTATCTCTGGTGCTTTTTATTTTCTTTTGTAGATTTGAACATCTATAGAATATTACATCTCTTTGACCTGAAGGACTTGCTTTAGCATTTCTTGTACTATAAGTCTGATGGAGGTAAAATCACTAAATTTTAATTTAACTGAAAATGCCTTTATTGCACCCCTGTTCAAAGGATATTTTTGTTGAATACAGAATTCTGTATTGACAGTTTGGTTTGGTTATTGCTTTTCTCATTCAGCACTTCAAAGATGTTATTCCATTATCTTCTGGCCTCCATTGTTTCTGAACAAGTCAGCAATAATTCTTATGCTTGGCCCCTACATATAATGTGTCTGCTCTGGCTTCTTTCATGATGTTCTCCTTATCTCTGTTTCTCAATCGTTTGATTATCATACTACTAGATGAAACTCCTTGTATTTATCAGGTTTTGATGTTTGTTTAACTGCTTGGACCTATAAATCATCAAATTTGGGGAATTAGAGACTATAGTTTTTTTTTTTTTTTTTTTTTTTTTTTTTTCTTGAGACAGAATCTCACTCTGTCACCAAGGTTGGAATGCAGTGGTGCAATCTTAGCTCACTGCAACCTCTGCCTCCCAAGTTCAAGCAATTCTCCTGCCTCAGACTCTCTAGTAGCTGGGAATATAGACATGTGCCACCACGCCTGGCTAAGTTTTTTGTATTTTTAGTAGAGACGGGGTTTCACCAAGTTGGTCAGGCTGGCATTGAACTCCTGACCACTCAAATGATCCACCCACCTCGGCCTCCCAAAGTTCTGGGATTACAGGTGCGAGCCACTGCATTTTGTTCACCAGCTTCTCTCTTAGTGCTGATGTTTAGACTATTTGCTATTTTCATACAGAGCACTGGGGTTCTTTTAAACATTATTCAATGTTTTATCCTTTCCTTCAGATTGAGCAATTTTTATTATCTATGATCAAGCTCACTGACTTTTTCTTCTGCCATTTCCAATCTTCTATTAGACCTGTTCAGTAAACTTTTATTTCTGTTCATTTGTTTCAGTTCTAGAATTTCTATTTTTTTTCTTTTTTTTTTTTTTTTTTTAGATGGAGTTTTGCTCTTATCGCCCAGGCTGGAGTACAATGGTGCAATCTCAGTTCACTACAACCTCTGCCTCCCAGGTTCAAGCAATTCTCCTGCCTCAGCCTCCTAAGTAGCTGGGATTACAGGCATCCGCCACCACACCCAGCTAATTTTTGTATTTTTAGTAGAGATGGGGTTTCACTATGTTGGCTAGGATGGTCTTGATCTCCTGACCTTGTGATCCACCTGCCTCAGGCTCCCAAAGTGCTGGGATTAGAGGCATGAACCACTGCAACTAGACACTATTTAATTTTATAGTCTACATTTTTTCTATTGATTTTTTTATTTGCTCACTAATTAAAATCAATTTTTTTTTTATTTAAACATCTTTACAAGAGTATTTTTCAAGTCTTTTCTTAGTACAACATGTGCATTATTTTAGATTTGGTTCCTGTTGACTATTTTATTCTGTTTTGTTTTTTCTTGTTTTTTACTATGAATCATATGTTTCTATTTCTTTGTCTATCTACTGAAATTTGAGTTGAATGCTGAATATTGTAGAAAAGACATTGAAGAGACTCTGGCTTCAGTACTGTCCTATCAAATTAACAAGTCATTCAATTACTGGTTAATCACCTGAACTTCTAAATGCTTGGTTTAATGCTTTGTTCATTCAGGTCTGTGAAAAGCTCAAGGTATTTTCCAAATCTCTCTAACCTGAAGGGACCAAACACTCATTATTTTCTAGGGATGTTTTCTGTGACCTTGGTTAGGCCAGTTCCATGCTATGATCCCTATTGTTAAGACACAAACTTTCTGGAGTCTCAGCTAGATGCTAGGGTATTAATAATGGATTAAGGAGATGTCTCCACCCTGACAGGGCAAGAACTCCAACTTCCCTTGCACTTCTCCTTCCAAGAACTTCTTGACTTCTGGTATCTGTGTTCGGCTCTTAACAGCATAGTATGTGCTATATGGTAAGGCTGGATGGTTTGTCCTGTACATGTACAACTCAAATTCAGCCACAGAATCTCAGGGATTCTCCATCAATTCATGGAATCTCCTTTCCACAGAGATTCCTCTACTCAAGGCCCACCTTGAGGATTCCATCTGCCTCAAGCCCATGACTCTTAATTGTGATCTCTGTTTGGTCAGCTCACTGAGGCCATGCTCTCTGTTTGGACTCCAGCTTATTGTGCTGCAACCAGGTAATTGTTCTAAGCACAGAGCTGGATACTCACAAGATTCATCTCAGAAGTTTCCCTTCTCTCAAGAATTGCAGATTTGCATTACCTACTGCCCACTGCCTGAAAATAGTTATCTCATATTTTTATCCAGTTTTGTATTTGTTTACGGCAGGAGCGATAATCTAGTTCCAGCTACTGCATCATGACCAGAAGCCTGTGAAATATATTTTTAATTTTTCAGACTCTAAATTATAGGAAAGCACAGAGAAGGCAGGATGAAATGGCTGTAGGGTGAGCCAATCCATGGTATGATTTACCAACCTGGAAATATATTTTCAATCAACTCCAAGGAAATGAGAGCAGTTTCAGACTTGCCAACATTATAATAATGATAACGACAATAATAATAACAATAAATGTAAAATAGCCTTCTACATTTCCATTCTTAGGAAGTACTGAAGGAGGCACTTACTGAGATGAAGGTAATAGAAAAGAGAGACCCATAATAGAAGAGACAGAGGATTCAACTCAGGAGAGCAACATTAGCAAAAGAATGGCCATTGTGTATCAAGTTGAAAAAGTGATCTATGCAGACTGAAAGACTGAAAGAAAAACATGATGCAGGAGGCGGGTTTTAAATACCGTAAAAATAAAACCAAGCCAGGCGTAGTGACTCATGCCTGTAATCCCGACACCTTGAGAGGCCTAGGCGGGTCGATCACCTGAGGTCAGGAGTTAGAGATAAGCCTGGTCAACATGGCAAAACCGCATGTCTACTAAAAATACAAAAATTAGCCAGGCGTGGTGGCAAGTGCCTGTAATCCCAGCTACTCGGGGGACTGAGGCAGGAGAATCACTTGAACCCGGGAGGTGGAGGTTGCAGTGAGCCGATATCATGCCACTGCACTCCAGCCTGGGCAATAGAGCAAGAGTCCGTGTCAAAATAAAGAAATAAATAAATACAACTGAAAGCTTATAACTGTGGTTAAATATTTGAAGAGCTATTTACAGGCATATGACAGAAGGTGGAAACACTAAAAGAGATAATAATAGGCAAGTAGAAAATAAACAATAGAAAATCGAGGCAATTATTAACTCCAAGTAAAACAAAAATTTGAAGGAGAAAGTTGATCTAACTGTGCACTACTTAGCTTAGCAGGGACCTATATTTATTTAGTCATAATTCTATAAACATTGTTACTGGTTTAACCAGATAGTCCTGCCTAAAATCCCGGGTCTACTTAATACGACTTACCTGGGTCAACTTGGGCAGCTTCTTTTAACTTTCTGAGCCTCAATTTCCCCTTCTACAAAATGTATAATCTCTCATAAGATTGTTGTAATGAAGTAAAATAATATATACAAAGGCTCCCACAAAAGTTGACACTAAATATATATTTCTTTCCAAGGTTTTATTACTTATGCACCCAGACAACTCTTTTGCAAAAGTGGTAAAATTGGATCTAACCCAACCCCAGCTCCCACAGCTTCCTCATCCAACCCCAGCCCCAGGCATTGGAGCAGTCTATGCTGTGATTACACAGAACTGCTCACCAGTCCTCACATACATTGCACTGCAAGTTATGCTGCTATGCCACGATGTTTTGTCTGCCAAGAGTTCCCTCTTTAACCATCATGTCCATTCGTTAAGAACATCAATCTTGTATTATACTTCCAAAGCTTCCAATTATAATGAATTATTCTTTTAGCATACAACATTCTTAGTTGTATTGTGGTCTATTTAAGTATCTATGTCTTTTCACCAGATTGTATAAGCAAGGACTTTGCTTTAAATCAGTCTAACCAACACTTATTTATTGAGTAACTATTGTGTGCCAAGTACTATGCACATTACAAATTGAGGATCTAGGATAATTTAGACACAAGTATTCATTCAAAAATGAACCTACTAAGTGTCAAGAATTCTAATAGGCATTGAGATCCATGTGACCATGAGAAATATGGTCTCCTCCTTCATTGTATTTGCAGTGTGGAGAGAAGGGTCAGGCACATAGAGAGGGAATTACAAAGCTAAGTAATGTCTATACTAGGGGAAGTATCTAGGTCAATGAGAGACAAAGAAGAGACATCACAGGCATGAGAATTCAGGGAGGGCTTTTGGAAAAGGAACTTCTAAACTAAAAATAAAATGAGTAGTAGCTTACTAAGGGATTGGAGAAGAGAGTTCAAGCTGAGGAAAAACATAAAAATATGTACACAGTATAATAGAAGCAAGAATAATAGGTAGTCCTCTCTACCTAGAGGCATCAGGGAAAGCTGTGGGGGCATTTGAGCAGAACCTTCAAGGATAAGTAGATAATTATTGGTAACACTCTCATTCTTTTTGTTGAACAACTATATTAATGCATTAGTAGTCATCCTTAGTCCAGAAAGAATAATCTAATTACTACTATAATAATTTTAATTCAGTAGTGTTATGTTTGCTACATAAATGATAGGAATTTTTATTATCCGAAAAGCATGGACTTACTTCGTTTTGAAATATACACTACAAACTGAAAATTAATTTAGATCTTTGAATCTTGCTTATTTTTGACTCTATTCTAGTATCCAATTTAATTAGTATTTTAAAATAAATTCAGGTTGCTTTGTAGAGGAAAACACAGAAAACTAGAAGAAAAGATTGGCAAGTATATCTCATGGCATTTACTATAGAGCAAGATTTCAAAACAAACTTGCATTTCAAAATTAATAATTTTGGTTGTATTATTGTTATTTATAAATGTATGGCCAACATGATTTCAAGAAGAAGCAAGGATCTAGTTAAACTGAGTGGTACAGGCTGGGCACGGTGGCTCATGCCTGTAATCCCAGCACTTTGGGAGGCCGAGGCGAGTGGATCACCTGAGGTCGGGAGTTCAAGACCAGCCCGAGCAACATGTAGAAACCCCATCACTACTAAAAATACAAAATTAGCTGGGCATGGTGACATATGCCTATAATCCCAGCTACTCAGGAAGGCTGAGGCAGGAGAATCGCTTGAACCTGGGAGGCGGAGGTTGAGGTGAGTCGAGATCGTGCCCTTGCACTCCAGCCTGGACAACAAGAGCAAAACTCCATCTCAAAAAATAAAAAATTAAAAAAAAAAAAAAAACTGAGTAGTATGGACAAGAGTCAGCACAAAGAAAGGCAACTAGAATTGAAATGATATTTTCTAAGAGCCAACAGTGTGCTTACTCTATGTCCTGAGGAATCAGAGATGAAGAAGTCACAATTT
Organism: Rhinopithecus bieti; assembly: GCF_001698545.2. Lineage (NCBI taxonomy): Eukaryota > Metazoa > Chordata > Mammalia > Primates > Cercopithecidae > Rhinopithecus > Rhinopithecus bieti. The sequence continues at coordinate 4,558,035 of NW_016806198.1, forward strand.
CTGCTATTCAAAATGTGCTTTGAAGGAAGAGTAATATTTCCCAAGCAAACAACAGTCTGTATCTCTCAACTCATCTCTTTCTTTATTCCTACAATAACTGTCTTAACTTAGGCTCTCATCATCTGATATCGAGATCATTAAAATATTCTCTTCCCTTGAGTCTTTCCTACCTATGTATTCTTTATCCTGTGAACAGAGTGACCCTTCTAAAATGTATATCTAAACACTAGTTTCCTCTTATTTGTCTGCATTTGACCTTCATTTTCGAAAGACACTTTTGCTGAGTATAGAATTCTAAGTATTTTGTCTTTTTGTTAAGTATTTTAAAGATGTTGCCCCATTGTCTTCTGGTTTGTGTTGCTGCCAACAAAAAGTTTGTCATCATTCTCATTGTTGTTTCCCTGTACATAATGCATTTACTTTTCCTGGATACTTTTATGACATTCTGTTTATATCAGTTTCAAGAAAATTGATTACATTGTGCACTGGTGTCATTTTCTTCAAGTTTCTTCAGTTTGGAGAGTTCTCTGGGCTTCTTGGATTTAGGGGTATATAGTTTTATCAAATTTGGAAAATTTTGAACAGACTTCTTTGAATATCCTTCTCTTCCCCTTTTTCTCTGGGACTCCAATTACACATATCTTAGACCTTGTGAAACTACCCCATGGCACACTGATGGGATAATGCACATCAGTGTTCACTTTATTTTCAGTATTTTTTCTGTTTTATTTTAAATGTTTTCTACTGCTTTTTTTTTTCAAGTTCACTAATCTTTTCCTCTGTAGCCTCTAATTAGCTATTAGTGGCATCTCATGCATTTTACATCTCAGGTATTTTTTATCTCTAGAAGCCTGACTTGGATCTTTGTCATATCTTTTACACATCCATTTAACATGCTCATGTTTTCTTCTATCTTCTTAAATATAAAGAATGTATTTATAATAGCTGTTTTAATTTCCGTATGTATTAATTAGATTATCTGTGTCATTTAACTAATGTCTGTTTCTATGGATTGGTTTTTAAATCTTTATTATGGGTTATATTTTTCTTCTTTGAGTATCTAGTGCTGTTTGGTAGGATGCTAGATATTGGTGACTTTTAATTTGGGGGCATTACATTTTTTCTGTATTCCTATAAATATTCTTCAGATTTGTTCTTGGGTACAATTAAGGTAGTTGGGAAAAAACTGATCCTCTCAAGGCCTATGTCTATGCTTTGCTAGGCAGACACAAACTAATCTGTCCCCATCAATAAAACAATCTGCTTTTGAATACTTAATCTGATGCCCTTTGCCATATGAGGTATCTTATAATGGCTGTCAGGAACATTAATTACTCCCAGTCCTGTATGGCTCTAGAAATTTTTCTGTCTACTCCTTCCAGGTGTTTTTTGTTTGTTTGTTTGTTTTTTGTTTTGTTTTGTTTTTCCTTCCTGGCCTCAGGTAGTTTTCTTTACTGCATGTGCTGATTAGTACTCAGCTAAAGACTCAAAAACGACTCTTCCACAAAACTCCAAAGCTCTTTTTCTGTGAAGCTCACTCCTCTCAGGAACAATGCTGAAAGAATCCCAGCCACATTGGCCTCCCTAAATTCTCAGTCCTGCCTCCTAAACTTAGGGAGACCACTGGACTCAGTTTGAGCTGCTGCTTCTTGCATTGCAGCCTGGAAACTCTCTCCAGGCAAAAGAGAGAAGTATTCCTAGAAATTTGCCCCATTTGTTCTTTTTTCTCAAGGATTACTGTCCTGCACTGCCTGTTTTCTAGTGTGTGAATACTGTTATTTCAAATATTTTGTCCATATGATTAGCTGTCTAAAGTGGGAGGATAATTTCAGTCCCTGTTACTTCATTATGGCTGGAAGTGAAAGTTGACCATGATTTAAACAGTTGGTAGCTTTTAAGTGCTTTCAGAAAAACATGCCAACTGAAAGCCTACAACCTTAAGTCCAGGCCTGGAGCCTCTCCTTCTCTTTCATTTCCTGCTCCCATGCTTGCCTCATGGGGTTTTGTTTGAACTTCATCCACTTCAATGGTGGTGTTGAGGGTCTCGAGATTGCTCTTGGGACTTGGCCAAGAGCACATGGGCTCCAGGGTTAGGTACCAGGGGAAGTCGAAGAATCCCCACAGGACCCAAGCCTCCATTCCACTCTCCAGCTCCATTTTCCCAGAAATCTCAACAGTAAACTATACACATTGTTTTCCCAGTGATTCTATAAATGAAAAGTGTTTGCTTCCTGTATGACTTTCATTTTTCTTTTCTCACTGTCACCTGGGATGGAGTGCAGTGGTACAATCTTGGCTCACTGCAACATCCACCTCCCAGGTTCAGGCGATTCTCCTGCCTCAGCCATCCGAGTAGCTGGGTTACAGGCACTCACCACCACACCTGGCTAATGTTTTGTATTTTTAGTAGAGACAAGATTTTACTATGTTGGTCAGGCTGGTCTCGTACTCCTGACCCCGTGATCCACCCGCCTCGGCCTCCCAAAGTACTGGGATTCCAGGCATGAGCCACCGTGCCCAGCCTTGGCTTTCATTCTTGTATGTGCAGTTCTCTTGGTCTGGATCTCCAGAGAGCAGAAGTGACTTTTGGGATCAGCATGCTGCGTCCCCACCCTAAATTCCTAATAAGACAAAGAAACTTACGGTATAGTCCAGAAGAAAGACACTTAAACAAATATAATAGAATGCTTCATGTAAATCCCTCATGAATGCTTGTCACATTAAATAAAATATAAGCACAAAGATACGCACTCAGTTCTTAAAGAACTCAGGAGAGAAGCCTATCACTTGGCCTGGGGCGATCTAGGAAGGCTTTCAGAAGGAAGTGACTAGCCCCTTCCCTGACATTCACCCAGAAAATGTATTTCCATAATGACTTTCCAGTGACAGTGACTCAATGGAACAACTCTGGCACTTTAGAAACATTTTGACAACCTCCTCCTTTGGAGAGCTCGGCAGTTATTAAGATGGAAGAAGCCAGCCAGTGCCTCTGTCAAGCAGCCAGAAAGGTTCCTGCTGAGGCCATTATAAAAGGAAGCAGTGGGAGAAGGCATTAGGAGAGTTGAAGATTGGGTAAGGACCTCAGACTGGGTCTCCCCGAGCCTTTGATTAAGACAGGCCAAGTTTGTCCTCACCACTGTCAAAAACGTGCTTTCCGTGAATCCAGGGCGCAGAGTTCTAAACAAGGAGGCTGTTAAAAGATAGATTAAAGGGCATAAAAATAGTATTAGATTTCACGGCACAGTGAGGCCTGTCAAGTCCAGGCTCACAGAGTGAATTGCTTAAAGGCGATGATCAAAATGAGTCACCAGTGTCTGCTCGGATTGTGCTGATACCTCTCGGAAAAGCAGAAGCCGGGACTATTGTTTGTGTCAAAAATACTTCTGAAGAGGCTACAGAAATCAAAAGGCGCTGATGTGCCAAAGTCTGAAGGCAGAGGAAGGGGAGAGACGAGAGGAGAGTCAGGGGCTCAAACATGCAGGAAGCAGATGAGCAAGAGATAGCATCTCAGGGCAGAGTGGAAGTTGTGCGAGCAGAGTGGAGTTGAGTCCTCGGAGACCCTCGCTTTATCAAGCTCCTGCTATGTGCTAGACCTTGTGCTGGGCACCTTAGGTGTGATAACGCAGAAAACAACAAACAGTTACTTGAGGGAGCGGTGTGGCCTTGAATGTGTCACTGAGCCTCTCTGAACCTCCGTGTCTTCTTCTGGAAAGTGAAGTTAAACAGCCATACCTCTCAAGGTGGTTGAGGATTTTACGTAAGATAACAGGGGCAAAAATATCAAGCATCCAAAAAGCGCTCGATATACAAAGTTGAATCTGAAGACAAATCACTGGGCAATCCTAATCATAAGAACATTCACTGAGAACAGTTTATACGCCAGGTACTGAGATGAGCAGTCTACACTCAGGCATTACCTAATTTAAAGTCTCCAGACCTATGAGTTAGGTAATATTTCCATCCCCATTTGACTTACAGAGAGACAGAGTCTTTATATAAAGACTGGGACAGTAAGTTGCCCAATGTCACACAAGAGAGAAGCCACAATCTAAAAATCCATCTGTCTAATTCCAAAAACCTGTGATCCCTATCATTTTGCTGGCTGGTTGTCTAGAATGATAGGAGACTAACATTGGCGTCATCTTTAAGATGACTCAGGATCAAGCCCTCCACCTCCCTGCAGGCCTCATTTTCATGTGTGAATCCCTCGGAAACATCCTGCCAACTGGCCAGCCTGCTTCTGTTTGTACTCTTCCCATGACGGGGTGCTCACTTCCTGCTGAGGCAGCCTTACCAATTTCCTGACGATTCGACCAGTTGGAAAGTACTTCTTTCTCCAGTCTATCGGATTGATTTCAGATTCAAGAGCAGCACCAAGTAGACGCATTCTCAATTGTCACTTCCAGGGGGGAAATCTTTGACAAGTTCCCACTGCTTTTTAGAAGTAAAATAGTCATAACTTGTTCTTCTTAAAAACTGCCAACAGCATGAAGAGAATCAAGACTGAAGACCAAAATTGCTTTTCTCTCCTCTCGATAACACTGTCAGCATGGAGCAGGCCGACTGTGGCGGAACTTCAATCGGGGCTAAATTTATATTCATTCAGGTGTCACCGGACTCTGCTTTCTTGCCTCTCTTCTCTGATCAATGCACTCATTAAAGGACTCAGGCTTGGCAATAGATTCACCTTAATGCTCGTTGCCCTGGGGTTTCAATAACACAGGTTCTGAGACTCTAACAAGCTACTGAAGAATGAAAAGAAAAAAATGAAAAAAAAGCTTTATCTTTCCCTCCTTGTACAGAGTCCTGAAATTGTTTCTCTTTGTCTTTTACAAACAATTCTGTCGACTATATTAATTTTATGGAGGAGCTTTGAGGGACATATATGGAAAGAGGGAAATTGGGAAAATATTTATGTGGAGCAGGTGTACAGAACGAATATCCATCTATTTATTCCAAAATAGTGAGAAATGTGGATTGCATTTATTTCTGTTTTTCTTAACTTGGAAGATTTGTTTGGAAACTTAAAATAAAAGATTTGTTTAACTTTTACCAAATTATGTTTTATTTGTCTTAACAGAAGGATACTTTCACTTCTACACATTCCATTGTAGAATCTGTCTACATACTCATGTATTTTCACAGTCCCAAGCATGGTATGTATTGTGGGATCTGGCCAGCAGCCCACAATGCAACGGGGTTCTCTCTTTGTTCCCAGGCAGATCGGCAGGTCAAGAAATAATAGACATATACAAGATAGTGAAAGCTGGGTCCAGGGGTGTCACCACCTTCTGGTCCCGTGATGCCAACAATACACTGGATATAGCAGCAATTATTAAGTTTAGTGAGGGTGGGGGTAGGTTAGTGAGGGATTTAGGGTCATTTGATTATGAGGTGAGATGGTCACATGGGGATGAAGTAATTCTTTAACATAACATCTGTATGCAGAAGTACAGTATACAGAGGTAAGAATTTACAATATAGTGTGTGCATCAGTAATTTCTAACAGAGCCTTAAAACAGAAATGCAGTCTTTCCATAGTCTATGATTAGCAAGATGTTAATCAGCAGTAACAGTTGCAGCAAAAGCTGGTTACAAACAATCCATAGAAACAGGACGTGAAGCTAGACAATCGGTTAGACCAGAAATTGTCAGAAGGGAGTATGCCTTAACCCTAAAGAGGCCTAGAAGAGCCGTGGCTAGATGAGGGCATTTATAGCCCTATCTTATCCATATGGACAGGTGCCCCCCAATGCGTCCGTTTATAGGCTCTCCATGAGGGTCGTATTCCATTCCCAGAGCTAT